>NW_011495027.1:13828216-13838567 GCF_000754665.1 Bison bison bison
AGCTATTTGAGGGAAATTAGTCACAATCATTACTGATGCTTACATGTTTAAGAAAATTAATTTTCATAGTTTTATCCTTTAGATGAAAGTTTAATATATTGAACATTAAATTGCAAAAAGAAGTGTGTATTCCTTTTCTCTATAAAAGTTCCTTGGATGCTGAAGAATTAAATATGAAGCAGACTAAATAAAAATAAAAAGCAGACTAGTCTTCAAAGATTTAAATGCAGGACTGTGGAGACACATCAACATGTATTTTATAAGGCGATGTAGTCCATAAAAATGAGCCATGCATTAGGGAAAGAGTTCTCAAAGTTTTGATCTCAGGACACTTTTATACTCTTAAAATCTTTAAGTCCTTGTACAGATTTCATTTATGTGTGTTAAACTTTTCATCTGCTTTTGTACTTAATCTCTTGCAATGTGTTGTTTTGGTTTCTGTTTTTGAAGACTATATGGCCACAAATTGATATATAATCAGAAATGGGAAGAGAATATTAATAGCCTTCTAAGATAATTATTTTATGCTACACAAAAACTCAACACGAAGCTTTTTAAAGTTTAGTACTAATATGGAATCTGAGATGATATAAACTTTTCAATTTTACATAAACTCATTCATCTATCTTGCATATGTGTGGATATCCTCCAAGGAATAGCTTTATCACATCATCTTTGATCATTTGAAAAAATGATTCACTAAGTTGTACAATTCTACAAAAATTGACACATTTTATTATATAATATAAAAACTTCATGTTTTTAACATCACTACCAAATGGCTAACATTATCATCAATCTCATCAAGAAAAGATTTTGAGTATTGGGAGAGATACCAAATTCAAAATGGCTGATAAATGCTTTCCAGAATTCTAATTTTCACTTAAAAGTGTCCATTTTCTTATAACTACAAATATTTCAGCTGTTTGCTTTTGAAGGGATATTCTATTCATTTTTAGAAAAAAATGTCTGCCAAATAGCCAGGACTAAATAGATATAATTATCAGTTTTCTGTCAAGTAAAAATAGTATTCCACTTAAAAAGAATGAACTAAGTTTGCAGCAAAAATGTTTTACACATACTTTTGATTTCATTACATGAAATGCTAAAAAGATATATACTTAAGTGTCAAGATAAAGTAAAATTAATTTTTTGTTGTTTCATAGAGAAAATTCTTAAATGGGCTTTTTTTTTTCCCTTTCCAAATGTGTTGCTGTGGAATATACAATTACTTCTAATATCTTTTGGTATTCCTGCTTTAGTTTTTGCTAAAGGAGGTAGCAGTTAAACCCACAATTGCTTTTGCACTCTTTGTTGAAATGTTAATATAGTCAACAAGGCACATGTCATCTTAGCATTACTGTAAAAATAGTTTTGAACTAACAGAGCCCCTAAAAAGATTTTGTAAACCCCCAAAATCTGTAAATCACATTTTGACAACCGCTATCATGGGAGCACAGAGAAGTTGCACCTCCTAAAAAAAAGGATATTAGGGAGGACTTCTTACAAAAGAAACACCTGAGCTGGGTCTAAAGGAGAATTAATGAGTATTTAGATTGGAGAAGGAAATGGCAACTCACTCCAGTACTATTGCCTGGAAAATCCCATGGATGGAGGAGCCTGTTAGGCTACAGTCCATAGGGTCACAAAGAATCAAACATGACTGAGTGACTTCACTTCACCTTCACTTCTTAGATGGAACAAAATACAAGCCAAGATATAGGGGCAAGACATAGCATGGTGTGGATAAGAACTGCAGTAATTTGATGATGCTACAGATCCCTTGGAGAAGGGAAAGGTTACCCAGTATTCTGGCCTGGAGAATTCCATGGACCATACAGTCCATGGGGTCACAAAGAGTCGGACACGACTGAAGTGACAGCAGCAGCAGCAGCAGTATCAAAACCAAGGCAAAAGAGGAAGTGTCAGATAAAACTAGACAAGTAGGGAAGTGTTGGATCAAAGAAGGAGAAAGGTGCTGCATTAAAGGTCCTAGATATTTTTCCTTTGGTCAAAAGAAAGTTTTAAGGATAAGAGTGGAATTTTTAGATTTGTGTTGTAGAAAGATCACTTGTGTGAAGTATAGATTTGAGGAGGTCAAAATGGGATGCAAGGAGATCAGGTGTAGAGGCTATTTCTTCTTATGATAAACTGTTTATTCCTCCCCAAATTTATAAGTTGAAACTCTAATCTCCAATGTGATAGTATTTGGAGGTTAGGCTCTTAAGAGGTGATTAGATCATGAAGGTGAAACCCTCATAAATGGGATTTGTGCCCTTCAGAAAGAGACCCCAGAGAGCTCCCTTCCTTTCCACCTGAGAGAACACAAGAAGATGACCCTCTACGAACCAGGAGTGAGTCCTCACCAGATGCTGTATCTACCCACATCTTGACCTAAGACTTCCCAGACGCCAGAACTGTGAGAAATAAAGCTTGGTTGTTTAAGCCACTCAGTCCACAGTATTCTATAGTAACATACTAGTCTACAGTATTCTATAATGGCAGCCTAGAGTGATTAAAACCCTCCCGTCTCCTTCTTCATCTCCGTTTGGCAATATTGAAAATATGAATATACTTGTTATAAAAGTGAAGTAAAATAGAAAATTATATAGACAATAGAAAAACAAAACTAATCTCTCTGTCTCCCTTCACTCACTTTCCCCCTGAGATAACTATACTACAAGACGGTGTGTATCCTTCAAAGGATAAATAATTCTTACAGTGGCAGAAAGCAAAGAGGAACTAAAGAGCCTCTTGAAGAAGGTGAAAGGAGAGTGAAAAAGCTGGCTGAAAACTCAACATTCAAAAAAAGATCATGGCGTCCAGTTCCATCACTTCATGACAAATAGAAGGGGAAAAGTGGAAGTAGTAGGTTTTATTTTCTTAGGCTCCAAAATCACTGCAGACAGTGACTGCAGGCATGAAATTAAAAGACACTTGCTCCTTGGAAGAAAAGGTATGACAAATCTAGACAGCATATTAAAAAGCAGACATCACTTCACTGACAAAGGTCAATATAGGCAAAGCTATGGTTTTTCCAGTAGTCATGTTCAGATATGAGAAAGTGAAAATGAAAGTTGCTCAGTTGTGTCTGACTCTTTCCGGTCCCATGGACTATAGCAAACCAGGCTTCTCTGTCCATGGAATTTTCTAGGCCAGAGTACTGGAGTGGATAGCTGTTCCCTTCTCAAGGGGATCTTCCCAACCCAGGGGTAGAACCCAGGTCTCCCTCATTGCAGGCAGATTCTTTACCATCTGTACTACCAGAGAAGCCCATAGACATGAGAGCTGAACCATAAAGAAGGCTAAGCACCAAAGAATTGATGCTTTTGAACTGTGGTGCTGGAGACGACTCTTGAGAGTCCTTTGGACAGCAGTGAGATTAAACCAATCAATCCTAAAGGAAATCAACTCTGAATATTAATCGGAAGGATTGATGCTGAAGCTGAAGCTCCAATACTTTAGGCTCTTGATGCAAAGAACTGACACATTGGAAAAGATCCTGATGCTGGGAAAGATTGAAGGCAAAAGAAAAAGCGGGAAGCAGAGGATGAGATGGTTAGATAGCTTTACTGACTCAATGAACATGAATTTGAGGAAACTCCAGGAGACAGTGAAGGACAGGGAAGCCTGGAGTGCTGCAGTCCATGGGGTCGCAAAGAGTCAGAGATGACTGGGTGACTGAACTGAACTGAGCTAGAGACTGAACAGGTTTCCCAGGTGGGCTAGTAATAAAGAACCTGCCTCCCAATACAGGAGATGTAAGAGATGAGGTTTCCACACCTAGTTGGGGAAGATCTTCTGGAGGAGGAAATGGCAACACACTCCATTCTTGCCTGGGAAATCTCATGGACAGAGGAGCCTGGCAGGCCACCGCCCATGGAGTTGCAAAGAGTTGAACAGGACCTGAGCACATACACGACTGAGCACATGCACACAAACCTTTCCTAGCGAATGAACAACAGCAACATAGTTTCCCTATTATTTTGAGGTAACTTTGTTAAGTGGTCCTTTGAATGAGAGATTGAATTCTATAGAAAGGTCAACCCTGAACATGCGGTGTGCCATCAACATATGGCTGTGGTTAAAACCATGAGTGTGGATGAGATCCTCTAGGGAGGTAACATGAAAAAAAAAATGTCAATGCACAGCCTGATATGTGAGGATCACCAAAAGACAGAAGCATGCAAAGGTTCACAAGAAAAAGAGAGAGAGGGAAAAAAAAAGGTTTGTGAGTGAAAATTCTGATAATAATTTTAGTTTAAAGCATTAAGGATGTGCCTCATATGAGAGTATGGTGAATAAATATTATGAATGAATTTTGTGAATTTTAATAAAAATTAAAAGGAGACTTTATTAAGCTAAAATAAATTTTCTGTGATATTGTACACATTATATATATACGATACAATTTATCTTCAATCAGGACTTCATGGACATTCTTGCCAAGAAACTTGGATCCAGAGAAATAAGTACAGAATGGAGTTTACTGTAAATTCAATATTAAACCAGGCTTCCCTGGTGGCTCAGATGGTAAAGAATCTGCCTGCAATGTGAGAGATCTGTGTTCGATCCCTGGGTTGGGAAGATCCCCTGGAGGAGGGCATGGCAACCCATTCCAGTACTCTTGCCTGGAGAATCCCCATGAGCAGAGGAGCCTGGAGGACTATCGTCCATGGTGTCACAAAGAGACAGGACTGTGCAACTAAGCACAGCACAGTTATATGTAGGTCTTGTTACCTAGTGGCTCAGTCGGTAAAGAATCAGTAATGCAGGAGACCACCTGCAATGCAGGAGACATGGGTTCAATTCCTGGGTTGGGAAGATGCCCTGCAGAAGGAAATGGCAACACACTCCAGAATTTTTGCCTGGGAAATCCCATGGACAAAGGAGCCTGGCAGACTATAGTCCATGGGGTCACAAGAGTAGGACGTGACTTGGCGACTATACCACTACTGGAGGAAAAAAAAAAAAAAAGGAGAGAGCATAGAGAGGATTATTTACTGACTCACTTAATGAAATATTAACTATATTGCAAAATTTTCAGGAAATATTAGAAAGAGTAAGACACTGAAAAAGCAGTCAGTTTGGAAAGGGAGAAGGAAATATCCCATAAAAAATGAGATAAAGTTTGAAAGATGAGGTCTGTGTTCACTCTTCTCTAGGAGTAGGCCTTTGACAAGAGAAAATAACTTTCTTATATCTGATCTGAATATCTCCTAGGTTGTAAAATTTGAGTTGTTTCCCAAAGATACTTGATACAGTTGAGCATCCTATGCCCTTCTAATCTATAGGATGGAATCTCAGACTTTTAGCCAAATTTTGCACATATACAGAAATGTACTACCTGTTAAGTGGCTAGGTCAGAGTTCTCTACAGTGGGTGGATTCCACAGGCTGGCTTTATTTGAAGTGCTAATTATCTTAGAGCAGTTTTTTTTTTCCCCCATATAGATTTGTAATATTTCAAGACACATGATTCGAGGCATAGTTATTGTTAATAGCCACTCTGAAAAAAAATGTGAAGCATAAAATGGAACAACAGAGGAGTGACTGAATGGGAGGACCTGGAACCAAGAATGTCTTCCTCTAGAATATGACACAAGACTGAAAATAGAAGTGAAAATGATGAAAAAGATGTTTAGGCATTCAAGAATGGAGAGGCAAGGCAAATATATAGTACACTGAAAAGTAGAACAATCTGTCTTCATATCATAATAGAATTAAACTAGAAATCAATAACAGAAAGATAATTGGAAATTCATCAAAACACACTCCTAAATCACACAGGGATCAAAGCAAAAATCTCAGGAGAAATTTAAAAAAAATTTTGAAGCAAATTAAAACACAACTTACCAAAATTTGTGGGATGCAGAAAAAGTAATGCTTCGATCTAAATTTATAGCATTGAATAAATGTATTAGAAAAGAATAAACAACAAGAATTAAAAACAATAATCAAATTTCCATCTCAGGAAACTACAAAAATAAAGCAAATTTAATCTAAAGTAAACAGAAGAAAAGAAATAAAATTAGACTAGAAATCAATGAAATTGAAAACAGGAAATTAATGGAGAAAAGCTACCAAATCAAAGGCTGATATTTGAAAATAATGGTAAGACTGGTAAGTTTTTAACCAGGCTTTCTAAGAAAAGAAAAAAAAAGAAGACACAAATTTCTAACATCAGAAATGAAAGAGAGGACATCATTTGTAATGTTCATTATGAATCTAATGAACATTAAAACAATGGTAAAGAATACAAACCCAAGCCCACAGATTTGATAGCTTGGGGGAAATGGACAAATTTTTTGAAAGACACAATGTGGAAATCTCACACAATAAGAGAAAAACAATTAAACAAAAGAATTAAATAAAAAATATTTTTAAAATAAATATCTATTAATTAAATTGAATAATAATTAATAATCTTCCAAAGCAGAAATCACCAGGGCCAAATGGCTTCACTGATGAATTCTACCAAATATTTAAGAAAGAAATTATATTGATTTTCAAAAATTCTTTTAGAAGATAGAGGGAACATTTCATAACTCATTCTATGAGGCCAGAATTGCTCTAATACCAAAACCAGTCAAAGATATTATAAGAAGCTGAAACTATAGACCAATATCTCTCATAAACATATCTCCCACTTTGGAAGATGTGTCATTACATATTTCTCATGTCATTATACATTTCTCAAAATCAGAAAGCACACCACCAAGAGCGAACTCTAATATAAACTATGGACTCTGGGTGATGATGTATCAATGTATGTTTGTTGATTGTAACAAATGTCATCCACTGGTTCCAAATATTGATAGTGAGGGAGGCTGGGTGTGTGTGGAGATAAGGAGCTATAGGAACTCACTGTACTTTATATTTAATTTTGCTAAAAACCTGAAATTGCTCTAAATATTAAAAAAATTTTAAGTGAATTGTTTCTTGGGAAGATTATCATCATATTAGTAGAAAGAGTGAAATTTCAAAGTTTTAGGAAAGAGTGAGATCTATATACTCTTCATACAAAATCTAGCTTTTTTGGTTTTTAATGGGGAGCTACAGTCCACAGTATTGCAACTTAACGCACGTGCAGGAGGTAGAAAACAACCCTGATTAAAGAATAATACAATGAGTTAAAATATTGTTTGCAACCATCATGGTCAGTGTTTATTTTCAAGGTAACCATACGGGGTAAGATTGTTACAATCATTTTCTCTGTTAGTAACATTTTCATAGTGACCTAGCACAATACCCTATAATATCCTGTCATTCTAATTCTACAGAAGATATTGAAGAAATCCAAAGATTGTGCTAAAGTTTAGACAGCAGAAAAGCCTTGATTTAGCTAAGATTTGAATTGTCACAGCTGGGCTTTCCAAAGAGCCTTTTGCCCACCTCTCCTAATAAACCTAAGGAAGGGTCACTTGTATGCATGATGCCTAGCTCCTTATTTCTGTAGCTGATTCCTGCTTTGTCTAGCCTTGAGAGAATGGTGAAAACACTTGCCTTTTCTTAAGCAGTATGCTAAGGGTGTCAGTGCTGAGAGTTGTTAATTTTTGGTGTGAGTGTTCATGATTTTAGATTTTTTTTCTGTATGCTGTTCCATCAGTGAGCAGGCTCTTAACAAATCTCCAAAATAAACTCATTTACCAAGGCTTTCTCATATTTGTCATTTTGAAAGACTGAGCAAACATCAGTAAAAGAAGCAATCCAAATTCTCATGCCAAGTATGTGTATGTCCAAGACTAGGATTTTCTTCATGTTTAAATGTGGATATGGAGCCTAAAGTGCTAGGAATTTTTAATCTTCTTTCTAACTTATTTTTATTTCTCTTCCTTAGGTCTGATGAGCCTTATATGTAGAGCTGCTTGCCACTTACAAAAAGATGTGCTCTAGCAGATTAAAAGACTATCTTCTATTTCATTTGGAAGAAGATTTTATATCAGATCAATGAATTACTAATTGTGGCTCAGAAAATCCTTTCCAGATGACTGTAGGTTGGTCCAAAATACAAAAGGACTCAATTGGTTTAAAGTCTGAATAAGAGTCCCAGAGAGGGTTGGATAAAGGTTGGAGGGAGTCATTTGTATTGCTGGAAACTCATCTATAGTATTTGTTCAGTTCAGTTCAGTTCAGTCGCTCAGTCATGTCCGACTCTTTGTGACCCCATGAATCGCAGCATGCCAGGCCTCCCTGTCCATCACCAACTCCTAGAGTTCACTCAGACTCACGTCCATCGAGTCGGTGATGCTGTAGAGCTATTCTAAACTGAGTGGGTAGAGAAGAGTACAGAGTTCATTTTTTTGGTTACTTCTCCACTTTTTCTGTTCTTTTTTGAAATGAAACACTATGAAAATGTACTTCATTCTTTTTTACTGTAACAATTTATTAGTAGAAATATGTGGTTGGCCCTTTTGCTCAGGCCTACTTCTTTATCATCCACTTCTCATCTATGTGCTTTTTCATACTTCCTTCTTCTTTTCTCATTTTTTTGGACTCTCTGATTTCTCTTATTTCCATTGCTCTCATATTCCAACCTTTTATTTTCTTTTCTTTTTACAAAACCCAAACACTTTCAGAGGCCAGACAAGCAATCTAAATATGTTAAGTGACAGATCAATGCATCAAAGAGTTGTGAAGACTCAACAAATTGAAATTCATGACACATCCAAAGGTGATCAATTCTCCTAGGATTTTATTGACTAATAAACAAAATAAGGGTGCCAGGTTCTCTTCATTGCTCATCACTTTGCAACTGCTACTCTGTTTTACTCATATTCCCCCATTTTTCTTCCATCTTTCTAAGAAATTCACAGGATGAGGGTAGGATTTACAATCTTCAAAAATCTGGTTTTGCCTTATTTTGTGAAGGGGATAAATTATTAATAATCATTCTGTACCCCAGTTTTCTCATCTTAAAAAGGGAATTATTACTTACCCATTGAGTTGTTATGAAGATTACATGAAATAATACTTATAAAGCATTGAAAATATTGCTTTATATTAATAGAACACAGATGTATTACATAAATGTTTCAAAAATAAGTATTAGATTTTATTATTTCCAAGTAGTCTGTCCAGATCTTCCTAAACTTCACTTTTTTGCCCTCCTTCATCCCCTCATTTACCTCTTTGTTCCGGAGAGAAAGGTACACATTAAATCAATATACACAAGGAGATAAATGAGGTCCAGATTACCATTTGATTATTAACTGGGACAATATTGATTTTCCAGTGATTGTCTATCTGGTTAAAACAGGCTGCTTAGGCTTATAGCCTAGAGAATTTCCTCACTACTCTTAAGTCCAGATTTAAATCTCGGTATCTTAATACAGTTCTCAGGTCAAAAGGTAAGATTCCATCCAGATTGAGATGTGTACAAGACAGGCTTCGTTAATGGCCTCCCATATCCATTTTAGAGGTCTTTCTTAGCAATACTGGCTCCATTTTTATTTTCCTTTCACAATTGCCAGCTTATTAAGAAAGGTTATAATTCAGAAATAGCCAAATGGAAGGGATGCCTAGGAAATATGTGGGGAAAGGGCACCGAGCTTCTATGCTATGCTGTTTGGGCAAGTTGTTCTTCCTGCATTTGCATACATTCACCAACCTGAAAAGTCTTGAATCCCATTCTTTTAGGATTTTGTGGAGATTTCATTATATAGATATACAAGTATATCTATATACTTCAATTATTGCCTTTGGGGATTAATTTAACCTCCAGCCTCTCTCCTCTTCCCAGAAGTCAGGGAGATAGGACTGAAAGTTCCAATCCTCTAAAAGTTGGTCTTTCTTGAGACCAGCCCACCACCAGACTATTTGGGAGCAAGCAAGTTTTCATGGGAAATAGATGGGGAAACAGTGGAAACAGTGTCAGACTTTAATTTTCTGGGCTCCAAAATCACTGCAGATGGTGACTGCAGCCATGAAATTAAAAGACAGTACGGGGAGTGAGGAGGGAGGAGGCTTCAGGATGGGGAACACATGTATACCTGTGGCGGATGCATGTTGATATATGGCAAAATCAACACAATATTGTAAAGTTAAAAAATAAAATAAAATATTAAAAAAAAAGAAAAAGAAAAGACGCTTACTCCTTGGAAGAAAAGTTATAACCAACCTACATAGCATATTGAAAAGCAGAGACATTACTTTGCCAACAAAGGTCCGTCTAGTCAAGGCTGTGGTCTTTCCAGTGGTCATGTATGGATGTGAGAGTTGGACTGTGAAGAAAGCTGAGCACCAATGAACTGATGCTTTTGAACTGTGGTGTTGGAGAAGACTCTTGAGAGTCCCCTGGACTGCAAGGAGATCCAACCAGTCCATTCTGAAGGAGATCAGCCCTGGGACTG
>NW_011495027.1:13838667-13847079 GCF_000754665.1 Bison bison bison
TGCAGATGGTGACTGCAGCCATGAAATTAAAGATGCTTACTCCTTGGAAGGAAAGTTATAACCAACCTACATAGCATATTGAAAAGCAGAGACATTACTTTGCCAACAAAGGTCCGTCTAGTCAAGGCTGTGGTCTTTCCAGTGGTCATGTATGGATGTGAGAGTTGGACTGTGAAGAAAGCTGAGCACCAATGAACTGATGCTTTTGAACTGTGGTGTTGGAGAAGACTCTTGAGAGTCCCCTGGACTGCAAGGAGATCCAACCAGTCCATTCTGAAGGAGATCAGCCCTGGGATTTCTTTGGAAGGAATGATGCTAAAGCTGAAACTCCAGTACTTTGGCCACTCATGCAAAGAGTTGACTCATTGGAAAAGACTCTGATGCTGCGAGGGATTGGGGGCAGGAGGAGAAGGGAATGACAGAGGATGAGATGGCTGGATGGCCACTGACTCGATGGACATGAGTCTGAGTGAACTTTGGGAGATGGTGATGGACAGGGAGGCCTGGCATGCTGCGATTTATGGGGTCACAAAGAGTCGGACACAACTGAGTGACTGAAATGAACTGAACTGAACTGAAGTGTTATTGCTCAGTGTCCTTCTCTTTGCTCAGTGTCTGACTCTCTGTCACTCCATGGATGGTAGCCTGCCAGGCTCCTCTGTCCATGGGATTTCCCAGGCAAGAATACTGGAGTGGATTGCCATTCCCTTCTCCAGGGGATCTTCCTAACCCAGGGATGGAACCTGGGTCTTCTGCATTTCAGGCAAATTCTTTACCACCTGAGCTGCCAGGGAAGCCCCACCCTAATTAATCTCATTATCATAAACTCAGTTCAGTTCAGTCACTCAGTCATGTCGGACTCTTTGCAACCCCATGAAATGCAGCACTAGCCTCCCTGTCCATCACCAACTCCCAGAGTTCATTCAAATTCATGTCCATCGAGTTGGTGATGCCATCCAACCATCTCATCCTCTGTCGCCCCCTTCTTCTCCTGCCCCCAATCCCTCCCAGCATCAGAGTATTTTCCAATGAGTCAACTCTTCACATGAAGTGGCTAGAGTACTGGAGTTTCAGCTTTAGCATCAGTCCTTCCAAAGAACACCCAACACTGATCTCCTTTAGCATGGACTGGTTGGATGTCCTTGCAGTCCAAGGGACCCTCAAGAGTCTTCTCCAACACCATAGTTCAAAACCATCAGTTCTTCAGTGCTCAGCTTTCTTCACAGTCCAACTCTCACATCCATACATGACTACTGGAAAAACCATAGCTAGACGTCCATGAATAGACAGACCTTTGTTGGCAAAGTAATGTCTCTGCTTTTGAATATGCTATCTAGGTTGGTCATAACTTTCCTTCCAAGGAGTAAGCGTCTTTTAATTTCATGACTGCAGTCACCATCTGTAGTGATTTAGGAGCCCCCCAAAAATAAACTCTGACACTGTTTCCATTGTTTCCCCATTTATTTGCTATGAAGTAAAGGGACCAGATGCCACGACCTTCGTTTTCTGAATGTTGAGCTTTAAGCCAACTTCTTCACTCTCCTCTTTCACTTTCATCAGGAGGCTTTTTAGTTCCTCTTCACTTTCTGCCATAAGGGTGGTGTCATCTGCATATCTGAGGTTATTGATATTTCTCCTGGCAACCTTGATTTCAGCTTGTGTTTCTTCCAGTCCAGCGTTTCTCATGATGTACTCTACATATAAGTTAAATACGCAGGGTGATAATATACAGCCTTGACTTACTCCTTTTCCTATTTGGAATCAGTCTATTGTTCCATGTCCAGTTCTAACTGGTGCTTCGTGACCTGCATATAGGTTTCTCAAGAGGCAGGTCAGGTGGTCTGGTATTCCCATCTCTTTCAGAATTTTCCAGTTTATTGTGATCCACACAGTTAAAGGATTTGGCATAGTCAATAAAGCAGAAATAGATGTTTTTCTGGAACTCTTGCTTTTTCAATGATCCAGTGGATGTTTGCAATTTGATCTCTGGTTGCTCTGTCGTTTCTTAAACTAGCTTGAACATCTGGAAGTTCACGGTTCACATATTGCTGAAGCCTGGCTTGGAGAATTCTGAGCATTACTTTACTAGTGTGTGAGACGAGTGCAATTGGGTGGTAGTTTGAGCATTCTTTGGCATTGCCTTTCTTTGGGATTGGAATGAAAACTGACCTTTTCCAGTCCTGTAGCCACTGCTGAGTTTTCCCAATTTGCTGGCATATTGAGTGCAGCACTTTCACAGCATCATCTTTCAGGATTTGAAATAGCTCAACTGGAATTCCATCACCTCCACTAGCTTTGTTCATAGTGATGCTTTCTAAGGCCCACTTGACTTCACATTCCAGGATGTCTGGCTCTAGGTCAGTGATCACACCATCGTGATTATCTGGGTCATAAAGATCTTTTTTGTACAGTTCTTCTGTGTGTTCTTGCCACCTCTTCTTAATATCTTCTGCTTCTGTTAGGTCCATACCATTTCTCTCCTTTATCAAGGCCATCTTTCCATGAAATGTTCCCTTGGTATCTCTAATTTTCTTGAAGAGATCTCTAGTCTTTCCCATTCTGTTGTTTTCCTCTATTTCTTTGCATTGATCGCTAAGGAAGGCTTTCTTATCTCTTCTTTGCTGTTCTTTGGAACTCTGCATACAGATGCTTATATCTTTCCTTTTCTCCTTTGCTTTTCACTTCACGTCTTTTCACATCTATTTCTAAGGCCTCTCCAGACAGCCATTTTTCTCTTTTGCATTTCTTTTCCATGGGGATGGTCTTGATCCCTGTCTCCTGTACAATGTCATGAACCTCCATCCATAGTTCATCAGGCACTCTGTCTATCAGATCTAATCCCTAGAATCTATTTCTACTTCCACTATATAATCATAAGGGTTTTGATTTAGGTCATACCTGAATGATCTAATGTTTTTTCCTACTTTCTTCAATTTAAGTCTGAATTTGGCAATAAGGAGTTCATGATATGAAGCACAGTCAGCTCCCGGTCTTGTTTTTGCTGACTGTACAGAGCTTCTCCATCTTTGGCTGCAAAGAGTATAATCAATCTGATTTCAGTGTTGACCATCTGGTGACGTCCATGTGTTGAGTCTTCTCTTGTGTTGTTGGAAGTGGGTGTTTGCTATGACCAGTGTGTTCTCTTGGCAAAACTCTATTAGTCTTTGCCCTGCTTCATTCCGTATTCCAAGGTCAAATTTGCCTGGTACTCCAGGTATCTCTTGACTTCCTATTTTCACATTCCAGTCCCCTGTAATGAAAAGGATATCTTGTTGGGGTGTTAGTTCTAAAAGGTCTTGTAGGTCTTCATAGAACTGTTCAACTTCAGCTTCTTCAGCATTACTGGTTGGGGCATAGACCTGGATTACTGTGATATTGAATGGTTTGCCTTGGAAATGAACAGAGATCATTCTGTGATTTTTGAGATTGCTTCCAAGTACTACATTTCGGACTCTTTTGTTGACCATGATGGCTACTCCATTTCTTCCAAAGGATTCCTGCCCACAGTAGTAGATATAATGGTCATCTGAGTTAAATTCACCCATTCTAGTCTATTTTAGTTCCCTGATTCCTAGAATGTAGATGTTCACTCTTGTCATCTCCTGTTTGACCGCTTCCAATTTGCCTTGATTCATGGACCTAATATTCCAGGTTCCTATGCAATATTGCTCTTTACAGCATTGGACCTTGCTTGTATCACCAGTCACATCCACAGCTGGGTATTGTTTTTGCTTTGGCTCCATCCCTTCATTCTTTCTGGAGTTATTTCTCCACTGATCTCCAGTAGCATATTGGGCACCTACTGACCTAGGGAGTTCCTCTTTCAATGTCCTATTGTGTTGCCTTTTCATACTGTTCATGGGGTTCTCAAGGCAGGAATACTGAAGTGGTTTGCCATTCCCTTCTCCAGTGGACCGCATTCTGTCAGTGGACCTCTCCACCATGACCCACCCATTTTGGGTGGGCCCACAGGGCATGGCTTAGTTTCATTGAGTTAGACCAGGCTGTGGTCCTAGTGTGATTAGATTGACTAGTTTTCTGTGAGTATGGTTTCAGTGTGTCTGCCCTCTCATGCCCTCTCGGGATACCTACCATCTTACTTGGGTTTCTCAAAAGGGACTCCGAATGAATTACAGAAGATATTCCTATCACTTAAGAAATTCCAAGGATTTTAGGACTTCAGTGCCAGAAACTAGAGACAGAAACCATATATTTCTTATACCTCCGTTTTTATTTCATCTGCTATTTTCCTTATGATTAGACTAGGGTTATGTGTTGTCAGTGACTCAGTGGTAAAGAATCCGCCTACTAATGCTGATGTGGGTTTGATCCCTGGGTCCAGAAGATTCCTTGGAGAAGGAAATGGCAACCAACCTAGTATTCTTGCCTAAGAAATCCCATGAACAGAGGAACTTGGTACACTACAGTCCATGGGGGTTGCAAGGGAGTCAGACAGAACTTAGCAGCTAAACAAAAACAATGGGTTGTTGAAAGAATATCAAAGTGGTAAAAAGTTTTTTTCCTCACACATATCCACAGGTACTGGAGGTGCCTACAGCACCACTGGTTAATGATCATCCTTTGGTTGAGGTAATGTTGGCCAGGCTTTTTTTCAGTACTATTTTTCCTTCTTGACACACTAACCTTTGGAAGTCTAGTCCATTCTTAAGGGGAAAGACAGTAGTGAGGGTATCATGTTCCAGCTTTTCATGAACATTATTTGGGATAATTAAGTGTAATTATTTATAATTTTAAGGAATATTAGTCTTCATTTTTTTTTTAGCAGTATGGCCTCATGAATATTTATTTTATTTATTTTGTAGTTTAAATTGTCCCAGCTTTTGTGATTAGGAACTCTTTCAGTTGGCTTCTTTTTACATGATTTTTTTTTTTTTTTTTTTACAATATATCCCTTTTACATGATTTTTTTTTTTTTTTCACTTTCTTACCTTCTGTTCCTGCTACATATTTGAGGCTTATCTTATATTTATCCTGCTCCAAACTTGAAATCAATTATTTCTCTCAGAACCCACTGTTACTTTGATTAAAATGGTATTTAGAAACCAAGATCTGGGTGCTATGAGTGCTCACTGATGGTGGGATGTTATTGCTTCTAGGATCTCTCAAGAAACAGAGCGATGTAATACATGTATAAATACTCATTTATGTATATACACATTTCTATGATTGTTTCTATTTTTGCTGTCTGTATCAGTATTAAGCTAAACAGGAGCTCACACTGATGTCTCCAACTCTGATCCAGTACCATGGAGTTTATTTTAGCCTTCTCATCTTGCTTATCTGTATCTTCTTTCTCCAACAGCAAGAAAACTAGCACCGACTATCCAAACTTACTTATTTATCCAACCTAAATATATGCACATAAAACCTTCTTAGAATTCCTAACTTGAACTCCTATGAGAAAAAAAAAAGTCACCAACTAGAGTAAGGTATATTTGTACAGTTCCTTTTTGTTTTCAGCATTAGAGTCTCTTTAATTCTTTATTTCTTTTTTTTTTTTAGCTTAGCTTTAGATCTGAAACATTGTTTTCTGAATTTACATAGGTCAGCTTCATTTTAGGAGAAGGCAATGGCACCCCACTCCAGTACTCTTGCCTGGAAAATCCCATGGACAGAGGAGCCTGGTAGGCTGCAGTCCAGGGGGTCGCTAAGAGTCAGACATGACTGAGCAACTTCACTTTCACTTTTCACTTTCATGCATCGGAGAAGGAAATGGCAACCCACTCCAGTGTTCTTGCCTGGAGAATCCCAGGGACGGGGGAGCCTGGTGGGCTGCCGTCTACGGGGTCGCATGGAGTCAGACACGACTGAAGTGACTTAGCAGCAGCAGCAGCAGCTTCATTTTACCCTATCTCTTTCAGTGCAGATAGCTATACATTTGTAACAAAGTTTAATCTATTTGCCCTTCAACATACTGATTGATGTTTTTCCTTAGTTTGCCTCCATTAAAGTTTACTCTTTTTGACATATGTGTAGAGACATGTATTTGCCAGTCATTTCTTCCCTGGTGGCTCAGATGGTAAAGCGTCTGCCTACAATGCAGGAGACCCAAGTTCAATCCCTGGGTCAGGAAGATCTCCTGAAGAAGGATATGGCAACCCACTCCAGTATTCTTGCCTGGAAAACCCCATGGACAGAGGAGCCTGATAGGCTACAGTCCATTGGGTCGCAAAGAGTCGGACATGATTAAATGAGTTCACTCACTCACTCACTCAACTCCTTTTGAACTCAGAAAGGTAAGTTCAGGTCCTGATCTCCATACAGAAGTTCAGCAATAAGAGCATATCTCATCGTTTCCTATTCACACAACCAATGTCTATCAAGTTACTTCCTCAATGTTCTCCAAAGAATCAGAATGGAGGCAATTCTGCCATTTTCTTCAAATATTCCAACTGCAGATATATTGAGTGGTTATGTACCAAAGACCTGAAACTTGGAGAAATCTGTGTAATATAAAATATTATATATACGTCGGAAATACTTTTGTATCTTATACAAGAAAAAAAGCAAAAACTACTCTTAACATATAATGTTGTGTACACTTTTTCCATCTTTATTTTCTCTAGTTTCAGTTCAGTCAGTTCAGTAACTCAGTCATTTCTGACTCTTTGCAAGTCCATGGACTGTAGCACACCAAGCCTTCCTGTCCATCACCAACTCTCAGAGTTTACCCAGACTCATGTCCATTGAGTTGGTGTTGCCATCCAACCATCTCATCCTCTGTCATCCCTTTCTGCTCCCTCCCTCAATCTTTCCCAGCATCAGCGGCTTTTCCAATGAGTCAGTTCTTTGCATCAGGTGGCCAAATTATTGGAGTTTCAGCTTTAGCATCAGTCCTTCAAATGAATATTCAGGACTAATTTCCTTTAGGATGGACTGGCCAAATCTCCTTGCAGTCCAAGGGACTCTCAAGAGTGTTCTCCAACACCACAGTTCAAAAGCATCAATTCTTTGGCACTCAGCTTTCTTTAGAATCCAACTCTCACATCCATACATGACCACTGGAAAAATCATAGCTTTGAGTAGACAGACCTTTGTTGACAAAGTAATGTCTCTGCTTTTTAATATGCTGTTTAGGTTGGTCATAACTTTTCTTCTAAGGAGCAAATGTCTTTTAACTTCATGGCTTCAGTTACCATTTGCAGTGATTTTGGAGCCCCCCAAAATAAAGTCTGTCACTGTTTCCATTGTTTCCCCATCTATTTGCCATGAAGTGATGAGACCAGAGTCATGATCTTAGTTTTCTGAATATTGAGTTTTAAGCCAACTTATTCACTCTCCTCTTTCACTTTCATCAAGAGGCTCTTTGGTTCTTCTTCGCTTTCTGCCATAAGGGTGGTGTCATCTGCTTATCTGAGGTTATTGACATTTTTCCCAGCAATCTTGATTCCAGCTTGTGCTTCATCTTGCCTGCGATTTCTTGTGATGTACTCTGCACAGAAGTTAAACAAGCAGGATGACAGTACACAACCTTGACATACTCCTTTCCAGATTTGGAACCAGTCTGTTGTTCCATGTCTAGTTTTAACTGTTGCTTTCAGACCTGCATACAGGTTTCTCAAGAGGCAGTTCAGGAGGTCTTACTATTCCCATCTCTTGAACAGTTTTCCACAGTTTGTTGTGATCCACACAGTTAAAGGCTTTGGCATAGTCAATAAAGCAGAAATAGATGTTTTTCTGGAAGTCTCTTGCTTTTGCAATGGTCCAACAGATGTTGGCAATTCGATCTCTGATGCCTCTGCCTTTTCTAAATCCAGCTTGAACATCTGGAAATTCACAGCTCACGTGTTGAAGGCTAGATTGGAGAATTTTGAGCATTACTTTACTAGTGTGTGAGATGAGTGTAATTGTGTGGTAGTTTGAGCATTCTTTCTTTGGGATTGGAATGAAAACTGACCTTTTCCAGTCCTGTGGCCAATGCTGAGTTTTCCAAATTTGCTGGCATATTGAGTGCAGCACTTTTTAGCATCATCTTTTAGGATTTGAAAGAGCTCAACTGGAATTCCATCACCTCCACTAGCTTTGTTCGTAGTGATGCTTTTAAGGCCCACTTAACTTCACATTCCAGGGTATCTGGTTCTAGGTGAGTGATCACATCATCATGATTATCTGGATCGTGAAGATCTTTTTTGTACAGTTCTTCTGTGTATTCTTGCCACCTCTTCTTAATCTCTTCTGCTTCTGTTAGGCCCATACCGTTTCTGTCCTTTATTGTGCCCATCTTTGCATGAAATGTTCCCTTGGTGTCTCTAATTTTTTTGAAAAGCTCTCTAGTCTTTCCCATTCTGTTGTTTTCCTCTATTTCTTTGCATTGATCACTGAGGAAGGCTTTCTTAACTCTCCTTGCTTTTCTTTGGAACTCTGCATTCAAATGGGTATATCTTTCCTTTT
>NW_011495027.1:13847471-13849666 GCF_000754665.1 Bison bison bison
TTTTCCTTGCTTCATTCTGTACTCCAAGGCCAATTTTGCCTGTTACTCCAGGTATCTCTTGACTTCCTATTTTCACATTCCAGTCCCCTATAATGAAAAGGATATCTTTTTTGGGTGTTAATTCTAGAAGGTCTTGTAGGTTTTCATAGAACCATTCAACTTCAGCTTCTTTAGCATTATTGGTCAGGGCATAGACTTGGATTATTGTGATATAGAATGGTTTGCCTTGGAAATGAACAGAGATCATTCTGTTGTTTTTGAGATTGTATCCAAGTACTGCATTTCAGACTCTTTTGTTGACTATGATGGGTACTCCATTTCTTCTAAGAGATTCTTGCCCACAGTAGTAGATATAATTTTTATTATTTATTAATATCTATAAAGTATATGTATCTAATTAATATTATTAACAGATCTCAAATTGTTTTTATTAATACAATGATAATCTAGGTTCTACTATTACAGACAATTTAAATTGAAGTTTGCAGATTCAAAAGAATTTAATTTCACAGAAAATACACCATTAATAGTGCATCTCATTATTATCTGTGCAAACAACTAAAATATTTCAGTAGTATTGTCTTGACCAATCTTTTCAGTACATAATTCCTTTGTTATTTTTCTGCTAATAATGTTTCTGATCATCTAATTTTGTCTTGCCTTCTCTAACATATTCATTACTGTTTATTAAATTTTCCCTTGGAGATATAAAATATATGATTGTAAATCTCTTTTCAAATTAATAAAAATTATCTTTTCCTGGTTTTTTATGGAGATTAACAGAAGATGCTTGAAAATATATTTTCTGAAAGGTGACCTAGAACATAGAGCTCTCAGATCTGCATGTTTAAGTATTTTGCTTTGCATTCAAGGTTGTCAACATGATGTGTGGGCTTCTGCTTTTGCAATTATTTCAAATATGGTTATTAATTCCCTTTGGGAAATTGTTCTCCAGTTCTTGCATTTTCTTATGTACCCTTCTTTTATTTATTCAAGGTATTAAAGAACATCTCTTTTGAGAAATATTCTTGCTGTTCATTAAAAAATGAAGAGTTGAGCAGTGCAGAGAGGCTGGCAAAAGAAAGAAAATAGTGCTCATAAAAGAGAGAAACTATGATGGTTAGCCCAAGTTTCAACTTTCGATGAAGCCTTGAAGGTTAGAAGAAATAAATTACTGTTTAGCCCCAAAGTAAAATTTAAGATAAGTTCAACTTTAACTGAGGAAAAATATTCGGTCATTTATCTGCAGAATTAATTTCTAATTTCTAGATTCAAAGTAAGATTGAAGTGCTCATGCTTGCGCTCCTACTCAGTCATTCAGTCATCTCCAACTCTTTGCAACCCCATGGACTGTAGCCCACCATGCTCTTCTGTCCATGAGATTCCCCAGGTAATAATACTGGAATGGGTGGCCATGCCCTTCTCCAGGAGATCCTCCCAATCCAGGAATCAAACCCATGTCTCCTGCATTGCAGGTGGAAACTTTACTACTGAGCCACTAGAGAAGCCATTTGCCAAATTAAAGGTAATCAACAACACGATTAAGAATTTTTAATTGAGTTATCACCAAAGATATAAACCAAAATTGGCCAATATACAGCACAAACAGCACCACTACACCCAGACAGACAGCACAATCAATCACAATGACTTTTCCCACTATGTCAAGGAAAGATTACACATTCTTACCACAGACAATGCCAAATATAGAAAGGCAACGTAGCAATTAAACTCATGTGTTGTTCTCCATATAAATGTAAACTTTTCACCTCCTTGAGGTATCAAATGCCTGGGAAATCATTCTCCTTATATGCAGGTAGTTGTGTAATTACTTTTTGATTGATTCCAATAAAACTCATTAAATATCATGCAATTTCCCAGGATTTATTTTAGTAGATGTTATTTCCACATATTCAGTTCAGTTCAGTCACTTAGTCGTGTCCAACTCTTTGTGACCCCGTGAATCGCAGCACGCCAGGCCTCCCTGTCCATCACCAACTCCCAAAGTTCACTCAGACTCACGTCCATTGAGTCAGTGATGCCATCCAGCCATCTCATACTCTGTTGTCCCCTTCTCTTCCTGCCCCCAATCCCTCCCAGCATCAGAGTCTTTTCCAGTGAGTCAACTCTTCGCATGAGGTGGCCAAAGTACTGGAGTTTCAGCTTTAGCATCATTCCTTCCAAAGAAATCCCAG
>NW_011495027.1:13849766-13854157 GCF_000754665.1 Bison bison bison
AACACCACAGTTCAAAAGCATCAATTCTTCGACACTCAGCCTTCTTCACAGTCCAACTCTCACATCCATACATGACCACAGGAAAAACCATAGCCTTGACTAGACGAACCTTTGTTGCCAAAGTAATGTCTCTGCTTTTCAATATGCTATCTAGGTTGGTCATAACTTTTCTTCCAAGGAGTAAGTGTCTTTTAATTCCACACAATAGTATAAGTTAATAAAAAAGTATTACTCTAGAAAATGAAAATTTTTCAAAAAGTTAACTGTAGATATTCTTTCTGTATGCTTACTGCCAAGGACATGAAGATTAAGTGATAAAATCCCTTAACAAAACAGTCAAATACACTATTTTAATGAAACTCAGAGAATATGAGGATTATGAGTGGAATTAATACAGTAAAATAATGAGCAGAATTTACATTTACTGGGAGCTATATAAAAAACAACAAATCAATCTGCACCAATTTCATTTAGCCTCAGTTTTACACCTCCTAGGACAGGAATTGTGTAGCCTACAAAACAATTTATATTTTATCTGTACCATCTAATTAATTAAATGGCCCCAGAGTACCAGACTCACAAATCTCGTTAATAGCTGAATACTGAAATAAAGGCTGTTCACCCCTACTAGAATAATATTTGCATATCCCCACCTGTGATGAGTAATAAGTACCTGCCACAAATCAGAATTATGAATTTTGTATGCCTAACAAAACCACAGGGGAAATTATACCTCAGACATTCCATAATAATTGCAGCTAAGCTGTTTAGTGCCATCCACTTATTCTGCCTGAAGTGTTTAAAGCAGCAACAGTTGTAAATGAATTCAGGCACATATTCAAGGGAATTTTTTTTTTTCAAAAAGTTTTTCTGTCTTGTCATATGTAATTATCTTTACGGAAGTATTCAGCTGCAAGTTACAAATGCATTCACATTTTAAAAAGCAAATTAGAAAAAATAGAGAGTTCCTTTCATCAGCCTCTTAGGTATACATAAGAATTCTGTTATAGAAACTTTGGAATATAGCTCAAGATGGATTCTGAAGTATTGACGTTTAGAAAGTTAGGTTGGCTAGATGGGGTGAGATTCTAATTTTGTAATCTGTAAGTTGATAAAATGGTAACTAGTGTAGAAGGTCCAGGAAATTGTGATATTGTGATGGAGCACATGCTGGACCGGTAAACCTTAGTTTCAGATTGCACGAGGTGACCCATCTCTCACAAGGCTTGTCTGAGCTCTAGGCTGGGGCTGTGGAATCCGTCGACTCCTGGGAGGAATCTAACATAAGACCATCATGATTCAGGACCATTGTCTGGGAACAAGGTGAGTTGCAAAGGGCACGTCTCTTTTGGGAGTTAAGTTCCTGTGTTGGAAGGAAGATGACAGTATTTGGCATAGAGTATCACCCAGGAAGAAGTAACAAACACCTTAGTATGAAGTGTTCAGTAGCAATGACCAAGTTCTGGTTAACTGCATGATTGGATTAAATGAGAAGTAACTCCAATAGGGGAAAGATATGACCTGTGTATGAGATAAGAAAATTATTTAACAGTTTAAACAGCAGTGAAGTATATTGGGGAGATCTTAACTAAATAACGGAAGACCCAATGTCAATTCTTACCAAGAATCAGCCTTGAGATCTTGAGTAATAAGTCAGTTTTGCTGACCTTGTTTACAAAATGTTAACAAAAATCTATCTAGCAACTGACTAACCAAATTACTTACTATTTGGGAGGGTTGTGTGCCCTGGTGGACACACTGGACATACATTATTGCTGTTTAGACACTAAGTTGTGTCCGATTCTTTGTGACCCCATGGACTATAGTCTGCCAGGCTCCTCTGTCCGTGGGATTTCCCTGGCAAAAATTTTGGATTGGGTTGCCATTTCCTTCTCCAGGGCATCTTCCTGACCCAGGGATCAAACCCACTTCTCCTGCATTGGCAGGTGAAATTATTTACCACTGAGCCACCAGGGAATCCTGTACATACATGAGCATCACGCTATAAGCAATTGTCACTATTTATTTTCTCCATTAGGAATATGGCTGATTGGCTGCCTTCCTGCAGCAAGTTTCTCTGTATCAGAGGATTTACTGCAAAAGGGGAGGAGGGGCACAGGAGAGGAGGTATAAAAGAATCCAATCCTTCAGAGACAAAGAATCTCTTCCTACTTATTTTTTCTGTGTATGCTCAGCCTGTGTGTGTACAAGAAATCAACCTCATTTCCAAGAAAAGAGCTTTAAAAATAATTAGGATTTATATATTTTCACAAGAGTGGGAAGGTTGCAATGAGTCACCAAGATATGATTAAGTCAGGTTGTTGGAGGCTCCCTAAGGTGACAGGATGGTCTGCAGGCTTTAGAAAGGAAGCTTATATAGCCTATTACCATGATGAAGTGAAATTTAAAATTACATTTTATATTTGTAAAGGACTAACAGGCAAGGTCCCTATGGATTGGCAAATACTACATAAAATGCTATAAAAACCAGACCATAATCTCTCACTAACTTACACATTAGCCTCAGGCAGTAAAGATGGTTTTTATTGGAACCAGATTTTGTGAAGAGAAGAAAAAAACTTATGCATAGTTTATCCTGGCTTTTCAAGCACTTTGCTTTTTTCCTTGAGTTAACATGACGTATTCCAAGTGATTAAATAAACTTGTCTAGCAGCTCTTCTCATGTACTTGAAAGGAGGCAAAGTAAAGAAGGATTTACTCTGAAGAGAGATCTTAATTCTATCACTAAAAATGTCCCTGTTTTATTCTAATCATTACAGCAGAAACCAAGAAATGCAAGAAAAATTAGAGCTTCCAAAATAACCTATTGTAGAAACCCACTTATACTCCATGTACTATTTTATTTAACACCGCATACCTTTGCAAATCAAAAGTAGTATGTGCATTTAGATACATTGGGTTAAATAAAATATATTACTTTAAAAAATTTTAAAGTAATATCTCGCTAATATATGTGGGAATAATGCAGGAGATAGAGGAGGTATTATTGTCAACACCCTGGGTGCACATGATGACCCAAAGAGGTAACAGCTTGGATTTTAGTTCATTTATTATCATTGAGGAGATTGGGCAAGGCTGATGAAATATTTTGATTAACTGGTAATTTTTTTCCTCCTCAAAAGTAACATTGAACAGTTTATGGTAAGATTTACAACATGTGGCAGATTTATAACTGAGTTTTTTTCAACACATCTTCTTTCTTTTTAAAGATATTTATTTATTTTATTTGTTTATCTGGCTGCACTCAATCTTAGTTGCAACTCACAGGATCTAGTTCCTTGGCCAGATATTGAACCCTGGCCCCCTGCATTGGGAATGTGAAGTCTTAGCCATTGGACTACCAAGGAAGTCCCTATATGTGAGTTTTAGATTCAACAGTCAAGCACGAGCATATCAATGTCTTTTGTTTTATTCTCCTTTCAGGAGTTAAAGATATATGGTTGTCTGGAAGCCAGGTCTAAGCTCTTATGTGGGAATAAACTGCTGGCTATTTAAATTTGGCTCTTAATTCAATCTCTGTTAACTTTAGCTATTTCCAGGGCTAGCTTGAGAAGAAATTCAAAAAAAGTTCTGACTCCTCCACCCCCTCGTATATATATATATAGAATGTGCCAACTGAGGTCTAACCTTCTCTGATTTGATGAGGTAAAATGTAGAGTCCAGTGCTCTTCCCTGGAAAATCCCATGGATGGGGAAGCCTGGTGGGCTGCCGTCTATGGGGTCGCACAGAGTCGAACACAACTGAAGCGACTTCACTTTCACTTTTCACTTTCATGCACTGGAGAAGGAAATGGCAACCCACTCCAGTGTTCTTGCCTGGAGAATCCCAGGGACGGGGGAGCCTGGTGGGCTGCTGTCTATGGGGTCGCACAGAGTTGGACATGACTGAAGCAACTTAGCAGCAGCAGGAACCAGCCTAAACCCTAAAAATCTCAAGTAGCTGATCCATGTCTAATCTCATGCCTTAAGAACTGAAAATATAGTTGAGTAGAAAGTATGTTATGAACTTTGCTGTCAGACTGATCTTTGTCCTAATCCTATACCCATTACTTGCCTGTATGACTTTGGGTAGGTAATTTACTTCTTCTGAGCTCCAGGGCCTTTTTTTTCTCCATCTGTAAAATGGGGACAATGACAACTGTTTCCAAACATTTTGGGGAAGATTAAATAAGATCTCATATAGGACTGAGGTTAAGTCATTTTACTGGATCAAAAATTCAAAGGTATCCTAAAGCCCTAACATTTAAAGGATAAGCAGCAAAAGAGGAGCTCTTGGAGTCTGGAATATAACGTTCAAAGAAAAACAAATGCGTGTAAAGAGGAAGAAGAGATGAGTGTCCATTGTGATAGAGAAAGCCAATAAAATAGAG
>NW_011495027.1:13854257-13863633 GCF_000754665.1 Bison bison bison
TCTTCCCCAACTTTATACCTTTTCCAAATATTGTATCCATTCTCTCCTTCACTAGCATCTTCTTTCATCTTACTAAACTATTCTCATCAAGATCACCAAGAAATTCCTTGTTGTTAAACCAAAGATAACTTTCTGCTCCTTATTTTAATAGTGAAACTAGTACAGTTTGGAGATTTAATAGGAAAAAACCACTGTAGGTAGAAAGAGCTTGGGTTTAGAGTGAGAGTTTAAGTGGTGAATTGCTATCCTAGTAAATGCACAAACTTGAGCAAGTTACTTGAGCTAGTTTCCCTTCTCAATTATTAGAGGAAAAAAAATCTACTTACAAAGTTGTAATAAGGACCAGAAGCTTGGTCCTTGCACAGAAGCTTGCAGCACCTTGCTTGGAATATGATAACTACCCAATAAAAATTTCGCTTTTCCTTTTCCTGATACAAAATAACAAGACATAGCAACCATTTCATTTCTTCTACCCCTCTGTCATGAAAGCTCCTCCAGGTTAGAAGACATATTTTAATTATCTGTACATCCATAATGCCTAGCATAGTATCTGAAACAGTGCATGGTTAGTAAATTATTGTTGAAAGAAAATGGAAACTAGAATAAGTAATGACATAGGAGAGTTACAGTAGAAGAAATGTTTGATGGTGGTGATACAAGTTTCCTTTTAGTTAAAGTTTCTATACTGAGAGATACATTTGTGAAAGATGTTTTTGAATGTACCATGGAAGTTTGACATCAGATCAAGTGTAATGAAAGACTAAGCAATAATCAGTAACATGTTATAATGTGTAGTTGTTCAGTCACTACTTCCTGTCCCACTCTTAGTGACCTCATGGACTGCAGCACTCCCGGCTCCTCTTTCCTCTACTGTCTCCTGGAGTTTGCTCAGATTCATGTCCATTGAGTCATGAGTATTCAAGTCCATTGAGGGTTATGTATACCTTGTGATAAATCCTTAAACCCATTTTATAAAGATGCTCTGTGTCCATTTTACAGAAGGAGGTATTGCTTATACAATAGGGTAACTTTCCAAGATTGCACAGCCAGTTTAGAGGGATGCTGGGTTTCAAATTGAGATCTGGCTGTTGGCAGAGTCTATGATCATAATTGCTATGCTGGTGCCTAACTCACCACCAAACACATGTTCTGAATGCATGACTGACAAAGCTCTCCTTGATGTGGCTGCTGTCCACTCTCCAGGCTTCACCCACGTTTGCTCCCCCTCCTTTTCAGCCATACTATGCCTCTTTCATTCTTTGAACATTCCATGATATCTCTCATCAGCAGGTTTTCCACAAAGTCTCCCCATCTCTTCCTGTTAAATCCCTTCTACTCAAGCTGTCTTGAGTGTGGTACTTCTCCTTGCATCTGAATAATCCCTGATGATGGGAGGCACTGTGACTATGGGTTGAATAGTGAATGAGCTTGAAGCCAGATGAAAAAATGGGGTTACAATATGGGTTACTTTGGGCAACTTAGTATTTTTAAGGAGGTAATAACCATATTTACTTCACATGATTGTTTTAAGGAATACTTGAGAATGCAAGCAAAACAGTAAGTGCTTAATAAACGGCATCTGTTATTGAAACGATAAATAAGGATGTTAATCATTCAGTCGTGTCCAACTCTTTGTGACCCCATTGACTGTAGCCCACCAGGTTTCTCTGTCCATGGAATTTTCCAGGCAAGAATACTGGAGTGGGTAGTCCATTTCCTTCTCCAGAGGATCTTCCCGACCCAGGGATCGAACCCAGATCTCTGGCACTGCAGGCAGATTCTTCACCATCTGAGCCACCCCGGAAGCCCCCAAATGATGACTACTTTTATTCTAATCTCAAGATTCCTTAATGAAATCATAGTCTAAAAGTTTCTCAAGACTTTTAATGTTCCTTTCAGTTTTACCTAAAATAAGAGCTTATTAGTATATTTCCTTAGATATTGAATCTTCAAAAGGGAAGCAAGACATGAATATAAGTGACTGAATCTGGTATGTGAGTGAAGAGAGCTTTTTCAGGGGTTTCTAACTGGAAAGTCATCACATGAAACATTGATTCATCTGCTTTTGTGTGAGATCAGAGACATTAAGTAATACTTTTTGAGATTAAAATCAAAATAGATATTAAATTATATTTGATCATGATTTTGACTATACTGAAATTATTTTGACTATTCCAGTTTTACATTAGGTAATATATTTCTTTCACTGCTTTCTAATTAGAGACAAACAGCACGTATTTTATATATCTGTACATATGTGCCACGTGTGCTATCAAACTTTGGAGAATATTAAGAATTCTTAGTGAAGATTATTTTAAACTACAATAAAAATATTGTTTTCTATTCCCCAAACCTACAGTTTATGAAATATGACTGCTTTAATAAATGCTAGAATTCTCCCCTAATTCTTTTGAGTGATTTGTTTACCCAAGGTTTTCATATGCTTATGACTGAATCAGAAATTACTAGAACCAAACAGCATTTAAAAAAAAAATTCATAACCAATCGGGCTATGCTTTTGTCTAGACATCTTTGATTTCTGCAACAGGTTTGCCAGTGCACGTTCTCAAAGCTATGATAAAGATTGGCCAAAGCTATGTTAAAGAATATACGTAGGATGATTTTTATGTCTATGTGTAATCTAAGTAGACCTTGGGGAGGTTAATCTTCTGTTTTGTTTACTGTTAAAATCTGTCCTTCACATCTCTCCAAAACACTTCTGCTCTCCTTCCTCTGTTTCCCAAGATTCATTTTCAATGGTATCATTTTTGTTCTCAAAGATCTTTAGTGTTCCATTAGGATTTATTACCAAATTAAAGTAATTAGTACAGCCTTTTTGTCTTGGTGTTTAAGAACACCCAGAAATTACTCTTCAAGATGCCATAGCAAAAACACGGACATTTATCCATGGCTACTAGGATTATCACTTTGCATCATCACCTGGCATAAGTAAATTTCATCTTTCTGGGCCTTTGTTATCTCAACTGTAGGGAAAATTAGTTAAACTCATTCCCAGCTGAGCCACAAGGGAAGCCCAGTTAAACTTCAGGGTCCCTAAAATCTATCATAGACCTAGAAGTCCATGTGTCTCAGATTTAACCCTTCCATATATATTATTTTGTGAGTTTCATACATGTTTCATTAGTTCCAGCTAAACTAGACTACATACTGATCTGTGCATATGTCCAACTGTGTCTTGGTTTTTATTCCCTTGTTATGACTGACTTATTTTTACAAGAGGTTCTCTTCTGTTTCTGTCAGTTCAAATGTTTCCAGTTCTTCAAGATTCTTTTCATTATTACCCTCTCCATCAAATCCTCCCTGACATCTTCCAACTCATGCTGATATAGTCTCTAACTCTTTTATATGTGCCATATACAGACTTTTATTATATTGTTTTTTATTTTATCTTAGCTACTAAACTCAGAACAAAAGCATTCTCTTATTGACTTGTGCATGTATCTAGAGCACCTAAACAGTGCATGGCATATGGTAGGCGCTCAATAAAATATCTGTGGAATGAAAAGTCTGGTCTATCATTCTGATACATTGTAAATGGCAAAATTATCTCCTGTTACAGAAAGAGCTGTTAGCCTTTTATTTGGATTCCATTTTGTGTGTTATTTTTGATTGTTCAAAGATGCAGTTTAATACTGTTTTTTATTATCCTGTATCAGTATTAGCTCTCCCTTGACAGTAAGACAGGCAGTAAGTGATGCAGTTTGGCTCTTTCTTTCCTCCAAGCTATTATGCAGAGAATAAGCTCTGTATGATGAGGTCATACTCCTGACTCGAACAAAGAAACAGGTTGCTTCTTAGAGTTAAACATCTCAGACCATTCCCTGTAATCAGTTAACAATTTCCACTTGATTACAATGCGCACGATTTTCCATTTGCTTAATTTTGTTAATTTAAATTTTTGGATCAAACTATCTCAGAAATTTTGTATGTCCTTCTTTTCCTTCAAAAACATTTTTTTTTATCATAAATGAATCTATAATTGGAATTTAAAAGGTCATTCCCCAGTGATAAACACCATGTGGATGTTGAAGTAAAGACAACACATTTCCTACAATCCTTTCACCCTCATTTTTCTCCATAAGATCTCATAGAATTTGGCAGGTAAAGGGACTTAGTTGAATCATCTCAAATCCCTGGAGTTTTGGCCTCTGGCTATCATGGCTGAGTAGCTGTGACTATGCAGAAATTGTTGCTTTGTTTGCCCTGAATCCCTGAGCCATCTGCAGTGCCCAGAAAGCGCTTCAAACTCAGTTGTCCAAAATGAATATTTAGAAATTCACTTTTGACATGCTTTTTGTTTTAGTTTTTCTTTGTGGCTTCTTAAATCTCTTGATCCCAGCTGTCCTGTCTCTCATTGCGCTAGCATCATTCTGTATTTTGCTTTGTAGGATCAGAGATTGTAGATTATCAAAGAAGAGCCATCTTTTAACCCTGGAATGATTTTTATGGTAAACAATCGTGACAGTCTCTAATTCTTTCAAGACCTTCAAGACTTGTTCATTTGTAGTCATTAAAAAATATTGGGGCTGAAATAAACATATAAGAAGTATTTTTAGGCTGTCCTCTTCTTGTTTTTGTGTACTTTAAACCATTTAAGTTTTCAGATCCTTGTAGCCAAGTGATGAGTTAAAATTAATATCCCTTCATAGAGTGTTTAATAAAAACTCCAAACAACTCTCAAAATGATATCATGCATGAAATCTCTCAAGGTATTCCAGACTGGAGGCATTTGTAGACAACAGAATGATTACAGTATTCCTATAAGCAATTTTTACTAAAGTAAAAGTGAAAGTCACTCAGTAGTGTCTGGCTCTTTGTGACCGCATGGACTATACAGTCTGTGTAATTCTCCAGGCCAGAATACTAGAGTGGGTCATCTTTCCCTTCTCCAGGGAGTCTTCCCAGCCCAGGGATTGAATCCAGGTTTTCCACACTGCAGGTGAAATTCCTTACCAGCTGAGCTAAAAGGGAGGCCCAGGGAATTTTTACTAAATTTTTAAATTTACAAGGGAAATTTTACTAAAGTCAGTGGCTATTGCTTGTCTTAAGGTCAGGAAATTCTTAGAAGCTAGTCTCTATAGAGAAAATTTACAGTAGTATAATCTGTTAAAGTTCTACACATTAAAATCCAGAATTTAGAGACTTAAACTTTCAAAAACTTGGTAGAAGGCAAATAGGGAGGTGTCAGAGAGGGAGAGATCTGTTCACACTTTTAACACTATATGTGACTCTATACGATCTGGTCTTGCTCAACAATGAAGAGCCTAATTCTCTAGCTATAACAGTTGAAACTGACTTTAGTCCAGGATTTCTCTGCATTATTTTACTGATATTTAGTGCTAGGTCATTTTGTTCTGTGGTCTCATGTCTTGTGCATCATAGGATATCCAGCAGTATCCTTGGCCTCTACCCATTAGATGCCAGATGCTAGTAGCATCATCTTCCTGAATTATGACCAAAAAAAATGTCTATAGACATAGGAGGATGTTCCCTGCATGGGGTGGTGTGGGCAGAGGCGAGGAACAAAGTTCCCTACCCATCCCTGCAACTTGGAGAACCAGTACATTGCAATCCCATTTAACCTTAAGTCCCTGTAAATATCACGCTCATAAGTCAGAATTCAGTGTACTTTTTAGGTGTGTGTTTTTTTTTAAGTACTCAGTGTTTGCAACACTAGGAAGAACACAAGGAGAGAAATCTGGGGGATTTTAAGGGTGTAGAATTAGGCTGTAGAATTTTAAGGGTGTACTGTCAAACAAGGAAGGTGCTACTAGCCCTGCATTGCCACAGCTGCCTCTCATACCCAGGAAAATTCTGAACAGACTCAGGATTCAGAGCATATATTTCTTTACACCTTAATTACCAAGACCAGTAGAAGCAACGATATGCCCAATCACACATTATCCTTTCAAACCTCACATACTTGTATGTCATTCATTTCAGTTCAGTCACCCAGTAGTGTCTGACTCTTTGTGACCCCATGGACTGTAGTACGCCAGGCTTCCCTGTCCATCACCAACTCCCGGAGCTTACTTAAACTCATGTCCATTGAGTTGGTGATGCCATCCAACTATCTCATCCTCTCTCATCCCCGTCTCCTCCTGCCTTCAATCTTTCCCTGCATCAGGGTCTTTTCAAATGTCAGTTCTTCACATCAGGTGGCCAAAGTACTGGAGTTGCAGCTTTAGCATCAGTCCTTCCAATGAATATTCAGGACTGATTTCCTTTAGGATGGACTGGTTGCCAGGCTTCAACAGTACATGAACCATGAACTTCCAGATGTTCAAACTGGATTTAGAAAAGGCAGCAGAACCAGAGATCAAATTGCCAACATCCACTGGAACATTTAAAAAGCAAGAGAGTTCCTGAAAAGCATCTACTTCTGCTTTATTGACTACACCAAAGCCTTTTACTGTGTGGATCACAACAAACTGTGAAAAATTCTTCAAGAGGTGGGAATACCAGACCACCTGACCTGTGAAATCTGTATGCAGGTCAAGAAGCAATAGTTAGAACTGGACATGGAACAACAGACTGCTTCCAAATTGGGAAAGGAGTATATCAAGGTTGTAAACAATCTTCCAGCTTCAAGGAACTTTGGGAAATGTTGCTTATCACTTTCTGACTCTTGCAATGCATATAAGAAGATAAAAATGAGCTGTGGGCTAAAATACCATATCCAGTAAGCCATGTTGTGGTGCATCAGCTTATTGTACCCTCTGTAGAAATGTGTGTTATCTGTTCACTCATTAATTCATTTATTCAATCATCAGCCAGAAAATCTTTCAATGAGGACTTACTGAATAATGTGTTAGACTCTCCCAGGTGCCAATAATGTGCAGTAGTTTATTGAAACGTGTTAGTCAAGAAGGCAAAAAGTTGAGTGGGCATAGGGATGGCAGAATCAGACTTAGAGATGCCTTTAGACCTTCTTTCCTTGTTCATACTTTCCCTCTGCCTCTTAACATCCTTTTTCTAGAGTGTCCTTTTTCACAATGTGTAGAACCATATTCCTAGAAGTTCCAGAATTATACCCTGACAACTTCACAACCATGCAATCTTTCTTTCAATAAATATATACTGAGGACCCATTAAATGTTTATCACTATGTTAGGTACAGGTATGGGCTGTGAGGAACCGGAAAGGAAAGGCTTCCTTCTTCCAACTAAAGATAAAAAAAAAAAAATAAATGAGTAATAGGAACAGAGGGGCTTCCTAGGTAGCTCAGTGGTAAAGAATCCTACTGCAATGCAGGAGACTTGGCTTCTATCCCTAGGTTGGGAAGATCCCCTGGAGAAGGAAATGGCAACCCACTCCAGTATTCTTGCCTGGGAAATCCCATGGACAGAGGAACTTGTCATACTATAGTCCATGGGGTCACAAGAGTCGGATACAATTAACCACTAAACAACAACAATAGAGAAGGAGCTTAGTTTTTCCAGCTTGAGTCTTATGCTTCTTCCTGAACCAAGAGGTGGGTAGAGTACTATGTCTGACCCAGTAGGGGTAAACTGTTTATACATTTGGATCATTCAGCTAATGAAGGAGAAGGTGGTGGTCAAGGTAGGACCCAAGCATGACATAGCTACTAGTAGAACGTCTGTGAGACAGAAAGCTTCCACATTTGTGTCAACGACAAATCTCTGTTATGAATTCATCACTAGGCTAGGTGCTGAGAATACTGCAGCAAAGAAGATATCCCTGGGAAGACTTTGCTGTGACACTGGATCTGATCACCACTCACTCCTCAGCAGCAGGTCTGATCATTACCTCTCTTCTAGGTAACTAGTTTGCATATAATACTACTGTTGCTATTATTTGTATTTATCCTCCTTGGTAGACTGTGAAAACCTTAAAATAGAAGCCTCTGGCATCTTCCTATAGAACCATGCCTGGCATGTAGATGTGATTCTGTGTATGTTTGCTGGCTAAATGTTGAGTGAAAAAACACATGATTGATTGGTTAAATAAATGAATGAATGTCTTCTTTTCATACTGAGACAGTTGTAGATGGGTTTCTAAAGCAACCCTATTGGAGGAGCGACTCCGATTCACTGGAAGGGTGATGGAGGGGCCTTTGATCTACTCTGACATGTTTCAATTTTGGCTTATCTTTACTTTGCTCCTTTGCTATAAGTCTATCTTCTTGGCTATGAGATTTTTATTGCATTTCTGATATGTGAATGAATCACCACATAAAACGTAAGCTCTTTGTTGAATAAAATTACACAAACAAAATACTCCTGGAAAAATGAGGCAAATAAGTCTCTTCAGCAGTGGTTATTTATAAGAACCCCTCCACCTTTAAAATGTTCTCATTTCAATAGCAGTCAGTGTTTCTGGTTTGAATTTTAGTGAGAAAGACATACGATCTGTGAGAAGTGGCATTTTATCTTGGTTGGCTATGAAATTGATAATGACTAAAAGTATTTTAAGTCACCATATAAAATGCCTTCAGATTTCTTTTATCTTTATGTGTTGGGGGGGCAGGGAGAATGATATGGTTATGACTTTGATTAAAATCAATGAAGACCATTGCTAGTTTTAACACATGGTGACAATATTGTACACCACAGTGGCACATAAAATGATATCACCTATAAATCCTTTGCCCTTTCTGATGCATCTAAGAAAACACATGAAATCATTTTGACTGATTAACAAGGCTATGCTTGGCAGGCACTACTGACCCTGAAGTTATTGGTATTACGTAAAGCATCTGAAGCTATAAATCAGGAGCAGTTTGCATTATTAACAGCAGAAAGATGTTTCATAAGAAGAAAGAGAAAGGCAACAGTTATTTAGGATTATTTGTGGTGTGTTTCCACCTTATTGTGGTTTGAATGATATTAAAAAATCTGTGATATTCAATTCTTGCAAATGGGGCTATGAAGATTAAACGAGGCATCCCAGAGTCAGAGAAAGGCAAATAGCTCAACACACATGTTATTTTTACCTTTTGGAAGGGCTGCTTATAGTTCCTTGTATACAATAGATATGATCAAATGTGTTATTGATTCTCTATACTTCCTATTTTCATCCAAAGTTGCCTACTTCACTCTTATCCTCCAATTAAAATACTCAACTTTTGCTCATAAGTTTGTGGTAATAGTGCAATACTGGGAGAGAATGGAGAAACATTGAATAGTTTGTGATGTAAACATGGACAAAAATAAAACAGTAGAGCATTTGTCAAAATAAAATGAATAAAAATCAGCAAATATTCTATGCATTATGTCTGCTGTTTGGATCAATAACCTTTGCATTACATTAATTGGAGAGTACAAAGGCCCATCCTTATCACCAATTATATATATATATATATATATATATATATACACACACACACACACAC
>NW_011495027.1:13863733-13874141 GCF_000754665.1 Bison bison bison
TTATGTAAATTTAGCATTACTGAAGCATTGTACTAGCATCATTTTATATAATATCTGTAGTTGATAAACATGGTAATAAATTTTAGAAGAAAGTTTACCCTTATTAGATCTATTTGGTATTATTTTACTTAATTTTATTATTTTATTAATTTTATTAACATGGTAATAAATTTTAGATGAAAGTTTACTGTTATTAGATCTATTTGGTATTATTTTACTTAATTTTACTTAAATTGTTTTGGTTGCAAACAACAGAAATGGACTCAGTAATTGATTTAAAATACTAGATTTTTAGCTTCATCTGAATTGATCTCCAGGATATATATATTCTTTACTTTCAATAAATTTTCCAAGCTAGCTGATTTGACTTGACAAAAGGAATGTGGAACTAGTTTTCTATCATGGGTTTTGAAGCTTGTTGGGCACATGATTATTGCTATTTTAAGTATTCATTTATTTATCTGTATAACAAAATTAATAATATCTGTATGTCCTTGGATTCTTGAAAGAATAAAATAGTGAGATGAAAGCATTTTGTAAATTGTAGGACACTAAACCAGTGTAAGACATGCTTCCTTACTTTCAATCTTATAGCTTAAATAACTGCACTCTAGAACCTTCAAGAAACTGGGTTTGAGGAAGGATATAGCTGAACTCAGAGAACCAAAGGAAAAAGGGTACTGTATCATATCAGGAAAGGGTGGGATCAAGGTGACCACAGGGACTTAAACTCTGAAAAATAGGTAGTAGATAGAGCTCTATCTATACAAGAGTTAAAGAAGCTCAGCAAAATTATCGGGGTTTTTTTGGCTATTATCTTGATTTTTGAAAATATAAAGATTTTAAATGTCTAATGTTTTGATTGACTTTGATGTGAAACATCACATTTTCCCCCAGGTTTTCACTACCTCTGCTTTGCTGGTACCCTAAGCAGACGCTTAGTCTGTCACTAGCTGCTGCTGCTGCTGCTGCTAAGTCACTTCAGTCATGTCTGACTCTGTGCGACCCCATAGACGGCAGCCCACCAGGCTCCCCCGTCCCTGGGATTCTCCAGGCAAGAACACTGGAGTGGGTTGCCATTTCCTTCTCCAATGCATGAAAGTGAAAAGTGAAAGTGAAGTTACTCAGTCGTGTCCGACTCCTAGAGACCCCATGGACTGCAGCCCACCAGGCTCCTCCGTCCATGGGATTTTCCAGGCAAGAGGACTGGAGTGGGGTGCCATTGCCTTCTCCCAGTCTGTCACTAGGCACTGCCATTAATATGACTCAGCTCCAGTGACTTTCAGATTCTCTGTCTCTACCTTCATGTTTCAAATAGGCCACAGAGAGGATCTGAATAGTTCATCTTTGGTTAATTATAATACCTCCCTGATGGCTCAAACAGTAAAGAATCTGCCTGCAATTCAGGAGTCCTGGGTTTGACCACTGGATCAGGAAGATGCCTTGGAAAAGGGAATTGTAATCCACTCCAGTATCCTTGCCTGGAGAATTCCATGTATAGAGGAGGCTGGTGGGCTACAGTCCACGGGATCACAAAGGGCCAGACATGATTGAGTGACCAACACAACAGACCAAAGACTACAGGGCCAAGCATCGTAGACATGGCTATTGAGGCCCTATCCTTCTCATGAAGGGCATTTCCAGAGAAGATAGATTACCCTAATCTGGAAATTCATTCTCTCTCATTTTGAATTCTATCTGCTTTATGTTTTACCCGCAAGTTGGGTTGCAAAGAGATAGACACGACAGAGCAACTAACACTCTCACTGGGATTGTTTATGTTCTCATCTCCGACTACCTAGTCCCTCGTTACTTAAAACTTCCTACTTGAAAACTAAAACCACAAAGTACGTACAACAAATACAAATACAACAAATACAACAAATCAAGTGAAAACTGGATTAAACATTCATTATGATACATAGTCAATGTAAAAGTTTATAGAAAAAACTTCACAAAAGGGGGAAGAAAAAAGCCTTCACCTAGGAGACAGAAGACACAGGAGATACCCTAATCTCAAAGATGGGTGTGACCTCTATTTCATTTTTAATTCACACGTCAGCTCCCACAAATAAATCTTGAGACAAGACTTAACATCTACTCAAAAGTGAGCCAGCAACTTTTGTTGTGACATCTGCCATTTGCCTCCCTTCCCCAACAGCTCTAGTGTTGTCCATCTTCAATATGCTTCTGTTACAGTGATAATGTGAAGACTATTCACTCTTGCTCAAGTGTTTACACACTAGCTTTATTTGCTATGTAGTGTTTTCCACTGGCCCTGCTGACCCTACCCTTACCCCTAGAAGCTGCCGTTGCTGATGTTTTAGGCAATGAAAGAGACAAAGTGGTGGAGACCTCTCTACAGTTCTCAATGCCCCAGTGGCTATTTTATGCCTAAAGAAAAAAAGAATATTCCTTTCTTCTTGCTCAGTTCAGTTCAGTTCAGTTCAGCCACTCAGTCATGTCCGACTCTTTGCGACACCATGAACTGCAGCACACCAGGCTCCCCTGTCTATCACCAACCTGGAGCTTGCCCAAACTCATGTCCATGGAGTTGGTGATGCATCCAACCATCTCATTCTCTCAACAGAGTCCCCTTCTCCTGCCTTCAATCTTTCCCAGCATCAGGGTCTTTTCCAATGAGTAAGTTCTTCACATCAGATGGTACATGCTGCTGCTGCTGCTAAGTCGCTTCAGTCATGTCCGATTCTGTGCAGTCCCATAGACGGCAGCCCACCAGGCTCCTCTGTCCCTGGGATTCTCCAGGCAAGAATACTGGAGTGGGTTGCCATTTCCTTCTCCAATGCATGCATGCATGCTAAATCGCTTCAGTCGTGTCCGACTCTGTGCGACCCCATGGACAGCAGCCCACCAGATGGTACATTCCCATATGCATATGAAAACAGGGTTGTTTGTGTCTTATCTTCTCACTCATACACTATCCTTTCCATTTCTCTTCAGTTCAGTTCAGCTCAGTTGCTTGGTCATGTCCAACTCTTTGCGACCCCATGAACCGCAGCATGCCAGGCCTCCCTGTCCATCACCAACTCCCGGAGTCCACCCAAACCCATGTCCACTGAGTCGATGATGCCATCCAACCATCTCGTCCTCTGTCATCCCCTTCTCCTGCCCTCAATCTTTCCCAGCATCAGGATCTTTTCATATGAGTCAGCTTTTTGCATCAGGTGACCAAAATATTGGAGTTTCAGCTTCAGTATCTGTCCTTCCAATGAATATTCAGGACCGATTTCCTTTAGGATGGACTGGTTAAGTATCCTTGCAGTCCAAGGGACTCTCAAGAGCTTTCTCCAACACCACATCAAGAGGCTCTTTAGTTCTTCATGAATGTTGAAAATCTCAATTAGAAGACCAAACGTGTTACATAAGAAATAGCTCACCTTCTACTTGCCATTGTCCTATCTGCATGTGATGACAGGAGCTTGTCCCCTTAGGAATAGATAAGCTCATACTCTGAGAAAGATTGGAAACAATCTGGGTTCTTAAAGCCATTAATGACCTGGAGGATTCAGCAAGTGTGAAGACTTCCTACTCATGGACTTCCTGGTTTTTGAGATAATGCATATTCTTTGTTTTTTAATGCCAGTAAGAAAGATTCTCACATAAAACTGGAAAGATTGAGTGGTAATCACATAGTAAAAATGCACAATCAGGATGGGAATTAGAAGGTTCCATTTACTAATGATTTTTGTTTTTCTCTTCCATGCTTTCATCTCAGCAGAATCAGCTTGTCACTGGATAATTTACCATCCTCTGTCTGATGGTCTCTAGCTTTTTGATATAGTTTTAATTTTAGTTGTAGGAATATATATGTACTTAACTTACAGTAACAATTCTACCTCCATTTAAGTGTTTCTTGAAAACTTTTCATAAAGTACATTTAAGATTTTTCATGTCCAGTGCATTAAAATATTTTAAAAGAAATGGAAAGACAAGGCACCATTCAAGCAAATCTGATTTTGTTTCCCAAAGCTATAAGAAGTGGATGAAATTGTTTTTATATTCTGTAGGTTCTTCTTTAGTTAAATAGTCTCTGAATGACCCTTTCTTCTCACTCTTCTAAGAAGAGAAGTATTTGATTACAGCTAAGATGAAACTATACCAATGCAATCTAATTTTATTGTTTAATAAAAAGGAATTAAAAAAAACACATCTCTTTCAAGGCAGCAGAGTGAATATCTGTTTCTCTTCTTTCTCTCTGCTGGCATGACTTCAAATAAAACAAAATGGACATATAAAGGCATTTATTCCCCCAAAGTAGGGATGGTGGAAGTATGTATCCTTCTAGTTGCTCTATAGAACTTTTCTTTCTGGAAACACATCACTTAAACACACACAGATACATGCACAAACAGACACACATATACAAACAACAACATGGAAACACTGGGGACTGGTAACCAACAAGGCAGAAATGAAAAGAATAAAGTCAAGGATACTTTAGAAAATTTACAACCAAGGATTAAACAAATTTTATCTTCAGAAACTCAGTTGGAGAAGGAAGTTGGAGATATGTCTACAAAAAGTAGAAGTGGATGTCTGTAGAAGGAATAGTTGGCCTCTCTACTGCTCTCCTATGTCTGCCCACAGATTGCCTGGCAGAAGGGAATTTAGCCCACATGGAGAAAGGTGAAATGGTAGAAAGCAATCAAGTACTTCTCTTCAAATAAGCTAAATCATCTTTGTGGAGGGGGAGGAGAACTAAGATAGTCAGTGGGAGAGACAACACCCCAGAGTTAAATGATGCATATTCTGTTATTTAGGGATCTGAAAACTCAACTGTCAGCTTTTTACTCAGTCATATTAAAGTCTGCCAAGTCCTCTACAGAGTTCACAGTCAGATTTGCTGTAGTCCCTTAATTAAATGGAGAATAAGCCTCTCTAGACATCAGGGAAAATTCTCACTGCAAAAGACAAAAGCTCAAATATTTTTTTAAAAGGAGCAATAAAAATCCTTCCCATAGGAAAAGACATATTTTGAAGGATAGAAGATAATCTAATTAGTGTTCCGAGAGAGATTTGGAAAATATTTCCTTAATAAAATGAGAACAGCCTTACTGGAAAAGGAAGAAATAACAAACAAACAAGAAAGCACAAGAGTTTGAAAAAAAGAAAATATGGTCAAGGAAAATCACCTAGAAAATAATAAATGGAAATAATTAAAATAAAATAAAAAGTTGTCTCCCTTTTAACACTTTTAGAGAACAGAAGACATAAAGAAGTCTAAAGGAACTGTATCTTGACAGCAAGACATTTCTAAGGACCAGGTGATTTTCCTCTCTGGATGGTCTGAAAATCCAGGTATAGGCAAGTTGAAAATTAAGTCTGACAAAGGCAAAAGCACCTTTCTGGGATAAGGAGATGCAAGAGATTTAATAACATTGTTGGCTGACATTTTAGATCTACAGAGCTCCTAAATACAAAACTCATTCTCCCTGCTTGCTGATTCCCTCCCCCAGCAGGACTTTTGTTGAATGTTTGGCAGTGACAGCATGGAAGACAAGAGTTCTGGCTAGAAAGCAAAAAGAGCTCTCTGTAGTCTCACAGTTCTTAGATCTTGCGAGAAGGAAGAGATTGCAACATATCCAGGGAAAATCTTACCCAGAAGATATTTGAAATAAGAGGTATATTGAAATTAACTAAAGTTGCAATCTAGTCCCAAACTAGGTCAGCTACCTTCAGATTGAAATGATCATTTTCTTACACCAGTTACCAAGTTACTAAATTCCCATCTGGCAAACATTTTCTTCAGTTTATAAGCCTCTTTAAAATATATGTCTAGAGTATAATAAATAAGAGATACAGAAGATAAAGTAAGTACTAATCAGTAGAAAAAGTAGTCAGAGAAATAGACTCAGATGTTAGAATTAGTAGACAGGAACACTGAATAGGTATCACAAATATGATAGAAGAATACATGATAAGGGACAGAGATGCAGAATTTGAACAGAGAAGCTGAATTTACAAAAGGAAGTAAAATGGACATTTTGGAAAGAGAAAATATAAAACCTTAAATTAAAAATTAATTGTATGATTAAACTTCCAGGGAAATGAAGTAGAAATAAATTCTATGTTGCTGTGAAACTAATAATGATGATAAAAACTATTTGGGTTGTTGGTAAATTAGTAAAATTAGGGAGTAGTCTCTATGAACTAATTTCTCATCTATTATTAAGGTAAACAAACAGACATTTCTAAAACTGAAAAGTAAGAATGGGGGGATATGGAATAAAAAGGGAAATACCAATGATAAAAGTTAAGAGGAATCGCTCTAGGGACTAAAACTTGAGGTGAGGTGAGACAAAGAATTACATGGCTTTAATTCTTATGTCTTACTACAATAAAACTTTTAAAAATATTAATTTACAAATTTAAAAGCAAATTACTTAAATTCAAAATATGATACCCAAATGAAGAAAGTACATTAAGATGATCTCTGTCCTGCAGCTTAAGTAGACAATGATCAGTTAAGTCATCTTGGGCTATAAAGAGAAAGGGACTTTGATACTTAGGGGCTTTTGAATGGCTTTCTTCTTCTTCTTCTTTTTTTTTTACTTGTTTCTTCCTTTTGTTTCCAGGAGAATAATTATATTGCTGAATGAAAATGATATATATATATTTATTATAAAAATCTATTAGAAAAGTATAGAGAATAAACTATTTCTAATTCCATCTTTCTCTATGACAGGCATTATCCTTAGTCAACAACTCCATAAGCTATTGCTATAAGGTTGGATGGTTCAGTGGTCAGGTAGGCAAATAAATAAAGAGAAAAACTTTTTGAAGCAACATTAATTATTACTACTATTTTAAACAGGCTTCCCTGGGGACTCAGTGGTAAAGAATCCATCTGCCAGTGCAGGAGACATGAGTTCAGTCGCTGGGTCAAGAAGATCTGTTGGAGAAGGAAATGACTACCCACTCCAGCATTCTTGCCTCAGAAATACCATGGGCAGAGAAGCCTGGAGCGCTACAATCCATAGGGCCGCAAAGAGTTGGACACAAGTTAGCAACTAAACAACAATTTTTTTAAATAAAACAATTATTTCATTTAACAAAGAAGAATTTTCTAAGAAATAAAAGGATTTTTGAACTCCAACAGAATATTTCTTTACCCCAAAGATACTATTTCATAACAGAGAGCCCTCTAATCCTAAAAACTTGTGAAAAACATTGCATATAAGTTGCCATTTTAATAACATGTTTTAGCCTTCATCAGTAACAATCTCTGCTGTGAGAGATGAAGATATTAGCACTTTATACTTGCTGTATTTTATAGAAAGTATAAAATTAAATGGCTTCTTAATTTTTAATAGCCATATAGATTAAATATCTATTAAAATTGTGTATTATGATTTTGTTATTCAGCTTACATTTACGTTACGTTTTTAACCACAGTCACTGTAGGAAATAATCTTGGTTTTATTCAGATGGTTTCCTTTCCAGTTATTTTGCAGTAGCTTCTCCATTTTGAGGGATTTAACTCTTGAGTTTTGAGTAGTTTTCATATGAAGTATTCATCAGATCTGTACAGAGAATATGGGAGTCTGATTTTGTTTTTCTTTGTAGAAGAGATCCAGAAGCATGTTTGAGAATATTTCGGGTTGCCATTTCTCTTGACTTGTATCTTGTCTGGGTGGAATGTTTTGAGCCACATGATCCCTAAGAATCTTGTAGAAATAGCTCCTTTTCTTCTGACAGTGCATGTGGCTTTGAAGAAGTCTGAAATCAGCCTTAACTCTTTCCTGCTTGAATTTAATGTGTCATTTAAACCAGAATCACTAAAGACTGCTTTCTTTACTGCTTATTTTTTTTGGGGGGTGGGATTTGATTTTTGGATAATCAGAATTTGTTCAGTAGATGGTTCTTTGTCAAGGATTTGTCTTTGCAAAGCAGGTCATTTCTTCTGTATTCTACCACAGTTTTCTCTTCATGCTCCACACACTCATTTATTTATTTCTTTCCTTTCACCAAATTGGACCATCTGTATGTATAAACCTTTGAAATAGCTTCTTTCACAGTTCTAATCTAATTTTGCACTAAATGTATGTCAGCCAATGCCTGGTCAATGTAAGATAGGATGTTAAATCATAAACATCAGAAAAGCTTTCCTAAACAAAAGACCAGCCCCATTAATTTTATTGATTTAAATAAATGGTTAAATAAGCACACACACAGAGTGGGAAGGGCACTGGCCCTTCCTGTAGGAATATATGCTAGCAGAGTAGGTGCAGATTGAACACAATAGAGCACATTACTTTTAGGAAACACCACAAATTTAGAAGTAAACACACAAATCAGTGGCTGCCTTCATGTATAGCAGCCTTTTAAAAGCAGTCCCTCTGTGGCATTGCATCTGGGATATGCAGGAGCTTGTCTAATTTTGAGATATATGGTTGCCCTCTGACTATCACCAAGCAGTAAGGAGAATTTCAATTGTGAATTAAGGCTAATCTGTTCAGACTTTTTTAAGTAGAAAAAATACAATCTCTTAGAATATACTGGATGGTTTATTTAACCATTTACTGAAACCACTAAAACTAATGGGGCTGGTCTTTTGTTTAGGAAAACTTCTCTAATGTTTATGATTTAACATCCTATCCTACATTGACCACGCATTGGCTGACATAAATTTAGTGCAAAATTGCCAGTTATTTTAATTTATGAATTGCTAGGACTAGCAGAATGTGTATCACAGCTGTTACTCAATATTAGAAGGACATTTTTAACATAATTTTTCTACATGATTAAAGACTATTGCAGAAGCAGAAGCTTCAAACTCAGTTCCACAAGCTATTTTGCATCCTCCTTGTTACACTATGATATTTGCAAAAAAGGCGATCTGATGGTGTAAGATGTGCATTGGTCTCTAACTACTTTTCTTCTTAAAAGCAATAGTGTATTCTAAAATGCTGGGACTATAGTTTATCTTTTTATTTTTGAACAATTTGTTGTAGATTTAGTACAACAACAAAAATATACTACACATTTACACTGCTCTGAGAACAAGACTAGACACTGGTATCGTAGGTAACTTATTTGTTTGGAATGGGACTACTGTCGATTTTTAAGTGAATTTGTAAGATCACAGACAATAATCAGACATGAAAAGTGAATCTCACACAAGTCCTCTTTTTTACAACAGGGAAAATGTGAATATATTTTTCTTTGTACTATAGACTTTATAAAACAAATTTTTATAATTGAACGAAAGCAGTGAATTTCTGTGAACTTTTTCAATAAGTAGAAAACATTAATTGGTCATACAACAAAATAGTAACCTAACTCCTTATCTTATTTTTTTCTTTTTTTACTTTATGCTTAAGTTTCTATATCTGTGGCTTATAATAGCATTTAGCAGATGCTTCATGGGACATAATAGCAACACTATCTCGATGTAAGGTATTATATCAGAAAGCTTGTCATCATATTTTACAGACTCATTAAGAGGCCAGATTTGAGTTTGGTTTCTTCATTTATTGAGATTTTCTTCAGTTCAGTTCAGTCACTCAGTCATGTCCAACTCTTTGTGTCCCCATGGACCACAGCACGCCAGGCCTCCCTATCCATCCCCAACTCCTGGAGATTACACAAACTCATATCCATTGAGTCGGTGATGTCATCCAACAATCTCCTCCTCTATTGTCCCCTTTTCCTCCTACCTTCAATCTTTCCCAGCATGAGGGTCTTTTCCAAAGAGTCAGTTCTTCACATCGGGTGGCCAAAGTATTGGAGTTTCAGCTTCAGCATCAGTCCTACCAATGAACACTCAGGACTGAACTCCTTGAGGATGAACTGGCTGGATCTCCTTGCAGTCCAAGGAACTCCCAAGAGTCTTCTCCAACAAAACAGTTCAAAAGCATCAATTCTTTGGTGCTCAGATTTCTTTAGAGTCCAACTCTCACATCCATACATGATCACTGGAAAAATCATAGCCTTGACTAGATGGACCTTTGTTGGCAAAGTAATGTCCCTGTTTTTTAATATGCTGTCTAGGTTGGTCATAACTTTCCTTCCAAAGAGTAAATGTCTTTTAACTTCATGGCTGCAGCCATCATCTTCATTGATTTAGGAGACCCAAAAATAAAGTCAGCCACTGTTTCCAATGTTTCACCATCTATTTGCCATGAAGTGATGGTACCGGATGCCATGATCTTAGTTTTCTGAATGTTGAGCTTTAAGCCAACTTTTTCACTCTCTTCTTTTACTTTCATCAAGAGGCTCTTTAGTTCTTCTTCACTTTCTGCCATTAGGGTGATGTCATCTGCATATCTGAGGTTATTGATATTTCTCCCGGCAATCTTGATTCCAGCTTGTGCTTCTTCTAGCCCAGTGTTTCTCATGATGTACTTTGCATATAAGTTAAATAAGCAGGGTGACAATATACAGC
>NW_011495027.1:13874241-13879650 GCF_000754665.1 Bison bison bison
GGGTGACAATATACAGCCTTGACATACTCCTTTTCCTATTTGGAACCAATCTGTTGTCCCATGTCCAGTTCTAACTATTTCTTCCTGACCTGCATACAGATTTCTGAAGAGGCAGGTCAGGTGGTCTGGTATTCCCATCTCTTTCAGGATTTTTCACAGTTTATTGTGATCCACACAGTCAAAGGATTTGGCATAGTCAATAAAGCAGAAATTGATGTTTTTCTGGAACTCTTTTGCTTTTACGATGATTCAACAGATGTTGGCAATTTGATCTCTGATTCCTCTGTCTTTTCTAAAACCAGCTTGAACATCTGGAAATTCATGGTTCATGTATTGCTGAAGCCTGGCTTGGAGAATTTTGAGCATTACTTTACTAGTGTGTGATATGAGTGCAATTGTGTGGTAGTTGGAATATTCTTTGGCATTGCTTTTCTTAGGGTTTTAAATGAAAACTGACCTTTTCCAGTCCTGTGGCCAATGCTGAGTTTTCCAAATTTGCTGGAATATTGAGTGCTGCACTTTCACTGCACCATCTTTTAGAATTTGAAGAGCTCAACTGGAATTCCATCACCTCCACTAGTTTTGTTCATAGTGATGCTTCCGAAGACCCATGTGACTTCACATTGGCTCTAGGTGAGTGATCACCATAGTGATTATCTGGGTCATGAAGGTCTTTTTTGTATGGGTTTTCTGTGTATTCTTGCCACCTCTTAATCTCTTCTGCTTATGTTAGGTCCATACCATTTCTGTCCATAGTTGAGCCCATCTTTGCATGAAATGTTCCCTTGGTATCTTTAATTTTTTTTTTGAAGACCTCTCTAGTCTTTCTTATTCTATTGTTTTCCTCTGTTTCTTTGCATTGATCACTGAGGAAGGGTTTCTTATCTCTTCTTGACATTCTTTGGAACTCTGCATTCAAATGGGCATATCTTTCCTTTTTATCCTTTGTTTTTGGCTTCTCTTCTTTTCATAGCTATTTGTAAGGCCTTCTCAGACAACCATTTTTCCTTTTTGTATTTCATTTTCTTGGGAGATTATCTTGATCCCTACCTCCTGTACAATGTCACGAACCTCTGTCCATAGTTCTTCAGTCACTCTGTCTATCAGATCTAATCCCTTGAATCTATTACTCACTTCCACTGTATAATCATAAGGGATTTGATTTAGGTCATACCTGAATGGTCTAGTGGTTTTCTCTATTTTCATCAATTTAAGTCTGAATTTGGCAATAAGGAGTTCATGATCTGAGCCACAGTCAGCTCCCAGTCCTATTTTTGCTGACTCTATAGAGCTTCTCCATCTTTGGCTGCAAAGAATATAACCAATCTGATTTTGGTGTTGGCCATATGGTGACATCCATGTGTAGAGTCTTCTCTTGTTTTGTTGGAAGAGGGTGTTTGCTATGACCAGTGCATTATCTTGGCAAAACTCTGTTAGCCTTTGCCCTCCTTCATTCTGTACTCCAAGGCCAATTTTGCCTGTTACTCCAGGTGTTTCTTGACTTCCTACTTTTGCATTCCAGTCCCCTATAATGAAAAGGACATCTTTTTTGGGTGTTAATTCTAGAAGGTCTTGTAGGTCTTCATTGAACCATTCAACTTCAGCTTCATCAGTGTTACTGGTTTGGGCATAGACTTGGATTACAGTGATATTGAATGGTTTGCTTTGGAAAGGGAGAGAGATCATTCTGTCATGTTTGTGATTGCATCCAAGTACTGCATTTTGGACTCTTGTTGACCATGATGGCTACTCCATTTCTTCTAAGGGATTCCTGCCCACAGTAGTATATATAATAGTCATCTGAATTAAATTCACCCATTCTAGTCCATTTTAATTAGCTGATTCTGAAAATGTTGATGTTCACTCTTACCATCTCCTGTTTGACCACTTCCAATTTGCCTTGATTCATGGACCTAACATTCCAGGTTCCTATGCAATATTGCTCTTTACAGCATCAGACCTTGCTACTATCACCAGCCACATCCACAACTGTGTGCTGTTTTTATTTGACTCCACCTCTTTGTTCTTTCTGGAGTTATTTCTCCACTGATTTCCAGTAGCATAATAGGTACCCACTGACCTGAGGAGTTCATCTTTAAGTGTCCTATCTTTTTGCCTTTTCATACTTTTCATGGGGTTCTCAAGGCAAGAATACTGAAGTGGTTTGCCATTCCCTTCTCCAGTGGACTGTATTTTGTCAGAACTCTCTACCATGACCTGTGCTTCTTGGGTGGCCCTACATGGCATGGCTTAGTTTCATTGAGTTAGACAAAAATGTGGTCCATGTGTTTAGACTGGTTAGTTTTCTGTGATTTTGGTTTCAGTCCGTCTGCCCTCTCATGCCCTCTTCCAGCGCCTACCACCTTACTGGCATTTTAGGAATGTCTATGGCAGCAGTGAGTTGAGGAAATAATTTCCCACTGCTAGGCTCTTTTATGTTTGCTTTTGTTTTAAAGAGAAACAGAATATTCTTTCTAGGATTCTGAAAAGTCTAAAATGTAGGAAGTTCCCTCCAGGACCTCAATTCTATTCTTTGTAGTTTTGAGTGAAAAGAAGTTACTGGTTATGTGGCTGAAAATACATATATGTGTATATATGTGTGTATGTGTGTATACAGTCTGTAGGAAATTTGCTTGTTGACAAATAAGCTTAAGTCGAACCGTGTCATTTGGGCTGACATCTTTATAAGGATAAGGATTAGTCCCCACTGGAAGGCAATACACTGATGGCTAAAGATGATACACATTTGGCAAGACATCAAATTTGACCACCGCTTAGAATCATACTTTTTACAAGCTCTTTCATGTTTCAAAAATAAACTTGTTCAGATGCATTAATGGTAAAGTCTCTTGATCTCATTTCCAGGACAATGCAAATTCTTTAAGTTTTTCTTCAAAAGGAGATATGAGCTCCTGTTTATTCTAATCCCCCTGCCTTACAATGTCACACTCCCAAGATACTATTCTCAACCACAACACTAATTTAGAGCATGTAGAAGAAGGTAGCAATGTACATTCACCCATTCATTCTTTGTTCTTTCAACAAATATGTATTGAGTGTTTATTATTTACCAGGCATATTCAGTATAAATAAATTAAAATATGTTCCCTGCACTCAAGCAGCTCAAAGTCCAGTCTATGTGTAATTGACTCCAAGAAATAGGCACTGAGAGAATGCTTTTTAAAAGAAGTCTTTATCATGACTGTGTATGATCTTTACAGTAAAAAAAAAGATGTCTTTTGAACTAAGAAGATAATATAGGTTTTGTGTGTGTGTGTGTGTGTGTGTGTGTGCGTGTGTGTGTGCGTGCATGTTCTTAGTTGCTTAGTCATGTCCAACTCTTTGTGAGCCCATGGACTGTAACCTGCCAGGCTCCTCTGTCTATGGGATTTTTCAGGCAAAAATACTGGAATGGGTTGCCATTTCCTTCTCCAGATACATAGGGTAGTGTTGACTGAAAAAAAATGCACAACCAAAAAATTGAGAATTACGTTTTATTTGGTAGACTTGTTGAGGACTTAAGCCTGGGAAGCAGCCTCTCAGATAGCTCTGAGGGACTTCTCTGAAGAGCTATGGGAGGGGTCAGGATGCTTAGGAGTTTTTGAAATAATAATCAAGTAATTGAAATATCAAAAGATTACTGCTAATTAAAGAAAACCAGACACCTCAACTGAATGAATTTAGCATCATCACTTTGCTACATATGGGAAGATGGAAGAATCTGGGCTTATTGAAATCATTCCTTTGCTATGCACATTAAATATCTCAGACAAGTATCCTGTTTTTCTCCATCCTGAATCCCCTCACAATGCACAGTTGGGGGAAGTTGCAGTGGCTAATAACTTGATATGGTAGGTGACATTTTTCATCCACAGTAGTCATCTTTTCAGTTACTCTAAGAGACTGGACGGTCTACAGTTTTGGAATGTTCTCAATTCATCAGGTAGTAGTATCTAATTAGTAGTGTCTAATTAGTAGTAGGCTCACATGTGATGGGATTTACATACTGAGAGGCATCTATGAGAATGAGGTTCACCACAAAGACCTTTTGCAAACCTTAGTTTCAAACTTGGTTTAAAAGTCAAGAAAAAAAATTACCTGGGTTAGTGCCAGCAGGTACTGTGCTCTTTCAGAAACTCAGAAAATGGATTTAACAACTTAATTAAGCCCTCACAGGAGAGCACAGCCAAACTAGGCAATTTCTGGACAGGAAGATTTCCTTCCTGCTTGGGTTCTAACTCATTTCAATGTCTTAGGCTACTTCAGTAGCAGAGGGATGAAAATTTGGTACTTTTGGCTCCTATTTAAGTGCTTTAGGCAGACAGCAAAGTGAGGTAGCTGTTTTTTGGGGGGGGAAATCATTTCCAGAACACACAAGAGAAAAATTGTCATTTCTCAAAAGTCTAAAAGGAAGTCTGCTAACACAGAGTTTTAAAGGGAGAAAGAAGCAAAATCAATGAGGAGAAAGAATTCCGAGATTACTGTTTGAGTGAAGTGCTCTGATTAACACTAAAAATGTAATCCACCATACACTCACATTTCAGACCCTAGGGTGATTTCAACAGAGGGTTTCTAAAGCATGGAGTGAGGGAGGCAATCATTTTTTTTTTTTAATTCTCAAAATATGAAATGAAATTTTAATCTGGAAGTTTATTATCTCTCTTGAATTTCACAACTCAACAGCAGCCAACTTGTGCTCTGATTGCTGAGATACAGTTATAATAGCAGTGAAATTTCATTATCTCCACAAACCCTGCATGCATCCTTCAAACACTGTTCATTCAGACCAGCCTGCGTTTGCATGCAGCTCCTTAATTTAGCAATTCCAGTGCTGGTCTTGGTTTTGTTTTGCTGTCAGGTATCTGACTACGGTGTCTTCTTCACTGAAATGTATCCACATTACATTGCCCAGGACAAAGCTGTTTTGTATGCACAGGAACTTGCTTCGGAACTTTAAACTATTTTCTATCCTACAGTGGTTAATTTTTCGTTTTATGTAGCACCTTACTGAAGAGTAGTCAACACAGTTAACAATACATTGTGCAACAATAAATATTTTACCAGGTATTTAATCTCAAGTTAAAAGTTTTATTTTCTGTGTGGATCTGTATACAGTGAGAATTGTTAACATTTTGTGAAAGCACATTTTTAATAATATGCTCGATAATCACAATCAGACAAATAACCTGTACTTTAATAGGCACTCCAAACATTAGCTGCCATTTCTGCTCAACTCGGTAAACTCTAATAAAAGTATTTCATGGACAGAGGTTTATTTTTCTTAACATGATATATAACATAGATTTCATCAGTACATAAAAATGTTATCCTGGGAACACTGGATGATTCATCTATTTCTAAATTACAGCACATTCCTGTCACTTTCACATGAGATCATTCTAATTTTTA
>NW_011495027.1:13879750-13889855 GCF_000754665.1 Bison bison bison
TATATATATATATATATATATATATATATATGTATATATATATAATAGTTTGGATTGGGTCATGTTTCACATTTTATTCCATTTGAATTAATGATGTTATTTACTTGGAACTTGATTGTATACTTGCCTCACATTCTACAAGGTAGTTCATAAGAGGCAGCCAACATAATAAAGAAGGAAAATGTTATTTACTCTCGTTCTCAATTCTCAGGAGCTTGGTGGAAATTCTACACAATAAAACGTGTTTAGCTTGTTTCTGTATTCCTTTAAGGCTCAATATACAGGCGCAGGCAGCAGGAGTGCCTGAGAGTAACAGCCTTTGTAGGATTTTAGTCCTGCGCACCCGCAGCGCTTGCCCTTGATGTGGGAAACAAACGCGTCCTTAGTTCTGGAACTCATTGATCCCAGAGACAAAACTGTCGCCTACCATGGACCTCCAGCTTCAGGAGTCCTGCTCTTGCCTTCCTAGCCCTGGGAGAGGCCAAAAATATCACATAGTAAGCACTCGAGTTCTTCACAATAAATATTTTCTCAGAGCAGCTCTATGCATTAAATGAGAAATAAGTCCAAGACAAAAAAATCCCCCTAATTTTAAAAAATAATCAATTTAGCATTCATCAACTAAATCTAAGCCTCACCAGGAGTCTGGTGCAAGGCCATAGTACCCACGTTGTTTGATGGAAGTGGTCGTGTTTTCCAAGGGTTAGAAGGAAAAGCAAGACTGGGATCAGAGCAGCAAGGGCATAGGGAAGAGTCGGTCTTCTCTTGGTGTCCATTTCTCACTTAAGAGATCCCTACCACACGCTTGCCATTAAAGGGAACAGTGTGAAGTTAAGCAGCAAGGGTAGTAAACCAGGCACCTCAGGCCATGGTAATTTAAATTGTCTGTAGTTTGTAGATCTGTGGTTGCCATGGCTCAGGGGTGGAAGGAAGGAAGTTTTCCAAGATTCTTGGGCTTTGTCTTGGTTCTGGGTCCCCAAGAGCACTTTAAGCTAAAATTTCAAATACCCAAGAGCCATATGCAGGTAGCTGTACTCCAGAGGCTGCAATGGACTCATTTGCAGTTTGAAATGAGCTTCTTTTAAACGGAGGAAAGTCATGAGAATCAGCAAACCTCAACTGTGCTAGGAAATCCTAGGTAAGCCGCTTGAACAATTTGGGTGACATATGGTAAAATAGGGCTTACTATGATCTCACTCTTTATGTCCTTCTCAAATTCGTATGTTGAAATCCTAATGCCCAAGGTGATGGTGTCAGGAGTTGGGGCCTTTGGGAGGTGATTAGAGCATGAGGGTGGAGCTCTTATGATGGGATTAGTGCCCTTACAAAAGGTGTCCTGGAGAACTACCTAATCCCTTCCATTGTATGGGGATACAATGTGTGACCCTCACATGACCATGCTTGCATCCTGGTCTTGCACTTCCCTAGATCCAGAACTATGAGAAATAAATTTCTGCTGTTAATAAGCTAAACAGTCTTGTGTTATTTAGCACATATGGACTAAGATAGGGCTCTTCTAAGCCTATTTTTCTGTCATTCTTTATTAAGATTTCAGGGAGGATAGAGTAGCTTGCATTGTCCTTCAAACCCTGCTTAACTGGTTGTCTGTAATTATCCACCACTCATCTGAGCTGTCAGTGTTCTGTATTGAAACTGACATAGAATTCAGCCCCTTTGTCTTTTTACCCACAAAATATCCATAATTACAGTCTAACAAGATAAAGATAATTAAACAATTACCACCCCTCAGAAAAAATAAAAATAAATGCAAACAAAAGTAAGCACTCTAAGGCTGTTTTGTGTAGAGCAAAATATAATGAATATTTTGGGAAATAGAGAGGACTTACATTTCAGCAACACACACAACTTTAGATTGATTATGGGGTCTTCTTGTCCTTAAGAAATCCCTCAGTGGTCATTTATGCCAATCTGAGTTTCAGCTTTTGGCAATGTTGCTCTGTCTTTCCTCAATCCATCTTGTCCCTGGTTGCTCAAGAAGCCAAGCTTTTTCTTCTATAATTTTTATTTTTTAAACTAACATTCATTTTAATTAGAGGGTAATTACTTTACAATATTGTGATGGTTTTTGCATACATCAACATGAATCAGCCACAGGTATACTTACTCATAACTGAAGCTCAGCATCCTGTGGGACATCTGAAAACTTCAAAATATTTTCCTCCAAACAATGGTGCATATGTTCCAGGCTTCACTATTCTTCTTCTTCAACTGGAAAAAAAAGAGATTTACTTATTTATTTCTACATAACTTGATTTTAAATGTTCTTTCTACTCTCTTTTCCTGTCTCATGTAACATGAGAATCTGAAGTGGAATTATTTTCAAGATTCATACCTATATTAGAAAGAAAAGAAATACCTCAACATTGTATCAGTTTGAAAATACTTGTGCATGTATCAAATTTTGATGCTTACGAGGAAGAGACGATAACAGCTCCAAGGGCTAGGAGAAAAGTGAATGGGAATGATGAAGATTTGAAGTGAGTATGTAGCCATGTAGTGGGGAGGGAAAGGGTCAAGAGGCCCTCTGTATGCTGGAATTTAAGGTTTAGAGATAAGGGCAGTGAGTGGTGGGACTGATGCTGGGCACTTCTCCAGTGATCACTGAAAGATATTTTTCTCCTCACTTATGGATGAAGATCAAATTAGGTGTGACAATGCAAAAATGCAAAAGCCCCTTCAGCCTATCCTTATTTTGCTGAATTTGTCATAATTAAGTATTTGATAATCAGTTTTATGTATCTACAGCTAGAAATACTCAGAATTGTTGTTGTTGTTTAGTTGCTAAGTGGTGTCTGACTCTTTTGTGACCCCATAGACTCTAGCCCAACAGGTTCCTCTGTCCACTGGATTTCCCAGGCGAGAATACTGCAGAGTGTTGCTGTTCCTTTCTCTAGAGAATCTTCTCAGCCTGGGGACTGAACTCGTATCTCCTGCATTGGCAGGTGGATTTTTTACCACTGAGTCACCAGGGAAGCCCAATATTCAGGATTAAATAAGCTAGTCTTTAGATGCCATGTGGGTTTTTGCTCTTAGAGTATGCTGGTTTTAAAGTGTCATTCTCAGAGGCAACATTATTTTTCTTATTTGCAGCTACTTCAGGGCTAGCTAAATGTAACTCATTATTATAAAAGAAAAAAAAGTCAAATATCAGAGAGGGATGATAAAGTTGGATTTAATTTAATTGTGTTGACTGCAAATTTAGCTCGCTAAGCTGTAAGAGTTTTTTTTTTTTTTTTTATGAAATTTATCTTGAATTTCCTTTTTTTTTTTCTTTTTAAAATTTCACCCTATTACTCATAGTCATATTAACTTGTAACTTGCCTAATAATTTCTCTTCTGTTTAGATGTTTACATCATCAGATATCAGTAAGCAGTTATCTTGTCCTTCTGGTAGTCTTTGCCCAACCCATCCGTGCACATTTAACCCTGTTATTCTCTCCTCTTGAATCAATCTCTCAGGCCACCATCATTCTTTGAGCATTTTCCAATCTGTCTATTTATTCCAAAAATAGGGCATATGGAATGAAACACTATTTCACTGTGTCTTAGGTTGGATATAGAGAAAACCAATTATTTTTGCTTTCAATAATGTACTTACTTTATATAAATTGGATGATTTCCTGGTAAATTGTATAAATCAGATGGTTGTACATTAAATGGTTTTTAAAATGCAGCTGTTTTTGACTGCTTTTTTTTTTAAGCAAAGGCAAATAAAATTTGTTTTGTGTATATATAGAGGAGACACTTGGAAATCTTTTTTTTTTTTTTTTTTTTTTTTTTTTTAGTTACAAAGTTTGAACACAACAAATAAACATAAAAAATTCTTGCACTGTAACAGAACAGTATGTTCTTAAAATTATTTTGTTCTTTCTGTTGCAAAATAGAGACTGTGCCTAAAAATAGTTTAAAATATACTAAAATTTAAATACCACTATTTTATATTTCTTCTTTAGAATACACTTTTTAAAGTAACTTGGACATTGGAATGCCTGCACTTTGAAACTATGTTAGCATTTGATTCATAAAGGATTTCTTTAGTCCAACATCAATAAAACCATTGGAACAAAGTGTTGTAAGTAAGAGTGACAGTTGGAGGCAGCTTGATATATAAAAAAATCATTCCTTAATAAAATACAAACTTTTAAAATTCTGGATTTGACCATTAAAAGCACCAAACGTGACCATAAGGGATAGGACTTAAAATGATTTAAGTCATCAAGTCTTCCTTCTCAGTTTTGTCTGTTTTTCTTATAATAAGTTTCTAGGTTTATTTTCTTCCTTGTTTTAAATATTTCAAGGGGTTGCACTTCAAATTTTGTTAAAAGAGATACTTCCACAAGCTAATGGATTTCACTGCCAAGATTTTTTTTTTTTTTTTATTTTATTTTTAAACTTTACATAATTGTATTAGTTTTGCCAAATATCAAAATGAATCCGCCACAGGTATACATGTTTTCCCCATCCTGAACCCTCCTCCCTCCTCCCTCCCCATACCATCCCTCTGGGTCGTCCCAGTGCACTAGCCCCAAGCATCCAGTATCGTGCATCGAACCTGGACTGGCAACTCGTTTCTTACATGATATTTTACATGTTTCAATGCCATTCTCCCAAATCTTCCCACCCTCTCCCTCTCCCACAGAGTCCATAAGACTGTTCTATACATCAGTGTCTCTTTTGCTGTCTCATACACTGGGTTATTGTTACCATCTTTCTAAATTCCATATATATGCGTTAGTATACTGTATTGATGTTTTTCCTTCTGGCTTACTTCACTCTGTATAATAGGCTCCAGTTTCATCCACCTCATTAGAACTGATTCAAATGTATTCTTTTTAATGGCTGAGTAATACTCCATTGTGTATATGTACCACTGCTTTCTTATCCATTCATCTGCTGATGGACATCTAGGTTGCTTCCATGTCCTGGCTATTATAAACAGTGCTGAGATGAACATTGGGGTACACGTGTCTCTTTCCCTTCTGGTTTCCTCAGTGTGTATGCCCAGCAGTGGGATTGCTGGATCATAAGGCAGTTCTATTTCCAGTTTTTTAAGGAATCTCCACACTGTTCCACTAGTGGCTGTACTAGTTTGCATTCCCACCAACAGTGTAAGAGTGTTCCCTTTTCTCCACACCCTCTCCAGCATTTATTATTTGTAGACTTTTGGATCGCAGCCATTCTGACTGGTGTGAAATGGTACCTCATAGTGGTTTTAACTCCTAGAGGAGAACATAGGCAAAACACTCTCCGACATACATCACAGCAGGATCCTCTATGACCCACCTCCCAGAATATTGGAAATAAAAGCAAAAATAAACAAATGGGACCTAATTAACCTTAAAAGCTTCTGCACATCAAAGGAAACTATTAGCAAGGTGAAAAGACAGCCTTCAGAATGGGAGAAAATAATAGCAAATGAAGCAACCGACAAACAACTAATCTCAAAAATATACAAGCAACTCCTACAGCTCAACTCCAGAAAAATAAAAGACCCAATCAAAAAATGGGCCAAAGAACTAAATAGACATTTCTCCAAAGAAGACATACAGATGGCTAACAAACACATGAAAAGATGCTCAACATCACTCATTATCAGAGAAATGGAAATCTTCCTTACATAAATATTTCAGAAATCAGATGTGGTTAACATCATTGAACTTAGACAACACCCATGATTTGTTACAATATCTAACATTTGTAGAGTTTTCAAGGTATTTTTATGTACTTTATCTCATTTTGCCTTCTCAATCCTATATAAGTTGTATAATACTCTTTTCATCTTATGACAAGGAAAGCCAAATATCAGAGAGTCTCATGGACTTGTACTGAATGATACATAGGACAATGGCAGAACCAGATCCTATTGAGGTCTTTTGCTTCTAAATTTAGCAATTTTTTAAAAGAGAAAGCCTGATGTAAAAGATTGGGACAGAATTTGTGGTAATTTGGGGTCTGATCAGAGACCAGATTGGAGTCTTGGTTCTTCCATTGACTCTTGCAACCATTGTTGCCAAAGTTCAGCTTCTGTATACCAGTGCAGGATTAAGTCTCAGAGACAGAATTGTGGGTGAAGTAGAAAGAAATAACTTTATTGCTTTGCCAGGCAAAGGGATCTGCCATGGGCTAATGTCTTCAAGAGCGTGTGTCCCGCCCTGGAGGAGGCTGTAGGGAGTCGTATAGTGTCCAAGGGTATGATTGGCTCATGGACATTCTTTTGATTTGTAGGTGGTGAAGTAATTGGGAGTCAGCATCATCAACTTTCTGGTTCCAATCTGTCTGCAGGCTATGTGCTTGTGGGTAGCATATAGTTAACTTATTCCACCTGGTGGGGGTTTTGGTATCTGCAAAACAGCTCAAAGAACATAACTCAATATTATCTATAGACCTTAAGGAAGAACCAAACGTCCTTTGTTTAATGGCTAAAGTATTATTATTTTGTCTTGCTTGACTTTTTTTCTTCTTGGCCTTTTCTCACTTCTCTGATTAAATTTATTCTTTGAAGTTTTTCTGCAGACAAAAGGCAGACAAAGGACATGGGTGGGGATCTACTATGTGAAAGCTTGTAGGGAACTGCTTGGTTACACCATAAGCAAATTGAATAACTTATTTATTATTAAATAATAATAATTTTATTGACCTGACCCTTAATTTTCTCATTCAAAAATGGACAGAATATTCTGTACTTCCAAAGGAGAATGTTGACTGTTAGATAAGATAACCAATAAAAAATTTAACTAGCTAGGTAGAAATGTACATAACTAACCCTTCCTCTCCTGTTTCTATTGTCTCAGTTCAGTTCAGTCACTCAGTCGTGTCTGACTCTTTGTGAGTCCATGGATTGCAGCATGCCATGCTTCCCTGTCCATCACCAATACCCGGAGCTTACTCAAACTCATGTCCATCAAGTCGGTGATGCCATACAACCATCTCGTCCTCTGTTGTCCCCTTCTCCTCCTGTCTTCAATCTTTCCCATCATCAGGGTCTTTTCCAATAAGTCAATTCTTGCTTCACGTGGCCAAAGTATTGGAGTTTCAGCTTCAGCATCAGTCCTTCCAATGAATATTCAGGACTGATTTCCTTTAGGATGGACTGGTTGGATCTCCTTGCAGTCCAAGGAACTCTCAAGAGTCTTTTTCAACACCACAGTTTAAAAGCATCAATTCTTTGGCATGCAGCTTTCTTTATAGTTCAACTCTCACATCCATACATGACTACTGGAAAAACCATAGCTTTGACTAGATGGGCCTTTGTCCGTTGCCTACTACAATGAATGTATAGGTTTAGATTTCCTAAGACTACTCATAGCTGTCTTCTAAGGTCTTGCTAAGGCTAACACAGAGGATTTTTCATTGTAATATCCATTTACACTGGGATTTCCCAGGTGGTGCTAGTGGTAAAGAATCTGCCTGCCAGTGAAGGAGATGCAGGGGACGAAGGTTCAAGCCCTGGGTTGGGAAGATCTCCTGGAGAAGGAAATGGCAACCCACTACAGTAATTCCTCTCTGGAAAATTCCATGGACAGAGGAATCTCAGTTAGATATGACTGAACGATTGGGCACATACAGCTCCAGTGACCCATAAGAAGAAAGAAGACCTAGTAATAGGGAAGATTTTTATTATTGTCTATTGCATTAACTGACACTTTTGACATTTAATGCATACTAACAAAAATGTCAGCTAAATTTTCCTGGCAGAAACCATTGGTAGATTAGAATCATGTTGATTACACTAACAGACAGTTATGCAAAGACTCTCCTGGGCTACTCTGGGCAAGAATAGCTTTATGTAGTTCTCCCACTTCATAGAAGGAAGGCAGAGGCTGGATCCATTCTAAATCATACTGTGGTGAACTGTCATGGAGAATGAAACCACCCAGAGCCCCAGTGAGACAAATGGAAACACCGGATAGGAAAACCTGGCTACACCCCTTCAATACAACTCAAAGAACCTTAAGCACATAGCACTGCCTGGATTTCCCTCAGGATGTATTGGCCCATTTGGGGGCACTCTGAATTCAGAATATATGGAACAGTATAGGTTAGTGACATTTACTCTTATTAATATAATAGGAATGTTTTATAGAAAACGTTGAACTTTACCTAAGCTCTGTAATTCTGGAAATCAGCTACAGTTAAAGAAACCTCCCCCTTCCTTTGTATTCTGGGAAAGGGCTTACTGCAAAGAACCACTCTTTCTAATACGACTGAGATAAGTAATATGGATAATCTCCTTGTTTTCCTAACAAGAGCCAGATACAGACCCTTCAAATTTCCATTCTTCGCCTCATAAATGACTAGCTGAACTTTTAATCTCCACTGAAAAATCAGAACAAAATTCTTGTTCACCTGACCTGTCCCAACTTTGTAGTTCAACTTTTCCCCTTCTCACTTAACTTTGAACATTGACCCACCCTCAGCCTGAGCCAATATCAGAATAAGGAATGGTTTCTTTTTAATGACCCTCCACTCCCAAAACTGACCACAAAGAGCAGCATTCCCTGATCACTTATCTAATTCAAGTTCTTTTCAGCCTTGTTTACACCTTCCTGTGAAGAAAGCCCTCTTTTGCCTGACTCTATAGATGCTTGTCATCTTGCATTCTGAAAGTTCTTGCTGTTGCAATAGTCTTTTCAAATGGTCTGTCCTTTCATAAGTCTGGATTTGTCTTTATTTGACAATACATTGAATAAAGCAGATAAAATTTTATGAGATTTCTGTCAGACTTGGTGAGCTCTATTTAATGAGATAGTTAATATATATTTTATTGAATTATATTAAGAAATATTTATTCCAGTTATAGTGAATTCTCACTATTCACAAGAAATGAACTTATTTCAAACTTATGATGAAAAATTTGAGGTGTCAGCTTAAAATGGGCAAGAGGGTCCATAGTTTTTTCAAAATTATTGTAGAACTACACAAGGCAAAGAATTTGAGGACTTCAGCTCTAACAGATGAAATCTAGGGAAGTAAGTCATCGAGAAGATATGGTTTCTATTTTAGGTTTGCTCCCTGAAACCCTTTGATTTATGACTTATCCCTCTGAGAAACAAGAAGAACATTTGTGCTCACACTTTTGAATACATGTCTAAAAATGAGTTATTTGAAATTCCTTTCTGGGTGAGTCAGTTGTGTGTATATATGGGGGACATCATACATGCTGGCAAGGTTAGAGTTCTGGAGCTGGGGGCTGCGCAGTGGGCAGGACAGTCCAGTAGCTTCAGAGCACAGAGGAAAATAGACGGTGTGGGTAAGACTAGAAAGTGAAAGTGAAGTCGCTCAGTCGTGCCTGACTCTTTGCGACCCCATGGATAGCCTGCACCAAGCTCCTCCGTCCGTGGGATTTTCAAGGCAAGAGTACTGGAGTGGGTTGCCATTCCTTCTCCAGGGAATCTTCCCAACCCAGGGATCGAACCCAGGTCTCTCACATTGTAGACAGACGCTTTACTGTCTGAGACTAGGGACACCCTAAATAAAACAGGTTGTGTAATCCCATGGTGGAAATAAAAGCCAGAGATAGTGACAGTCAGGAGACATGGTTTAGTCAGCAGGAGGGGCCAGGTTTTGGTGGAAAGTTGGGATCTTGTCCAAGGGCAGAGAGAAATTTATTAAGAGCCTTGAGCTAATTAAGATCCTTGGGCTCCCCTGGTAGCTCAGCTGGTAAGGAATCCGCCTGCAATGCAGGAGACCCTAGTTCAATTCCTGGGTCAGGAAGATCCGCTGGAAACAGGATAGGCTACCCACTCCAGTATTCTTGGGCTTCCCTAGTGGCTCAGCTGGTAAAGAATCCGCCAGCAATGTGGGAGACCTTGGTTCAATCCCTGGGTGGGAAAGATCCCTTGGAGAAGGGAAAGGCTACCCCTCCAGTATTCTGGCCTAAAGAATTCCATGGACTGTATTGTCCATGGGGTGGCAAAGAGTGGGACAGGACTGAACGATTTTCACTTTCACCTGAGCTGATTCAAAAGGAGAGACATTACTTTGCCAACAAAGGTCCATCTAGTCAAGGCTATGGTTTTTCCAGTGGTCATGTATGGATGTGAGAGTTGGACTGTGAAGAAGGCTGAGTGTCGAAGAATTGATG
>NW_011495027.1:13890058-13937302 GCF_000754665.1 Bison bison bison
ATCACTGACTCAATGGATGTGAGTCTGGGTGAACTCCGGGAGTTGGTGATGGACAGGGAGGCCTGGCGTGCTGCGATTCACGGGGTCGCAGAGTCGGACACGATTGAGTGACTGAACTGAACTAAGCTGATTAGGATATGCCTGAGGGCAAAGGATAGAAATTGCCTTTATGTATTATCAGCTCATGCATAATAATGATTCTTTCTCCTTATGTAAACCCTGCAACCTCATTTTTACCAGATATACATTCAAACAGTTGTTACTATTACTTTCTAGGGTTTTTGTTTTGTTTCCAGTTAAATTATTTCCCCAAGTGAACATTTTGCAACATATTAACTTGAAATGCATTTATTAATGTTTATTACCTTCTTACCTTTCTCTAAATTTTGCTTTAGCTAAAATACTGTTATCCTTATAGACTATAGTGAAGTCGCTCAGTCATTTCTGACTCTCTGCAACCCTATGGACTATAGCCTACCAGGCTCCTCTGTCCATGGGATTTTCCAGGCAATAATCCTGGAGTGGATTGCCATTTCCTTCTCCAGGGGATCTTTCCAACCCAGGGATCAAACCCGGGTCTCTCGCACTGTAGACAGACATTACCATCTGAAACACCAGGGAAGTCCTGTATCCTTAGGAGGTCTTTTTTGTATTGGTCAGAGCTAGGAGATGTTGGTTAAAAAAAAAAAAAAAAGGACTACTTACAGAGGTGTGGGCAGTGTAAGGGAAGAAGCAAGGAATGTTGAGGTACCAAGGGACTGGCAGCAGCAGAAAGCTGATGGCATCCTTAAGTCTGCAGTAAAGGGGTAGGGGAGAGCATGATGGGTGCCCAGTAAGAGCATAGGCCTGGAGGGGGTGCTGTGGGGCTCTAGCATAGGATCCAGTAGCTGTGGGGGTGGTGGCTAAGATCCACCAGAGATGCACTGAAAAGGAAATACTCTAGCCTCTCTTTCTTCCAAGCACTTTTTGACTTCCTGCTGGCATCCTCACTCTCAGCGGTCCCATAAACCAGAGGCCAGCCGGCATGGGAGCCCGGAGGAAGCCATCCACAAGAGGCTGACATCTTGGTTATACAGCAGAGCAGAGAGAGTGGGGAGTGTATAGGGAGATAAACAAAGGGAGATGAGTCATCACCAGTACTTCTTAAGGTTGGATGCCATATGTATTTTACTAACTTACTTTACAGACATGAATGTGTGTGTGTGTAATGGAAAATGGGAACGATTCTCATTTAAAAATCCCAAATCTTCTTCACTGAAGGTGATTTGAATGTTCTCATCTTGTTTCCCTTTTATGTAGCAAGCTTTTGTGTATACCAATTTTTACTAATTTGGTGAGATGTAATGCTGAATATAAATAACAATTATAACTAAATATCAACATTTTTATTAAAATAAATATAGAAATTGATTTGTTAGACCTACTCATCTACTAATCTTTTAACTTTATTAAATAATCAAAAATTCTGGCATTGATTTGTTCTTTAAAAATCATATTTATTACTTCTGATTAGATTAACTTATTGGTATTTCAATTTTTTAAAAAATGATAAATTTCCAGAATTGATTTTGTTTACTCCCATGAAATTAAGCACTGGCTTTTCCTGCCGCCTATCTCCCCCTTCATATCTGTATTCTACATCTTTTCAAAAACAGCTTTTGCTATTCAAGATGATAATAGACAATTTAAATTACTATAGATATTTATATTTATAAGTATGCCTTTTATTAACATATTTTAATAAGTATTTTTTAACATTCAGTATCTTCAAATAACATTGATCCATTACAGATAAACTTGAAACATGAATTTAATATCTCACTGTGAATTTATTTAACAAATATCTGTCTATTGAGCATGGTGCTGTAAAAGATATTAATGGCTAACATTTACTGAGCATTTAACATGTATCAGTGTGTTAAAAGAATTATTTCACTTGACCCTAATAAGTCTGTGAAGCAGGTTTCATTATTATCATAGTTTTTCATAATTTGAAACTGAGGCTCAGAGCAGTAAAATGATTTGCCCAGGGTCCCAAAGATAAACAGCTGGTATTTTAACCCAACTGTTAAAATACCAGGTTTTTAATCATTGTTATCAAACCTGATATGATTTACAAAGAATAATAAAGCCTTCAATGAGTTTACAGACTATTGGCATAGGCCAGTGATCAACAATCGCTCATGGGCCAAATCTGACTCACTACCTGTTTTCATAAATAAATTTTTATTGAGACAGAGCCTCAATTACTTGCGTGTGTATTTTCCATGGCTGCTTTTGTGTTACAAAGTACAGTAGAGTAATTATAACAAAGACCATACACCTGCAAGACCTAAAATATTTATTATCTGGCCCTTTACAGAAAAGTTTGCTAACTGCTGGAATAGATATATACATAATTAACTATAGTAGAGGCAGTACATGTTAAGTGAGCTTCCCTGGTGGCTCAGTGGTACAGAATCTGCCTGCCAATGCCAGCGACTCAGGTTCTATCCCTGTTGATATTCTGGAAGATATTCTGGAGAAGGAAATGGCAACCCACTCCAGTATTCATGCCTGGGAAATCTCATGGACAGAGGAGCCTGGCAGGATACAATTCATGGGGTAGCAAAAGTGTCAGACACAACTAAACAACAACCTGTTAAGCATTTTTTAAAAAAGAAAAAAGTGCAGTTGGACTACACAGAATGAATGATTAACTGCAGCTTGAAAACATGAGGAATGGAAAGTGGAAAGTTTTTATAAAATTGACATTATGACTTGATCATTGAAAAGTGGGAGACACCCTAGGCCAGTGCCCTGTAGGAAAGAACAGGTACCATCAATCTCTTCCCCATTAAAGAAAATTAGGGCAGTTAGTTTTTCAATTTCTTCCTATCACTACTTTTGCTAGACCAATATTCCCAAAGTATTTCCAGCTCTGTCTCTCAAAGGCCTCATGTGTGCTTGCCTGCTCAGTTGTGTCGGATTTGTTGCAACACCAAGGGATGTAGCCCACCAGGCTCCTCTGTCTATGGGATTCCCAAGGCAAGAATACTGGAGTGGGCTGCCATTTCCTTCTCCAGGGCTCAGAGACCTGAAAATTCCACTAAGACAACACCTTCTTGTTTTCACCAGAGTGTTCCAGAGATGGACAGTCAGATAGGGCTCTTCTCCCTCTACTGACATCTGAATGCTATCATGGAGGCAGAATAACCCGCTGTTCCCAACGCTGTATTTTCATTCAATTCTACATTGCTAATCACATTTCTAGGATTTGTACATCTTCTGCTTTTGAGTGTACTGTAGCCTGGTGCCCTACTGTTGGCTGAGCCTCAAACTGACTTTTCTTCTCCTGAGAATTAGTAACAGTCCAGCTGGTTTTGGTTAACTGAAAAGTCCTTTTAAAATTCAGGTTGCTTCTTAAGGAACAGGTCTCTCTGGAAACTTTTCAAACATTTATGAACATATAATGCAAGATAAAGTGGACAGTGGGGACACTCAGAAAAGTCATTATCAGAGTCATTCTTACTGAGTAGCCTCAGAGAGTCAAATGTCAGAATAAGAAGGAAATAAAGTCGAACACCAAAAAGACACAGAAAGGAATGAATCTCTGTAATTCCCACAAGCTCTTATTTGGAATGCTTACTTGCTCAGCGTGAATACTTGATATATGCAACTTTGATCTTTTCCATTTGTTTTATTATGTGTGCATTTCCAGGTTATCATCAGAGGTTGCTAAATATACAAGATAACTCTGATTTTAAAAAGTTATTACTCTATTTTTTATAGCATAATAGTTTTAATAACATTAGAAAGGAAAAAAATTTGAAAAGCACATTGTTCCAGAATTCTTGGTTAAATAAATAGGCTTCTGGCTCTTTTCAGCCTACTTAGATTTTAAAAAAGAAGAAAATGATTAAAAAAAAAAAAAAAGATATTTGCTTCAATTGGCTATATTAAGTGCGTACCAGGGTTTCCCAGGTGAAAAGTAAAAGGTGGTTCAGTGGCAAAGAATCTGCCTGCCAATGCAAAAGACACGGTTTCAACCCCTGGGTCAGGAAGATCCCCCAGCATTATCAACCCACTCCAGCATTCCTGCCTGGAGAATCCCATGGACAGAGGAGCCCAGCAGGCCACAGTCCACATGGCCCCAAAGAACTGGACGCAACTGAGCAATCGAGCCCACATGCACATTAAACATGCACATTTTTATACTATTTTTTTCACAGGTTTTGACTGTTCATCATTCACACTAATTGTTATCAAGTGTTGAACATACTCACATTGCCCTTATCACCTTACCTCTTAATTTTCATTTAAAACATTAAGTGGAAAACATGCTACTCTCACTTTAAATCAAAGCTATGTGAAACCCAAAAGTAAATTCTTTGTTGAGTAGGGATGAAAGTTAACAGGATCTGAAAGAAGGAGAAAGCTGAATTTTCAGCAGGAGGGCACTTTGTCTCTAAGTCCAATCACATCTTACTTCTCTGGAAATAAACAAGGGATTGACAGAAAGGCAGGTTCAGTTAGTGATAAAGCATAGAAAAAAAAGTATGGCCTAACCCTGGATTCCTGCCAGGACACAAAAGATTTGAGGAATTAAAATACATTTTCTGCTGCTGCTGCTGCTAAGTCGCTTCAGTCATGTCTGACTCTGTACGACCCCATAGACATAGCCCACCAGGCTCCCCCGTCCCTGGGATTCTCCAGGCAAGAACACTGGAGTGGGTTGCCATTTCCTTCTCCAATGCATGAAAGTGAAAAGTGAAAGTGAAGTCTCTCAGTCGTGTCTGACTCTTCGAGACCCCATGGACTGCAGCCTACCAGGCTCCTCCGTCCATGGGATTTTCCAGGCAAGAGTACTGGAGTGGGGTGCCATTGCCTTCTCCGCAAAGACAGACTACTTAGCAAATATTTTCCACAGTACTTCCCCCAGATGATTAAACACGCAAACTTTCTTTAAAGTAGAAAAGGAGGCAATGTATTATATCATGGCAAAATACATTTTCTAGACTTATATATTCTTGTTCAATAAATCAAGTAAACCCAAGTTACTGATTGGCACTATGGAAGTGTAAGTATAATGGTTATTCTTAAATTTCTTACTTGTTAGTTCTTGCCATAAGTCTAGTTTTGATTCTTAGCCATTAATTATATGCAAGTCAATGAAAGATGACTTTTATTACAGGCATCAGAATTTAGATCAAAGAAGAGTGAAACAAAATGGACCACACATGCTTGTTTGGTAAGGCTGAGAATATAGGAAGCAACAATAGACCTTGAAGCAAAAAACCCAGGCTCTCTCCTTGGATTTCCAGCCTAACCTCTGACAAAACACTGGGTAGTGAAATAGCTTGGTTTCCCCCAGTTGTCTTTCTACCCACCTTTATTTCTCTTTACCACTTTCTAAGCTAAGTCTAAAAGATCTGGGAAAAGAGAGAAAGTAGAAGCTTTGATCATCCTAAAATGTGAGAGTCCAAATTTGTATTTTTCACTTATAGTTGCTATATTTGGCTGGAAAATTTTATAAAGTTAAGCTTGAAATTAAATACTTCTTCATAATTTGATTCCCTGTAACTGTGGACGTTCTTAGTTTTCTACCATATTTTATGCCTTGTGTCTTCTATAGCAAACAGATTATACCCGGGCACTTGGGTGCCTGAAGAGGGATTACGTTTCCCAGTACCCCTTTTCCTATGTGGGTGGCCAGGGGACTGAACTGCCAACAAGATGTGAGCACAGCTGATGTGAAAATGCTTCTTGCCTCATTTCTCTCTCTGGCCCTGAACTTCGACCCTTTGTCCTTCCTGCCAGCTGGAACAGTGATGACAAGAACAAACACGGCAGCCACTCACTTTTTTAATGGCAACGATGCTGTCAGCCAGAGTTCATGAAGGACTACACAGCTACCCTCCAATACGGAGCACTCACCGCAGCCTACTGGGGAGAGACAACAAGCAACTTAAGACTTGTTCTTAAGTCACTTTCTTTTTTAGGTCTTGTGGTAGCAGCTTAACCTTTTACCCTAACTTAAACTATTAAACAAGATACAGTAAAAAAAAAATTATAATATATATTAAAATATATAAATATATTTTAAGATTTTTTTAAACTTAAAGACATAGTATCAATTATTACTGAGTAAAATAGATACCTTCGGGACAGTAGAACAGAAGATAAAGTACCTATTTCCCTCTTGAAACTTAGTTTCTCTCTCAAGCTTTCCAAAGCTTACATCCTACACTTAGCCTGTAATAATGATCTTCATATATCATTATTCAAGTTTTTTCCAAGCTCAATATACACTCAAATTTGTCTCTGGCCTCTGACTTTGGGGCTCCTGTGTGAGGATCCACATGAATAACTATAGCTTTCTATGATTCCTTGATTCTTATATGACCCATTTGTAGTACCCCAGAAGTCTTCAATTATTCAGCTTGTCAAAGTGAACTTCATCTATTCCCCTTGTTATTAAATCCTTAACAAGCAATAGAAATAGGTTTCTTTTGTAAATAAAAGTTTTAAAAATTTAAAAACAGTTTTATAAAGGTGGTTTGTTTTCATAATTGAATTACAGAAATAACAAAAATTGCAACTTGATTTATCAGCCACATTGGTGTACTTAGTAGTCACAGGAAACCATTCCCTTTATTCGTGTCTTTCACGGTAAACTCCCTGAAGTTAGGAACTAGTTCTGTCCTGTTTACAATAGACTCCCAAGCCCCTAGCACAGACCCTGGCCATTATAAATAGTCATTAAATCTTTATTAAAAGGATAAATAATCACTGGTTTTATTTTTCAATAACAAAGCTTAGTAACCATTCTCACTCGTGCTCAGTCCTTGAGAAGGTGTTCAGTTCGTGTTTCTTTGTCCTGGCAACAGACAACAGGCATATGATAATGGATGTGATATGAATATAGAGTGCGCTTTGTACTGTTTATACTTGAATGCTCATGCAGCAACAATGGTACTTGTGCTTTCGTAGCGTCTGTTACCTGGCTTGATGCAGTCAATTCAATCTCCAGGCTTAGATCAGATGTTTAACATACCTAAAGAAAGGTCAAAGATAGGACCAGTGTCTCTTCAAAGTTACGGATTTTTTTCCCTTTTCCAAATACAACCAAAATGTGCCCAACTATTAGACACAACATTGTGTTCCATAGGGAAATGGACTAGAGATGAATAAACTCTGTGTTAACTAATATCACAATAACAGTGGTTCCAATAAATTTAGCTCCTCTGAAAAGTTAAACTGTGTAAAGACTGTCTTAAATTGGTTCCACCTAGTTATGATCTATATTTTGCCTTTTGATTTCTCTCTCTGTCCTACCCTTGGCTCCCAGAGACAGAGTGAAGTTAAAGGTCTATAACATGAAAATAGAAGTGAAAAAGAGCTGAGATAACATACTCCCCATAAAGCAGAGGCCAAGCTAGGACACTGACTGGCAGATGAGACCACGCTACTGATAACAGTTCCTGGTTTGGGCTGGTGGCCTTGAATTTCTCCAGTCATTCCCTGATGTTACACAGCTGCCTGTCATCAACTAGGCAAACAATTGAATTTGAAGTAAGCAATTCATCTCCACTCGGCATCTTGGAACTTTTTGCTACAACATCACGACCAAGGCAAAAGATAGTGGTTTAAGAAAGCCCAACCACATCAAAGCAGTTAAAACAGAAAATTGGCAGAGAAGCACCTGAAACTAGATGGAAATCAAAGCTTATGGATGCTGAAGACTTTGTTGAAACAGCTCTGTCAAGAGGCAGCAGGTAGGGTCTTTCCAGCTTATTTCCAGAAAGCAAATATCAGAGTGGCTTAACAATCTTGTAGTTCAAAAGCTCCTTACCCTTCTCCTTCCCAAATTTATATTGCCATCAAATTTGCCCTGACACTGGAGTTGGTACTTTCTACCTGAATGTGATTATCTGCAAAAGCTTTATAATGGTGCATGTCACTCAGTGAAAGATAGTTATTATCACTGAAGGTGAAAGTGAAGTCACTCAGTCATGTCCGACTCTTTGCGACCCATGGACTGTAGCCCACCAAGCTCCTCCATCCATGGGATTCTCCAGGCAAGAATACTGGAGTGGGTTGCCATTTCCTTCTCCAAGTTATTATCATTAGGCCTATTATTAATTTTAGACAGCTTTTCCCTTACATACTGAGAGGAAGCAATTTTTGGCTGAAATCCTAATACCAATTGTGACCATCACTGGACACAAAATATGACAGCCAGTGAACAAGACAACCTTTAAAATGAGTTGAATCTAAATTTCATTTGTGTTGTCATTTCCAGCAGACAGTCTAATTCTCTGTGCCCAATTTAGAGAAGGGGCTTCCCTCCTAGCTCAGTTGTTAAAGAATCCACCTGCAATGCAGGAGGTACCAGTTTAATTCCTGGGTCGGGAAGATCCCGTGGAGAAGGGATAGGCTACCCACTCCAGTATCCTTAGGCTTTTCTTGTGGCTCAACTGGTCAAGAATCTGCCTGCAATGTGGGAGACCTGGGTTCAATCCCTGGGTCAGGAAGATTTCCCCTGGAGAAGGGAAAGGCTACCCACTCCAGTATTCTGGCCTGAAGAATTCCATGGACTGTATTATAAATACAAGAATTGCATGTTTTAATTTAATAATAATAAATATGTTCTTAAAAAGTTTAGTGGTATTCAAATGCATTTAGGGATTTTATCTTTCATCTACATTTTGTTAGAATCTGTCTTCATAAAATCAGATGATTCAGAAACTGTATGCAGATGGGGAAAAAAGAAGAAAGAAAAATAACTTTAAGCATGTACAAGTAGATACTCAACTCATTAGCAAGTAATATTCAGAAAAGACAGTTACCATATGGAATGCTGGTGTTGGAAATCTTGCTTCCATCAAGGGGAGGGGCTGCTAAGAGGCTCAGGGATGGTTGTTAGAATGAAACCTCCCACTTACTGCTTCTCTCTTGAGCAAGTTTTCCCTGCTCTGGCTGACAGAGGTTGTTGTCTTTAGGCTTCATTTTCTTTGCGAGCCTTTTTGGATGTTAATATCTTTGCGACTCATTAACCTAGGGTAGTTGTTTTGCACTCTGAGCACCAAGACATCTCCTCAGGATGAACTGGGGCAAGGCAGCCTCCAAAACACACCTGGGTCTCTGGGCAGTCATCTGCAGGCGATTGCCTCCAGGTGTTTGCCAGTGGGAGCCCATTGAAAGTCAATGCAATTTAGAGCAATTTCTCTGGCAGTGGAAATTAACCTGCAGGAATCTGCTGGCAACAGGTGTATTTTAGGGCATCCATACCAGTGTCCTGCACTGCGGAGACAGGACCTTGACTACCAGGTGTGGTGTGGGAGGCTGGATAATTGGAGGAGGCAGGAAATCAGTGCAGGGAGGGTGGCCAAATTGCTGGTCCATATGGGTTGGTATAATTATTGGTTAACCCTCTCCTGGCTGTTAACTAAAAGCTACTTGTATACTCAAGGAGCCAGGAAATCTTCACTGAAGGGAAAAAAATATCACTCACTGCTCAAGCAGGCTTAATTTTTTGATAACTGAGGTTTTCTGCAAAGTATCTTCACTTTAATGTCTGCTACTTAGAATAGATGATTGCCAGGAGCCCACAGATCTTCAGGAAGGCACAAGGGGAAGTAAATTTTAAGTGCTGAAAGCTTACTTCTTCAGAAACATAATTTTTCCTGGTGTGTTTGTCCTGGTCCACTTCTTTTGAAAGACCTATAGGGAGGAATATTCAGATTCAGGAAACAGCAATTGTGTTCTATACTTTCATTTCTTCTCGATTTGTATTTCTACCTGTGTTTTATCTTCATATGGTCTATTTTGCCTCCTTGATATAATTCTCTTTCCTTGGTTTGTTAATGTCTGTTGTTTCTTCTAAGCAACTTAATTGGCTTAAATTAAGCAAATCCAAGGTCCTGATCTATTCAAAATTCCAGTCATGGAATAAACTTTCACCCAAATCTTAATAGTCATATAATATCCATGACATACACTGATGAAAGTTATGTGCCAAAGGCTTTTAGTTTTCTTAATATAACATGTATGACACTCTTAAGAATCAAGTATTGGATAAAAATGTATTAATTTTTGCCAAAGCAATGTGCTGCTATGAGTAATTATTATTGTGAAAGTAACTGATTTTATTAAAAAATAATTATTTGGTGTTTTCAAATAATCAGAGAAATTGATGGTTCTTATGAATACTAATGGGTTTCTCAGGTGGCACTAGTGGTAAAGAGCCCTCCTGTCAATGCAGGAGAAGCAAGCGACTTGGGTTCCTTCCCTTGGTCAGGAAGATCCCCTGGAGGAGGGCATGGCAACCCACTCCAGTATTCTTGCCTAGAGAATCCCATGGGCAGAGGAGCCTAGTGGGCTATGGTCCAAAGGGTTGCAAAGAGTTGGACACAACTGAAATGACTTAGAATGCACGCATGCACATGAGTACTAATAAAGTATTGGATAGATAACTTTGGAACATATCCTTTTTTTGAGATAACTCATGTTTACAAAATATAAATAATAAAAGAGAATAATTAAGATTTGAATAAACCATAATTTTAATCCTTATAAAGTTGTTTGACATAGTAGTATTGAAAGCATTAGACAAAATTGTACTTAAGTACCGTATTTAGTATTTAGCTATATAATTCTATTTATGCCAGGATTTCTTTCAAAAAAAATTCCTATTTTGAATTTTTCATGATTTTGAGTATGTCAATTTTTCTACCTCAAAATGTTCATGAGGAGGAAAATTTCCCATCATTTCAATAGTACCTAGCATAAGTATTTGATACAAACAAAATAAAGAAAATGACATGAAGGAAATAAGAAAGTATTCCACACATTTTATTTTTACTAACCAAGCTTCAGACCAACCAACATTTCCAGACAAATTTAAGAAAATTACTTGTAATTTTGGAGTCTATGGAGGTTAAATATGAGATTTGAATTTTGTCAAATAGAGTGTTCTGGTCTAGTGGTTCTCAAAGTGTGGTCCCTGAACCAGCAGGTCAGGATCAGCTGTGGGTCCAGGGCCCACAGAGGGTATTATTAGGAGCCCTCTAATGATCCAAGAGTGTTCCAGAGTATAAGAACCACTGCTCTAGACTGCTAACCATTTTCAGTAGTTGAAAAAGAAGAATTTTTGAAAGTTCCCCAAGCTATAAAATCTAAGGCACAAAATTTCTTCTAGGAGAGAGATGACTGAAAAACATGCTTCTGAATTTCTTTCTACTGGACACAAAAAGTCTACTGGCATTAGTAATTGAAAACAAGCACATTTTCGTGTCACATATGGGCAGTGTAGTGATGGTGCACATAATTTAGCAGCTGATAGTTCTTAAAAATGACTGTTCTTGCATGATAATTTCAAATTCTGAAAAATTTGACTATCAAAGTTTTAGTAATAAAATTATAGTCCTAATTAAAATTTTGATATAATTTTAAATGTATTCTTTTCTTTCATGAGTTATCTTTATTATGGTGACCTTCACTGTTAGTTGACTATTACTTTTAACAACCAACCAACCTCTGTTAGACCAAAAGGTATATTTGGTTCACTAGTAGTGTGAAGATATATTGATAGTTCCCCTGAAATGTAACCAGGAAGGTGTCCTTTTGTTTTTTTACTCATTTATGTAGTTGCCTTTGTTTCTCTATCATGCCTCCTTGTTTCCTTCATAGCACATTTTGCAATTTAAAATCAATTTATTTATTCATTTGCTTAATGAGTTGTATCTGTTTCCTACTTGACTGTCAACCTCATGAGGCAAAGATATGGTATTTAATCCCTAATGTGTAGAACAGCACCTGGTTCAAACTCAGCACTTAATATTGTAAAATGAATGGATGTATATGTGAATGTATTAATATACTCAATTGCAGTGAACTGAGTGCTTGATATATAAATCAAATCAAACAATTAAAATGTGCCCCATCATAGTAATTAGTTACTAAAGTTCTTCAAAATGTAAAATGGAGGGTTAAGGTAACTCTAAAATGTACAGATTGAAAGATTTTTACATGAAGTTCTCCAGGCCTCTGTGACACATGCCATTCATTTTTATTCCATGTACATTAGTAAGTGAAGTGAAGTCACTCAGTCGTGTCCGACTCTTTGCGACCCCATGGACTGTAGCCTGCCAGGCTCCTCCATCCATGAGATTTTCCAGGCAAGAATACTGGAGTGGGTTGCTATTTCCTTCTCCAGGGGATTTTCCTTACCCAGAGATAGAACCCAGATCTCCTGTACTGCAGGAAGATTCTTTATCATCTGTGCCACCAGGAAAGCCCAAACATTAATAATGGTGTTTAATATTTAAGATTGCTTTTATTCTTACTCCAACTGCCTTCTATTTTATTATCTTAAAGTAATACACACCCAATCTAGCTCCCCTCAAAATAACTTTGTTTATATTATTTATGAGAAAGTGTATGATATCAGAGAAGGCAATGGCAATCCATTCCAATACTCTTGCCTGGAAAATCCCATGGACGGAGGAGCCTGGTAGGCTGCAGTTCATGGGATCATTGAGTCGGACATGACTGAGCGACTTCACTTTCCCTTTTCACTTTCATGCATTGGAGAAGGAAATAGCAACCCACTCCAGTGTTCTTGCCTGGAGAATCCCAGGGACGGGGGAGCCTGGTGGGCTGCCGTCTATGGGGTCACACAGAGTCAGACAGAACTGAAGTGACTTAGCAGCAGCAGCAGCAGCAGTATGATATAGCCTTGTAAAATAGCAGAATATCATAGCCAACTATTTCCCTCTCCCTTAAATTATAAGTTATTGCACTCATCCCACACGCTAGTAAAGTTATGCTTAAAATTCTCCAAGCCAGGCTTCAGCAATACGTGAACTGTGAACTTCCAGATGTTCAAGCTGGTTTTAGAAAAGGCAGAGGAACCCGAGATCAAATTGCCAACATCCGCTGGATCATTGAAAAAGCAAGAGTTCCAGAAAAACATCTATTTCTGCTTTATTGACTATGCCAAAGCCTTTGACTGTGTGGATCACAATAAACTGTGAAAAATTCTGAAAGAGATGGGAATACCAGACCACCTGATCTGCCTCTTGAGAAACCTGTGTGCGGATCAGGAAGCAACAGTTAGAACTGGACATGGAACAACAGAATGGTTACAAATAGGAAAAGGAGTACATCAAGGCTGTACATTGTCACCCTGTTTATTTAACTGCTATGCAGAATACATCATGAGAAACGCTGGGCTGGATGAAGCACAAGCTGGAATCAAGATTGCTGGGAGAAATATCAATAACCTTAGATATGCAGATGACACCACCCTTATGGCAGAAAGTGAAGAACTAAAGAGCCTCTTGATGAAAGTGAAAGAGGAGAGTGAAGAAGTTGGCTTAAAGCTTAACATTCAGAAAACTAAGATCATGGCATGTAGTCCCATCACTTCATGGCAAATAGATGGGGAAACAGTGTCAGACTTTATTTTTCTGGGCTCCAAAATCACTACAGATGGTGACTGCAGCCATGAAATTAAGAGATGCTTACTCCTTGGAAGGAAAGTTATGACCAACATAGACAGCATATTAAAAAGCAGAGACATTATTTTCTCAAGAAATGTCTGTCTAGTCAAGGCTATGGTTTTTCCAGTGGTCATGTGTGGATGTGAGAGTTGGACCATGAAGAAAGCTGAGTGCCGAAGAATTGATACTTTTGAACTGTGGTGTTGGAGAAGACTCTTGAGAGTCCCTTGGACTGCAAGGAGATCCAACCAGTCCATCCTAAAGGAGATCAACCCTGGGTGTTCATTGGAAGGAAGGACTGATGCTGAAGCTGAAACTCTAATACTTTGGCCACTTGATGCGAAGATCTGACTCATTTGAAAAGACCTTGATGCTGGAAAAGATTAAGGGCAGGAGGAGAAGGGGACGACAGAAGATGAGATGGTTGGATGGCATCACTGACTGAATGGACATGGGTTTGGGTGGACTCCAGGAGTTGTTGATGGACGGGGAGGCCTGGCATGCTGCAGTTTATGGGGTCGCAGGGAGTCAGACACAACTGAGCGACTGAACTGAAACTGAAAAACTGGAACTGAGATCAAAGGAAGTGCTATTTTACTTTTTTTTTGCATCCTTTGGTGTCTGGTATATTGTCATGCTGTATACATAGAAAAGAAGAATTAAATTTGGCCACTTCAAGAATCCATGCCAACATTTACCTCTTCTTCTGCCTGTAACCTCATTGTTGGTGGCTCTGGTGAGCAGAATGAATCACGCAGCAAAGACATCTGGGCCTATGAAGAACTGGGTTCTGACATCTGGGAGAGTACAGACAATAATGAAACTTCAGCATCCCCAGACAGAAAAGGAATCAGTGAAGTCTGAGTCACTGAATGAATAATAAGTGAGCCTCTTCTGGGATCAGGGAAATGTCCAATGAAAGCTCCCAGATCTGTCTTTCAAAAATATCTATAGCCAGTTAGAAGCATAAAACTGAAGGCTTACTATAATCAGGAAAAGATAATGAAGAGTTATGTACAATGTAAGCCCCCTTTGATGTGTTCTTCATAATTTGCTGTGAGGGCGTGGGCAGGCGAGGCTTCTGGTCTGCACTGGGACACTTATTAGCTGTGAGAGTTTATTTGATATTATTTAGGCTCATGAAGTGAAGGTTCTTATATATCTTATCCTCAGTGTTCTCATTTGACTTTGTTAGGGCCTAAATTTTTTGAAAGGTTTATTCTAAGTTTCCTTTCTCTTATTCATTTCGCAAACTTCCTTGAACCGCTGTGAAAAACATCCTAATCTAGATCAGTGGTTAAGATCATGTGCTCTGGTGTCAGAATGCATGGGTTTAAACCTCCACTCTTCTCAGTATGTGAACTTCAGCAATCAATATACTTATGATACTTCAGTGCTGTGCTTAGTCACTCAGTCATGTACAACTGTTTGCAATTCCATGCACTGGAGCCTGCTAGGCCCCTCTGTTCATAGGGATTCTCCATGGAATGGGTTGCCATGCCCTCCTCCATCCCAATCCAAGGATGGAACCCTGGTCTCCTATATTGCAGACAGATTTTTTACCATCTGAGCCACCAGGGAAGCCCAAACCCTGACCTAAAAACTGGGCTTAATAGAAGCTCTGCTCATTAACATGAGGTTTAAAAAGTTGGATCATCCAAAGTACAAAAATATTGTCTGGAACATGGTAAGAGATCAGTAAATGTCGACTGTCATTACACATCTGAGAGAGACTTCCAATGTGTGAATCCTATGACTTGAAACAAAAGAAACAAGACATGGCAAATGACTGTCCTCATAGGGCAAACTCACAGAGAGTTCAAATAAGAAAACTAATAATTACACGTGGGTAATAGTGCCCTGTGTGTGTACTAAGTCACTTCAGTCACGTCCTACTTCAGTTATGTCCCACTTTAGTCATGTCCAACTCTTTGTGACCCTACGGATTGTAGCCTGCCAGGCTCCTCTGTCCATGGATTTCCCAGGCAAGAGTACTGGAGTGGGTTGCCATGACCTCTCCCATGATTGTCCCAACCCAGGGATCTAACCCATGTCTCTTATGCCTCCTACATTGGCAGATGGGCTCATCATTAGTGCCACCTGGGAAGCCCCATGCAAAGTCTCAAGAGTCTAGATGAGGGGCATCAGATTCTACCTTATAAAGGTCAACACTTTTTTCCGAGAAGAGCAGCCACTTGGCTCTTGAAGGACATGTTTTTGTAGATCTGGCATGAGGGAGGGAAGGTAATTACTGACATAGGAACTGACTGCAGTGAGGGAGGCCCAGGAGTCCCTCAAGCTCCTCTGCCTTCAGAGGCCTGCCCTAACCTGTTTTAGTTTGAGTCTCTGTGCTGTGGTCCCCAACCAGTAAAAAGGGCTTCATAACCTTTTACTCACATCACTGTAATTTCTTAAATATTAGTGAAAAAAGTATTTACACACACTTATGGAGTAAGACATGTTTTAGAAGGAGTGGGAATTCAGGATTTAGATCTGGGTTCAAATTATGGCTCTATGTCTTTGAATTTGAGCTAGATAACTAGTCTCCAGAGCATCTTTCTCTTTTAATAAAATCAAACATAATAACACCCGCCTCATGAGTTCCATGAGGACCACCTGTGAAAGCAACTAGCACCTAGTGGAGGCCCTTCATCATTGCCTTTATTCTTTTCTGTTGAAAGCTCGCAAAAGCAGAAGTCTTTAAAATGCAAAAGAGCTATGAAGATTATCAATACAATCATTTATCTTTTCTTGGTAATAATTACTTGAAAATAGGATTCATAAAGACCTTTCTTGTAGTATCTTTATCAAAGTCATTTGAATTTAATATTAAAAACCATTCAAAAAAGGGGGAGGGAGAGGAGGAGGCAAAGGATAAGGAAGAGCAAGAGACAACAAATCTTGTCCAACTTTTGCTTAGGTAATAAGTTTTCCTGACATTTCATCACATTGTATTTATCTTAATTACCAGTTTTGGGGGCTCTTGGAAGTCTACATGGACCGCAGTCAAAATAGATCCTCTTCCATTTTGATCACTTCTCACCTACTTTGGAAAACTCTGACAGCAAGTGTCTGCCAGAAGCAAGCCCAGAGTTCTTTATAAATACGAAGTTTCACTGAAAGGAAAAGACAATCTAGACTGAAAGAAGCTGCAAAACATATAACCTTTAGTACAACTGCCCTGCCCTATTTTCTGACACCCTGAAACAGTGTCTCACAGGCCTCTGGGACCATGAAAAGGGCCTAACTCTCTGTGTCCCTTTAATTAGACTATTATTCTCATTACAATGAAGTTAGTTGCTGAAATAGAAGTGGTAGACAGCCCAGCTGTGATCTGCTCTCTTGCTAAAGGAAGCCAGTTTTAGGAATATCTCTCAATGGCTAAAGCATTTTCTTTCACTTCTTGCCTCCAATCCAGTCCTTAGTCTTTCCCAAGCTCTGCCAGAGACATTTGCATCACAGGATAGCAGCCTCACTGTGGGAACTTGCTACAGTACTTTCATTTTTATCATGGCAGTGATTTCTGCAGCCCCTCTTTCCTGGAAGTGTGCACAATCTCAGCATTGTGCTTAGTTAAAAATAATTGTGGAATGAGCTTCAAGTAACGAAAGTGAAAGGTGTGATCTGCATGCACAGAAATTCCTCTTAGAAGCATCAGAACTTGTGGAGGAAGAGTGCACTCCTTCTGTCAAGTGTGTCTCTTCATGCACGTGTGCGTGGTAAGTAGTTTCAGTTGTGTCTGCCTCTTTGTGACCCTATGGACCATGGCCTGCCAGGATCCTCTGTCCACGGGATTCTCCAGGCAACAATACTGGAGTGGGTTGCCATACTATCCTCCAGGGGATCTTCCTGACCCAGGGATCGAACCCACGGTTCCTAAGCATTGGCAGGCAGGTTCTCTACCACTAGCACCACCTGGGAAGTCCATTTCTCTTCATACCAGTTCACTAAACTAGAAATTGTAGTAATCTTTCAAAACTAAGAGTAGCGAGAATAAGAAGGATATATTTTTTAAAGAATGAAAGAAAGCCCTGGCTTTATCTCTTTCTTTGGCTATATTTGTCGGTTTTCTGACCAACCTCAGTGGCAGACAATTAGCACAAAGCACTTCCTGTTCAGAGAGAGATATTGCTGTAGTGGAATTTACAAGCAAAGGTGAAAAGTGTTAGACAGTGCTGGGCTTGTAGGCTGAATTGCTGCAGATGGAACAGCCCAGGTAGCTTGTTATTAGGAGATGTCCCTGGTTGCAACAGAACAGTCAAACTAAGGGTATTCCTTTTCTTTCTTAATTAGCAACTTGAATAAATAATTTTCCTCATAAGCTCAAATCAGGATTTGATTTGAGTTTCCCAAAACTGCTACATGAGGCATCACAGACAGCCTTTAAGGGGAAAAAAAAAAAAAAAAGCTCCTTCTGATTTATTAACTTAAGATAAATGGCTCTGCTATCATAACCTGTCAGTACCACACAATGAAAAGGAAACCAGTGGCGGGAACCATGTGTGAAGCTGCTCAGTGTAACCAGCCTCAGACACAGGAGTCGAACTTTCAATAACTCCACCACCTTCCCCTACAGGAAACAGCCCACCAGCACATTCCTCGTTCATTAACTTTCCAAAGACATCTGTCTTTGCAGAATCACAGAGGCAGCCAAACATGATGTGTGAAATAAAGAATCCTGCCCACCTCATGCTCCAAGCACGAGGAAAAAGTAGTGCTTGGTGGAAACCATCATACTACGTATGGCTGCTGTAGGAGACTCAATTGCAAAAGCTGCCCCTCAAGATTCGAGTAAAGGAGTTTCTATCCCTGTTTCTCAGTTCTTGGCATTTGGCTTATTGCCTTTGAATTGTGAGTCACCTCTGGAGGCAGCCAATGAGGCACAACTGATTATCAATACCAATAACAAAAAATCAGGAAACTCTCTCCCAAGGATGTCAGATCCTCTATGTCAAGCCTCATCCTCTTCTGTCAATAAGCTTGGAGACATATTTATGTAAAATGACTCATCAGCACATGTGCTAGTCTCCTTTTGGATTCAGTAAGAACAAAACCCCAAAGGGTACCACGAAGGTACTTAGGCAAAAATAGATGATTTTGTTGGAACTTTCATTCAGCTGTGTAAATCAGCCTGTAAGCCCATGGATGCCATTTGTGACATTTATAACAACATTTGTTGTAAAACAGTCTCAATGATGGGCTTCCCTAGAGGCTCAGTGGTAAAGAACCCGCCTGCCAAGGCAGGAAACGCTGGTTTGATCCATGGGTCGGAAAGATCCTCAAGAGAAGGAAATGACAATCCATTACCGTATTCTTGCCTGGAAAATCCCATGGGTAGAGGAGCCTGGCAGGGCTATAGTGCATGCAGTTGCAAAAGAGTCAGACACAACTTAATGACTAAACAACAGCAGTCTTAAGAGTATGCATGTGGAGATGTTTTCACTTCCTATAGAGTGTGGTCTTTCTTCTTGTCTGTCATAACTGGATATCATGAAATGTTATCTATAGAATTGAACTACCATGCTGCACAAGAATATTTTTTTTCCTTTATTATCTGAAATTTCTGAGTTCTACCAAGAAAGAGGCTAGCCAGAAGCTTTTAGCTTACCCAAGGGTAGTATGTATGTTCTGATCTATGTTCCCTTTTAAGAAAGTTGTACGGATCTATGTTCCTTTTTAAGAAAGTTATCCCTTCTTCAGAGTAGTGGCTGCCCATCCATAGTGAATGCCTTCATAATGAGAGTTTCATGGTCCGTGCTCACCTCTGGCAACTTCCAAAATTTGTCACCAAAATGATCTAGGAAGTGAACATGTGGAGAAGCAACCCACTCTGGCTTATCTGACCTCTCAGATTAGGATTGATCCTATCTCAGACTTCCCTGATGGCTTAGTGGGTAAAGAATGTGCCTGCAATGCAAGAGACACAGGAGACGTGGGTTCAATCCCTGGGTCAGGAGGATCCCCTGGAGTAGGAAATGGAAACCCACTCCAGTATTGTTGCCTGGAAAATCCCATGGACAGAGGAGCCTGGCAGGCTATATAGCCCATGGGGTCCCAAAGATCAGACACAACTGAGGGACTAAGCATGCACATTCTTTACATCAAGAAGATACGCAGCATTGTTTTCTAAGGCAGTAAAAGCAGCAGAGAGAACTAAGTTTCACCTGCAGCACAGATTTCCAAACATGTCATAATTTTTATTGATGTTGGTTGCACTGAATGCTTCCTAGGTTTGTAATGAGATTTCAATGCCAAAAAAATCTGTCTTTGAGCTCCTATTTGAGTCATTAGCGTGATGACCATTACATGCCTCTCTGTTTGACCAGGGCAGTGAAGTCCAAGTTAGAAGTCCTCTCGATAGTCACTTGCTTTTTTTCTTGAGTCTGTCTTTTTGATTAGAAGAATAAATGACCAGGTTCTTGACTCACCTTAAGTCCATATTCCTCTTCTGTTAAATGGAAGAAGTATTGGTGCACATTGAATGAAGAAATGTGTGCAAAGTATTTTAAATGCTATACACTGTCTTATAAGTAACAGGCACTGTAGATGTTTATTTGAGAAAAAACAGGGCATTCCTCAAATTTAGGATAATCACAATACTGGTTACTATGCTAAGGATAGTATAATCATAATTTAGGTTAAGAGCATTGCCTCTGGAGCCAGACTCCCTGGGTCAAATTCTGGCTCCTCTACTTCAGCTGCTAACATTGGGCAATTTTCTTAACCTCCCTGGTGTCAGTCTTCTGGCTGTAAAGTGATGTTAATTAAAGTGTCTGTCTCAGAGACAGTGCAGAGGACTTAATAGTTAATGTATCTTGAGGACTTAGGATATTTTATGGCATAGAATAAGTGTTCATTGAAAAAGTGATAGTGTTATTTGTTCAGTCATGTCTGACTCTTTGCCACCCCATGGACCATAGCCTTCCAGGCTTCTCTGTTCATGGGATTCTCCAGGCAAGAATACTGGAGTGGGTTGCCATTCCCTTCTCCAAGGAATCTTCCCAACCTAGGGATTGAATCCAGGTCTCCAGCATTACAGGCAGATTCTTTACGGTCTGAGTCATCAGAGAAGCCCAAATATTCATTAAAAGTTAGCTATTCTCTTGCTCCTTGGAAGAAAAGCTATGATAAACCTAGACAGTTATTAAAAAGCAGAGATATCACTTTGCCAACAAATGTCTGGATAGTCAAAGCTATGGTTTTTCCAGGAGTCATGTACAGATATGAGAGTCGGACCATAAAGAAGGCTGAGGGCCAAAGAATTGATGCTTTTGAACTGTGGTGCTGGAGAAGACTCTTGAGAGTCCCTTGGACAACAAGGAGATCAAACCAGTCAATCCTAAAGGAAACCAATCCTGAATATTCATTGGAAGGACTGAAGTTGAAGATGAAGCTCCAATATTTTGGCTACCTGATACAAAGAGACAACTCACTGGAAAAGACTTTGATGCTGGGAAAGATTGAGGACAAGAGGAGAAGAGGATGACAGAGGATGAGATGGTTGGATGGCATCACCAACTCAATGGACATGGGTTTGAGCAAACTCCAGGAGATGGTGAACAGGGAAGCCTAGCATGCTGTATTTCATGGGGTCACAAAGAGTTGGATATAACTTACTGAATGAGTGGCAAATTATCCTTATCATTGTCATCACCTGCGGTGATATCCAAAGTGTGAATGTGAGTGATGAAGTTATTTATGGGGCAGTATTGCTTTTACCTTGGGATGTATTCCTCTATGCTTTCTGGAATAGAGTAGCTGCATGTACTATTACAGATCTGTTTATTAAATATTAATCATTACCCCTGATGAGACACCTGAGGCTTAGACATGAATTCAGAATATCTTTTTACTAATAATGGAAATCTTTCTTTTCAAAACTAATTACCTTAAATATGAATCTTCTGTAGGCCTGTATTCCTTAGTCAAGTTTACTAATTTCAGTGGGACTGTGTGTGTGTGTGTGTGTGTGTGTGTATGTGTATTTAGTTGTTCAGTCATGACTGACTCTTTGAAACTCCATGGACATAGCTCATCAGGCTCCTCTATCCATGGAATTTTCCAGACAAGAACACTGGAGCAGGTTGCCATTTCCTACTTCAGGGGATGTTCCCGACTCAGGGATCAAACACATGTTTTTTGTGTCTCCTGCATTGGCAGGAGGATTCTTTACCTCTGTGCTACCTCAGCAGGACTAAATTCTCCCAAATTTAGATCAGATCAGATCAGTCGCTCGGTTGTGTCCGACTCTTTGCGACCCCATGAATCACAGCACACCAGGCCTCCCTGTCCATCACCAACTCCCAGAGTTCACTCAGACTCACGTCCATCGAGTCAGTGATGCCATCCAGCCATCTCATCCTCTGTCATCCCCTTCTCCTCTTGCCCCCAATCCATCCCAACACCAGAGTCTTTTCCAATGAGTCAACTCTTCACATGAGGTGGCCAAAGTACTGGAGTTTCAGTTTTAGAATCATTCCTTCCAAAGAAATCCCAGGGCTGATCTCCTTCAGAATGGACTGGTTGGATCTCCTTGCAGTCCAAGGGATTCTCAAGAGTCTTCTCCAATACCACAGTTCAAAAGCATCAATTCTTTGGCGCTCAGCCTTCTTCACAGTCCAACTCTCACATCCATACATGACCACAGGAAAAACCATAGCCTTGACGAGACGGACCTTTGTTGGCAAAGGAATGTCTCTGCTTTTGAATATGCTATCTAGGTTGGTCATAACTTTTCTTCCAAGGAGTAAGCATCTTTTAATTTCATGGCTGCACTCACCATCTGTAGTGATTTTGGAGCCCAGAAAAATAAAGTCTGACACTGTTTCCCCTGTTTCCCCATCTATTTTCCATGAAGTGATGGGACCGGATGCCATGATCTTCATTTTCTGAATGTTGAGCTTTAAGCCAACTTTTTCACTCTCCACTTTCACTTTCATCAAGAGGCTTTTCAGTTCCTCTTCACTTTCTGCCATAAGAGTGATGTCATCTGCATATCTGAGGTTATTGATATTTCTCCCGGCAATCTTGATTCCAGCTTATGTTTCTTCCAGTCCAGCGTTTCTCATGATGTACTCTGCATAGAAGTTAAATAAACAGGGTGACAATATACAGCCTTGATGAACTCCTTTTCCTATTTGGAACCAGTCTGTTGTTCCATGTCCAGTTCTAACTGTTGCTTCCTGTCCTGCATACAGATTTCTCAAGAGGAAGGTCAGGTGTCTGGTATTCCCACCTCTTTCAGAATTTTCCACAGTTGATTGTGATCCACACAGTCAAAGGCTTTGGCATAGTCAATAAAGCAGAAATAGATGTCTTTCTGGAACTCTCTTGCTTTTTCCATGATCCAGCGGATGTTGGCAATTTGATCTCTGGTTCCTCTGCCTTTTCTAAAACCATCTTGAACATCAGGAAGTTCACGGTTCACATATTGCTGAAGCCTGGCTTAGGTATTTGAAATCTCTATCTCTGACCTTGTACTCTGTGGTTAAAACAATGTAGCTTGTTTTGGTGTTAAAGTCTTGATAATGTTCAGTAAATACTATCCCTAAATAATTATTATACATAATAGTTATGTGTTTTTTTCAATATATAATTACCCAATTCAGGAATAAGTTAGAAATTTTCCTAAACCCAAGTTCAGCTTAAACAGACCAAAATCATGAATGTCTTTTTTTCATTTCACAATGATCCAATCAAAAAGGTAATTCAGGGAAGATATCTAATGTATATTTGCATTCCTTCTAGTATAAGAATAAGATAGAAGACTAAGCTGATTTATAAATCTTGCTTTTGAAGACCATACAAAGCTCTAAAACATGTCCACAGTGTGGAATTAAATGTAAAATATCAAGTGAAAAATGTAATATTGTAAAAATTATTTTAATGGAAAAAGGACTGAAGCTAGACATTAAAATGATAGTGGTGATTGGCTGAGTTCTAAGGTATGGATCATTTTTTATTCTTTCCCTTGCATGTGACAATATTTTCATATTTTCTTTTAAAAGGTGTAAATTACTATTATTATCTGGAACAGGAAACACACATATGATAACAACAGCAATAAAACATTTTTCTTCTGTGGCTCAGAGAGGAACAAATGAAAACTCCACAAAACAAAAAGAGTTCTGAGGAGATCAGGATTTTCAAAGGAATGTTATTGGAGAAAGTGCCACTCAGAATTTGGTGGGAGCTTTGGGGTATGAAATTAAACGCATGCTAAGTCGCTTCAGTCATATCTGTCTCTTTGCGACCCTGTATACTATAGCCAGCCATGCTCCTCTGTCCATGGGATTCTTCAGGCAGGAATACTGGAGTGGATTGCTATTCCCTTCTCCAGAGGATCTTGCTGATCCAGGGATCGAATCTGTGTCATGTCTCTTACATCTCCTGAACTGGCAGGCAGGCTCTTTACCACTGGTGCCACCTGCGAAGCCCGTGTAATTGAATACGGAGCAGGAAAACATAGGACAGTGGAAATGTGAAAGGGAGAGAAGTTAGAGGGGTATAAATATGACCAGAGATAGACTTGGCCCACCTCAGTCTTCCAAGCTTTCCTCGTATGCTCCCTCATCATGTGTAACACTAACACACTGTCTAAAACACAAAACTGTCGACTCCCCAGGCTCTGACCCCTCCTTCCCTCTGTCTCCACCACCAGGGCTGGGCTCTGGCTCCCTGTTTCCTTAGCTCTTCTTCTGGATCTACAAAAGTCCTCCCTAGATCAAGCTCCTAAAAGGCAGAAGAATCTTTATCTTTCTCAATCTCTTCTGGCTGCTATTGAAGAGTTTCAGTTAATAGAAATTCTAAGCTATAATTGGTGGATTATATATCTGGAGGAAAAAAAGGTGTAATAAAAATGATGTAAAATGGAGGGAAGAAAAGAAATGCTAATTGCTAATTGTTAATCCCTTCTTCCATCTAACTGAGTCCCTACTTTGCGCAAAGCATCGTGGTCATGGTTCAAGGGGTATAAGACACATAAGGGCAGTTCTGTTTTGGTGAGGTAAAATCAGCTCCCAGATGATCAGTCTATCATAGATAACAACTATACTCTGTGGATAAAAATTACAAAAAGCAACTTCATGAAGGTTCTAGAATGTGAACAAAAGTGGCAAATTTGGGAGAGGGAGCAAAACCTAAAAAAGAAATCACAAGGATGCATTCCTCACTTCTGCAATTTCCCCCAGAGTGTAGTCCATAGTCTTGAGCTGGTATGGGTGGTGAAGCTGCAGTTCCAATAGAGGCTGCTCAGCTTTCTGACCAGAAAAGTACAGAACTTCAGCTGCTTGCAGTTGAGGGTGAATTCTTCCAAGGAGACCTCTGGAGTAGGGCAGGTTCTGATTCTCTGTACAAACCCTCCAAACTCACTGACTGAACCCTGGGCCCTGCAAGCGCAGAGCAGATTGCAGACTGCCCAGTTAAGAGACCAATAAAAACAGCCTCAAGTGAAATTTGAGCTCCTAGCTAAAACAAGATAGAGAAAGCAGGTGAGTGAAAAGGCTGTGGCCTTTCTCTTCCCATCTCTGGGCAGGAAGAGGTGGAGGAGAATCCCTTACTCCAGGAGAAGAGATGGCTTCCAAGAGACACAGTCCCAGGGACTGCACTACAGCAAGCAGCCTGAAGACAGAGTGAAATCCGCTCCCAGCTGAGTATCTGCCTATGGAATGGATTTTCTCATTGCCCTTCTATGTCTATTTGAGCAAAGGAAAGGAAGTTGGAAAGAACAGACCACTAGCAAGAGAAGATTACGTGCAAACAACTTCTCTGTGTTTGACATAATGAGACTGAATGAATTTCCTGAGGAGTAATGGCAAAGCTGGCATTATTTTGCTGGTACCATGCCCCAGAAGGCTACTGTTGGGGCAGAGGCTGAGGTGGGTGCGTGGAGTGTCAGGAACTAAAAAGGGTGTTGAAAAGCGGTCACCTTGGAGAACATCTTATGCCTCAACAAGAAACCAGTGTTAAATGCTTGCCGTGTACCAGGTGTCATCAGCCCATGGAGGCCTTAGAGCAGCATCAGTTAAGAAAAAGCTCTTAAACCCAATTCTCTTTCCCAACCTAAGCTTCCTCTCACCTAAAGATATCAGGTCAAAAGAATCAAAAATCAGCAGGTGCATAAGAATAGCCTGTGCAGTTTCTCCCCATTGCAGACCCTTGAGCCAAGAACCAGATCCAGAACCGGAGGACAAGAGCATTTGGGAAGATATGCAGGGGTGCCCAGTCACTTAAATCATCCTGAAAATAGTCTGAGAGTCACCTGATAAACAGCCAACAGGTATCAAATTTCCCCTCACCACCTCCCAAGGAAAAATTGCCCTCCAGCTCAGCTTCTCTTGAGCCCAGGGCTCCTGAGGTCTCCAGGTACAGGGCAGTTGACATTTTCCAGCACTTCCCTAAATACCTGGCACCAAAGCTAAGAATACTTGGTGCCTGAGCCCCAAATGTTTATGTATGCCTCCAAAGCTCCTTGTACAACTATTCTTTCACAGAGGATCCCTCTCTTTTCGGAGAAGATCCTCAGGTAAATCTAGCAATGCTCTGCATTAAACATGCTTTTTTTCCCCAACAAGATGCTGAAAAAAATGGGGACCCATGCATCTGCTAAAACTTTTGTCTCTGAGTTTATACATGAACCAAGTGACACTCTGTCATTCCAAACCATACTAAAATAAGCATGAGATCCAAGTTTTAAATTGGGCTATGTTATACTTTGGCCACCTGATGCGAAAAACTAACTCATTTGAAAATACCCTAATGTTGGGAAAGATTGAAGGCATGACGAGAGAGGATGAGATCCAACCAGTCCATCCTAAAAGAAATCAGTCCTGAATATTCACTGGAAGGACTGATGCTGAAGCTGAAACTCCAATATGTGGCCACCTGATGTGAAGAGCTGACTCATTTGAAAAGACCCTGATGCTGGAAAAGATTAAGGGCAGGAGGAGAAGGGGACGACAGAGGGTGAGATGGTTGGATGATGTCACATGAGTCTGAGTAAACTCCAGGAGTTGGTGATGGACAGGGAGGCCTGGTGTACTGCAGTCCATGGGGTCACAAAGAGTCGGGCATGACTGAATGACTGAATTCAACTGAACTGATACTGTAAGGAATTGAACTTCACTGAGATTTTTGTTTGTAATAACAGAATATGACTAGAAAGCTAGGGGATCCACCCAATATGTCAAGACTTGACAAATCCAGCACAATAAACAGTTGGAGACAAAAGCATTTCACGTTTGTGCCCTACCATATTCAATGCACTGATTCCACAAATACAGTCACATGTCATGTTAACAGTAACCATAGAAGTAGGTACTAGTATTATAATTATTTTACATACATATTATATGTAATATACATAATAAATTATAACATGAAATATTATTGATTATATATTATAATTTTTTGTCCTTTTCTACAGTTCATGAGGTTCTCATGGCAAGTATACTAGGGTGGTTTGCCATCCCTTCCTCCTCATTGGAAAAGTCCCTGATACTGGGAAAGATTGAGGGCAGAAGGAGAAGAGGGTGTCAGAGGATGAGATGGCTAGGTGGCATCACCGATACTACAGACATAAACTCAGGCAAACTTCAGGAGATGATGAGGGACAGAGAGACCTGGCGTGCTGCAGTCCAAGAGGTCACAAAGAGTTGGACACAACCTGGTGTCTGAACAACAACATATAATAAATATGTTTGTTTATATATATATATATATAGTGACTTAGAATTAGAGGGCATATTGTATATTCCCATATTTTTTAGCTGGCTGGCATCTAAAGCATTTTTCTGTATTTATGGAATGCCCAGCCTCATGAGTGTGTTTTGCTGGGAGGAAGACACCAACTTCAATATAGAAGTTGAAAATACAAAATACTCATTTTCCCCATTTTCCCTGAGAGCTGTAACGTTGATGTCAGAAGGCTCTCCACCCATACAGGTGCCTGTGTCAGATTCTGACCCAGACTCTAAATCCACTAAGAGGATTTGTGTGAGATGCCATCCTGATGGGAACAGCGGCAGAATGCTGCCCAGTTTCCAGAGGCAGGAATCATGGTGGTTCCTGTAGACATGCCGGGATCTCAGTGACTGTGAGGTTAGGGATGTGTGTAAAGCAACCAGAGCACTGGTAACAGGAAAGAGAGCTGTGAATGTTCAGTGCTGTGTCTTGATTTGTAATATAGGGTATATCTGGTCATCTCCAAGCTGGTTCTTTGGCCTTCTTGGAGTTTCTGTTAGACACTGATAGCTTTAATAAATTTGTTTTTTGATTGAATTAGCTAGCGTTAATTTTTGTTGCTCAACAATAAAAAACCCAACTGACAGAATGTTAAGTAATAACAGCTTTCTGATCACACATAATACAAATAGTAGAGCTAGATGCCAGTCCTCACTAGGTCACACTGAAGTTGAAGTTCTAACCCCCAGGACCTCTGAATGTGACTATATTTAGAGATATGTCTTTGAACTGATCATTAAATTAAAATGAGGTTATGGGAGGAGGAGCCCTACCCCAATATGATGGTATCCTTATAAGAATAGGAAATTTGGATTCAGATCCATGCAGAGGGAAGATGGTATGAAGACACAGGGAGAAGATGACCATCAACAAACCAAGGAGAGAGAGGCTTCAAAAGAAGCCAGTTTTGCAAACACCTGAATCTGTGACTTCTAGCCTCCAGAAATGTGAGACAATAAATTTCTAGTTGAAGCCACCCAGTCTGTGTGATTTTGTTATGGTAGCCCTGGTGAACTAATACAGGGAGTGAAGAATCAGGAAAAATTCAAGATGATCTCACAGGAAGATGTAAATAAGGTTGGGAGGAATCTCCACTGGAGGGGGAGGGCAAGATTATAAATTCAATTTTTAATATTTTAAGTTTGAGATTTCTGCAGGAGAGCATAATAGAAATCTTTAAAGCCTTAGCTTCTTTCTGAATCCTGCAAGAGACTTAAGCTCGAGGAAGAGAGAGAAAAGACACTTTTGGATATCAATGTTTACTCTATTTGAACCAGTTCTGAACTGCCTGCTTTGCGAGCTTTAAAATGACAAAGGTGCGTTTATGCATGGAGGTTTCCAGTCCAAGTCCCTGCTGAAGGGTGACATGCTTCTTTCGGCAGCTGAAGGAACCTCCATAGTAACACAAGGCCATGCCATTCACTAGAGTGGTGACACCACTTGGCTGGAGATGAGATTTTAGTCCAGCACTGAGCCCATGGCTTAATTTCAGTGACCAGTCAAGAATACATGCACTTTCTAACCTGGAGACAAATGAACCAAACATATTGAATTCTATCTTAATATGGTGTTTAAATTTCCTTTTTAGCATTTCTTGAATTTCTACTCAAATGTCTGTGTAGACCATGACTTACTATGTAACATTAAGCGGCTATAATCACTGCAGGTAGTAACTACAGCCACAAAATTAAAAGACGCTTGTTCCTTGGGAGAGAAGTTATGACCAACATAGACAGCATATTAAAAAGCAGAGACATTACTTTGCCAACAAAGGTCTGTCTAGTCAAAGCTACGGTTTTTCCAGTGGTCATGTATGGATGTGAGAGTTGGACTATAAAGAAAGCTGAGCACTGAAGAATTGATGCTTTTGAACTGTGGTGTTGGATAAAATTCCCTTGGACAGCAAGGTGATCCAACCAGTCCATCCTAAAAGAAATCAGTCCTGAATATTCACTGGAAGGACTGATGCTAAAGCTGAAACTCCAATACTTGGCCATCTGATGCCAAGAACTGACCCATTGGAAAAGACCCTGATGCTGGGAAAGATTGAAGGCAGGAGGAGAAGGGGATGACAGATGATGAAATGGTTGGATGGCATCACCGACTCAATGGACATGAGTTTGAGTAAACTCCAGGAGTTGGTGATGGACAAGGAGGCCTGGCATGCTGCAGTCCATGGGGTCACAAAGAGTCAGACATGACTTAGCGACTGAACTAAACTGAACTGTGTCAGAACTCTGCCCTCCACTGCAGATAAATGGAGGATAAATCTAAACCTGGGCCTGTTTTCCAACAGCTTACTTTTTAGTTGGAAGTGGGCAACAAAGAGAAGGCAAGCATGAGAAGGAGGCTGTCCACCTGAAGAAATGGGTGGCTGGTGGGCATAGTCACAGGTTACTCCAGGCCTGCCTGCTGGGGGACTCAGCTGGCTGGGTACCTATGACATTTCCATAGATGGTTTCAGGATTCAAGAAGTCCTGATCATGGAAATTAATAAACCTCGAAAATATACATCTGTAAGGCAAGGGACTGAAACTTCCATGTAAATGAGTTTTAGTAAAAACAACAGATAATATTTTAATTATGCCTGTTTCAGTGTTCAAGGTGGTTGTAATGGAACTTGGAGGGCAGAGGAAACAGAGCAAGGAGAATGATGGTAAGAGTGAAAAAGACCTGACAGATATGAGTTTGGATAGTGTGACCACCTATATGGAGAGCACAAGCAGGATAGGCTATGGTGACCTGGGTCCGACTGGCTGATTTCATGAGCTCTGCTCAGTTTACCTCCATCTCCAACCTACTCCCATTCCCAAATAGAAGATGCAGACATAAATCTATTTGGCACTTCCTAAACTCCATTTTCTCTTTTTAAATGGCTACCATGATCTCAGGAAAAGAATTTACTTAACCATATTAGTAGCATCTTAAATAATGCAATTTTATCTTGTCAGTGAAATAGCTATTATTAAAACAAATTATCTCTTTCCATTCATAGCTTAATTCCAATAGCACATCTGATAGATTCTTAAAAAATGTTAACTTGCCTTATTTCAAAATTAATTCAAGTTAGAGTACAGCATTTAGAAAGTTCTGGTGTAGGGCAAGTCCATGAGTGTTTAGCTGCCAGGGTGTCTCCAGAGTCCAGTTTAATGCTAGCAGAGAGGACGTTGAATGCAGTGAACTATCCCACTCAGGAGACCACCCATAATTTCAATACCAAGAGCTAATTGTTGCTCAGTTGCTAAGTTGTATCCCACACTTTGAGACCCCATGGACTGCAGCACACCAGCTTTCCCTGTCCTTCACTATCTCCTGGAGTTTGCCCAGACTCATGCCCATTGTGCCAATAATGCCATCCAACCATCTTATCCCTTCTCCTCCTGCCCTCAATCTTTCCCAGCATTTAGAGTTTTTTCTGTCTACTTTTTGATACCTATTTTTCCAATCACATATGTGCAAGCATACATAAACAAGTGTATACATGTATAAAACTATATGTTTACACAGTTAGTTTTACAAAGCACAAAGTTGGGTGGCTGTTATAGGGCATCTATGAGAAATGCCATGTGACAATGTGATGAAAGAATTGGGCCTATTGCTCTTAATGGTCCCAATAGCTGACCTTTCCACAGCAGCCCTGAGGTAGAACAATTTCTGCCAAATGCTTAGTTAAATTTCCCCTCCTTCTTTGAAGTACTTGCTTCTTTGCTCTAATTTATGTGTGTAAATTAGAGAGAAACATTGCTCCCTAAAATAAGATTAAAGGGAGTTGTAATTACATTTCACCACATCCCCTGAATTCTTCCACCTGGGAAAGTAAGGAAAAATCAAAATGCCTCTTCCTCTTACTAGGCTGTTCACTAAACAATCTTTACATTTCTTAGAGGCAGCAGATGAGATCTATTACTAATGGCAAAAACCTCCACTGGGGTTCAGGAATATTCAGGCAATTGAAGGTTTCCACTTTCAAGGACAGCAGTTCATCAATCGAAGTATCTAGGGAAATAATGAATACATTGTCATACATTTATACATTGGGCTACCCCAGTTACACAAAGAAAACACTTGAGTTACATGGATGAGTGTCAAAAGAAAAGTGTTAAAAGTAAAGTTGCAGAATTAGAGGTATGGTATAATATGATGTATATAAAATTTAAAACAAAAATGTTTTTCTGAAGTATCAGAATTTTTATTTTAATTTTTTAAAACTTTTATTGAAATATAATTGATTTACAATGTTTTAGTTTCAAGTGTACAACAAAGCGATTATGTTATACATATATATACTTATATATAAATATATTCTGATTTTATACTCTCTATTATAGGTTATTATGAGATATTGAGTATAATTCTTCTCTATACACTTTGTTGGTTACCTATTTTACATTTAATAGTGTGTGCATTTTAATCCCAACTCCTAAAAATGTGAAACATACCTTTTATGGAATCATCTGTGTGTAGTAAAATTATAAAATATACTTGAGAATAATACAGGCAAGTTTCAGATTTATTATGTCATTGTTGTTGTTGTTTGGTCAGTAAGTCATGTTTGACTCTTGCGACCCCATGGATTGTAGCCCGCCAGCTTCCTCTGTCCATAGGATTCTCCAGGCAAGAAATACTAGAGTGGGCTGCCATTTCCTTCTCCAGGGGATCCTCCTGATTCAGGGATCTAACCCATGGGCATGCAGCTTCTTTACCACTGAGTCACTAGGGAAGCCCATTCATTATATTGGGGAGAAAAAAATGACAGCACAGGGGTACAAAATTTGTTATTTTAATCTGTAATGTTTGTTTCTTAAGCTGAATAGAGAGTATGTAAGGGTTTATATAACTCAAAAGCATATTTTGGTGCCTGAAATATTATGTAACTGATATCTTCAGATTATTAAAGGTCTGGCATGTTAATGGTGGGCAGTATCCCACAACCTATGCCCAAAGCTATTATTATAAAGGTGATTTTTAGGTCATTCTTTGGAAAACCCTAAAGAGTTGTATAAATAAATGAACAGTTTCTCCTATATGGCTAAGGAGCTAAGGTCTTCAGGAATAGCAAACCATAATGGAAGCAGAGTTAATGTTGTATTAAGAAGAAAGATTTCTTTTTTTCCTACAAAATTCCCAAGATAGTCCCCATAGAAGCTTTACATTATGGCAACATCAGTTTGAATACTCTTCCTTCTGTTTGTGTCCCTCGAAGCACCTCAGCCCTACTGAACTTCAGCTTCATAGGCTGGTACTTCCTGCCGTTTGCACCTTTGACACTGCTGTCTGGCATTGCCCTGGCTAAATGGAACTTGTTTTCATTGCCAGAAATACTATCATCACTCTGTGTCAGCCATAAGGACTCATTGGCACCCTGCAAGACCAGGAGTTTCTCATGTCTGGAGATCTTTAAAAAGAGGTAGATGGTCACAGGTATTATAAAAGGGATTCTAGTAGCCTCTGGTATATTAGAGCTAATAACTTCTGAATATGTATCTCTATATATTCATCTATACAAGAAATACTGAATGCTAAGTTTCTACACAGCACCTTGCCTGTTCAGTTTCTGTAGTTCTGGGCTTTGATTCTGCAAACGTGCCTGTTTTCACAAAATGGAAACTGGGACACAAAGGGAGAGGAAACTTATTTTAAGTAAACAATCAGTGGGCAGACAGGCTGTGGTTTGCAGACCTATCAGGTTGAGTCTTCTTGTCGAGAGCATCACAAGTTGGAGGAATATTTCAGAGATAATGGCCACATTCACAAATGTATAGATATCTCACCAGAGAAGAGACCCTGTAGGACACTGAATACAAACACTTCATTTTACAGAGGAGGAAACAAAAGCCTAGGGAGAATTTGGTGGCTAACTGATGGCAAAACCTGTTCTCAGATATAGTATTTCCCTCTTAATCTTGAAGGTTATGGTCCTGAAAATCCCTGTGGTATGGAGAAATTATGTTTGAGGAATTTATGACCTTGAGAAGAAAATAGAGTTTGGGAAGTTAGTGAATGAATTGAAGAAAGTTATCATAATTGTCTATTTCCTAACATAAACTATTACAGATGCCATTTATATTCACTTTATTTGATAAATAAATTTGTAATGATGAATCCCTTAAAACTGATTTTTATTTACTCTTTAGAATTCCTTATTACCAACTGCAGAGTTTCTCTCTTTGCACAGTATTTAAAAACTTCTCATTTGTTTTCATTTTACAAGTGATGGTTCCAATGGATAGTTTTCTGTTTCATGTCCTATGGTCCTATGTTTGTGTGTGTGTGTGTGTGTGCCTTCGATATAATCATTCTTCCTTAAAATTCTCACTTACTTTGACTCTGTGACAACTCTATTTCTACTGTGTCTTCTCCCACATCCCTAGCTGTTACTTTTCTACTGCACTTTAACTGTAACTGCTCACCAGGATTATGCTCTTAATTTTCACCTCCTCCCACTATCTCCCTATATAATCATCACTATCTGATAATGAGGCCCTGTCAAATAAAACTGTCTAATATCTTTCTAATCTGTGATTTCCCCTCTATTCCTGCTGTTAATGCCTTAGCTCAGGATATCAACCTCCCTTACCTGGGCCACTGCAGTAATCTCTTTGTCATTGGTTTCACATCTCTTAAATGCATTATCGGCATTGTGGTCTGAGTAACATTCTTCTTTTAACTGTTTATAGCTTTCCGTGGTTCCATGTTACCTATTGAACACTGTTCAAACTCATAAGCATTTCATTTCATCCAAGGCCCTCCATCTTAGCCCTTTCATCCTTTGCTCCAGGTACATTAATCTATTGAATATATTCAATAGAATGTACCAGGCTGTTACCTTGTTCTGTGACTTGGTCATTTGGTCAACAGACTGTTCTTCGTTGGGAACACCCTTCTGTCTGCCCTCTTTACTCTACCCATTTTTCCTCCCGTGTGCCCACCTACATCTCTTTGAAGACTCTTCTCAACCAGCATCTAGTGTTTGAGGGTACTACCTCCTACTCTCTTTCTGCTCCTCTAGCATTTTATTGAGATTAATAGGAGCTTTCTACCACAAAATCTGAATTCCTCTGTCCATGATTCCTATTGTCTCTGTCCCTCTTTTAATTGAGTGTGTCCCCTTTTAATCAAAGGCCTGACTTTCTTCTCATCTTCACAGGAATCTCAATGCTTTTGTCATTCCTCTATTGAATTATTCCCACCAGTATATGCACCTAATCAAGTATTATTATCCTAAAAACTAAAATTAAACAGCTCTGTATCAATCCACATCTCCTTCTAGCTACCATATCATTCTTCTATTTCTCTATGAAACTCCATAAAATAAATGTGTGTATATATTATAGCACCCTCATCTTTATACTTCATGTTCACTTTGTAAATTACTTGAAACTGACATTCACTCTCACAACCTAGTTGGTCACTAGCAACTTCTGTATTGCAAAATCAACATTAGAATAGTTAATAATTGACCATTTTTCTCCCCAAATTCTGTTTTTGGCTTATACAGTTTCATATTTTCTCAGTTTCCCCCTGCTTCTCTACATGTTCCTCCCAAATCTCCTTTGCATCTCCTTTGAATATCATATTTCTAAGTATTAAATTTCCTCAATATTCTAATCTAAGCCCCAAGTCTCATGTTTCCATAAAATGACCTTCTCCATCATTGTGGCTTAAAATACCATTTTCAGGTCAACAATTCCTACACATGTACTTCTAGTCCTAACCTTCCTTCTAGCCTTCTAACTTATATACCTTTGTTTTCCACTCTGTCATAGATATTTCAGGATCATTTCACACAAATAGATCCAAGAGGCAGTTTTTATTTTCCTCTAAAAACCTTCTTCCAACTTCCTTTCCTTTGGTACCATCATCTACCCAGTTTCTTATGAAACCTGGAAGATACTCATAATTCCTCTCTGTCTCTCTTCCTCTTCATCTAGCTAATCATTAAGTCCAATCATCTGTTTCTTCTAAATGTATATCAAGGTGATCGACTTCTCTCTATCATCACTGCCACACTCTAGTCCAAGTTATCAAGATTTTAAACCCAATTACTACAATACCTCCATACACATGACACACAGCCATTCCCATTCCTAAGTGATTCTGTACACAGGCACAGAAATAGTATTTTGTGAAACATAATTCTAGCATGACACTCTCTGACAATTTAAAATCTCTCTTTGCACCTTGTCTTAAGTCCAGGCACATGAATGTGGCTTCTTTGCCAGTCAACCTCTTACTCAGATCCCCAAGCTTATTTTACATAGTATTCCCTCAACCTCCGTAGTCTAGATTCACTAATTCCTGACATTTTCTCAAGCAAGTCAGTTTCTTTCTTATTTCAAAACCCATCACGTGGTGTTTCTTCTACTTTTTTTTTTGTCTTTTATTTATTTAAATTTTTATTATTATTATTATTTTTTACTCTAAAACTACACTTACTCTGATGTTTTAATGTTCTAATGTATCTTTAGCTTTTGGCTTAGTATCATATTTTCAGAGACATCTTGGTGGTTGTATCTTTATCAGTCTTCCATCCATTCTTTATCTGTGGATCTGCCTTGTTTCTCTAATCCGTAATTACATGTTTATTTATTTATTTTGTTGATCTTTGTTTCTTTCTATTTCTTCCATTAGATTCTATAGAAGACTATGCATAATTGGCCAAAATATATCTAGTCCCTATCAGAGTGCTTGTTATCTAGTAACACTAAGTAATTATTTGGTGAATCACTTAGTGATATTTGCAGTCATATGTGTGCTTTTTTAATTGATTGAAAATAGATTTCATAAGCTGACATGTAGGATCAAGGAATGAAGAGTAGAAAATAGTACCATTTTGGAATAAATTTTCACTTCAAATTCAGCAACTCTTCAAGAAACAGTTAGTAGCATTCCTGGGACTAAGAAGCTGTTATCCACTCTAGTCTACTTGGGCACATTAATGTCTCTACTTACTGACCTTTTGCATAATAGTAAAATAGAAAGTTTTTGAAACCATGAATACCTAGAGTTTGACATTTACAAATACACCCTCAGAAGAAATAATACCCTGATAAACTTTGATTATACTAAAAGGTTATTTTTAGCACTTTATTTTATTTTGACTATTTTATTAGTGTTTTTCAAAGAAACAGAATTAACAGGATATACATATATATATATATATATATGAAGATTTTCCCCAGTGGCTTAGTAGTAAAGAACCTGCATGCCAAAGCAGGAGCTACAGAAGATGTGGGTTTGATCCCTGGGTCAGAAAGATCCCCTAGTGAAGGATATGGCAACCCACTCCAGTGTTCTTGCCTGAAAAGTTCTATGGACAGAGGAGCCTGGTGGGCTACAGTCCATGGGGTTGCAAAGAGTTGGGCACGACTGAGCAGACATACACTATGCATCCAATGACAAATATATATATGAAGAAATATATATGTGAAGAAATTTATTATAAGAAATTGGCTCATGTGATTATAGAGGATAAGAAGTCCCAAAATCAACAGTTGGTGAACTGGAGACCCAAAAGTGCTGATGTGTAGTTTTAGTCCAAGTCCCAAGGCCTGATAACCAGGAGAGCTGATGGTGTAAGTTCCAGTTCAAAAGACGGTAGGCTTGAGACCAAGAGGAGCAATGTTTCAGTTTAAGTACAAAGGCAGTTTCTCAGTCATGTCCAACTCTTTGTGACTCAGTGGAGTGCAGCATGCCAGACTTCCCTGTCCATCACCAACTCCTGGAGCTTGCTCAAATTCATGTCCATTGAGTTGGTGTTGCCATCCAACCATCTCATCCTCTGTCATCTCCTTCTGCTCCCTCCCTCAATCTTTCCCAGCATCAGGGACTTTTCCAATGCGTCAGTTCTTTGCATCAGGTGGCCAAAGTATTGGAGCTTCAGCTTCAGCATCAGTCCTTCCAATGAACACCCAGGAGTGATCTCCTTTAGGATGGACTGGTTGTATCTCCTTGCAGTCCAAAGGACTGCAGTCCAAGACTCTCAAGAGTCTTCTCCAACACCACAGTTCAAAAGCATCAGTTCTTCGGCACTCAGCTTTCTTCACAGTCCAACTCTCACATCCATACATGACTACTGGAAAAACCATAGCCTTGACTAGACGGAGGAAAGCAGGAAAGCCCCATAGAATGATTATGATCTGGTAATAACATAAAATTCCCAATTACATAAACAAAAATTTTCTACCTTGTTTATTATGTTGTTTGGGTCCCCTCTCTCCTTACTTATTTTTAGTTCGCTAGATCTGTTTTGGACCAAAAGGGGTAAACTGAAGCTTCTGACAACTTGTATCTTTCTGTTTCTCCATGAATTTCTGCAAAGTCTCCTTTGTTATTTGCTTTGCTGTTTTAGTTGCTAAGTCGTGTCTGACTCTTCTGCAACCCCTTGGACTGTAACGTGCCAGGCTCCTCTGTCCATGGGATTTCCCAGGCAGGAATACTGGAGTGGGTTGCATTTCCTTCTCCAGGGGATCTTCCCCAACCAAGGATTGAACCAGTATCTCCTGCATTGAAGGTGGATTCTTTACCACTGAGCCACCAGGGAAGCCTCTACTTTGTTATAGGTGCTGCCATTTTTAAGCATATGTCATCAAAATTTCATTGTCCTCTTTAACATTATAAATTTCATTCTTTTTCTGTTATGCTTATTAGCCAGAAATCACCTTGGATACTAAGATTATACACCCTACTTAACAAGAATAAGTGTAATTTTTTGATCATTTGGAGTCAGTTTTCCTCATGCTCTTTATCATGTCGACACAAGTCTTCTCCCATTTCAGGAAAGGTTTCTTAAATTATATTTAATTTTTTTGTTTTATTGTATAGTTTTCTTTGGAGGAAAATATACCAACGCACAAATTGAATCTTCTTTGTCTTCTATAGTTCTCTTTTTTCTCTACGATTTAAAAAAAAAAATTCTTTCTTCATTTTTGTTTCACTTCATTTGCTTTTCGAGCTTCTATCCTGTCTTTTACTCTCTGTAGTGTCTGTTCTCCTAAGTGCTAATAATTAATCTTCATTTCTGAAATACTTTGATTTTATCCATTTTCTGTCTGAGTTCTGCTAGTAACTGGTTTACTTTCTCCTATTTTTGACAGCTTTGGCCTAAGCAACACTTTCATAATTTCTTACATTTCTGTTTTGTGGTTTTCTTTTACAAGAGTAATTGCTTCAGGATTGTTTCAATATTAGGTTATAATTTTTATCTGCCTTGCAGATATTTTTCCACTGAAATTTCTTCATTTGTAGAATAGTTTTGCTTATGTTTAGTAGTATTTTTTCTTGTGGTGTCTTTATGTATTCTGCACTTATTCTTTTCTTGATACTCATAATCAATGAGTTGAATTTTTTGGACTTGTTATTAATAAAAGCCAGAGTTACTTGGAAGAGTGAGTAGGGGCAATGTATCTTTCAAAACAGTATAGGCCAACAGCACTTTTGTTACTACAGAAATAAATACTGTATTTTCCTTAAAATGTGCTATCTTTCTTCTAGAACCTAATTTAATTCAGAAGGATTTATTCAGCTTACATTTGCCTGTTTTCCTTCACCAGCTGCTGCACTTCTCCACACCTTCAGGGTACTTTTATTGGTTCACTTATTTACATACTATTTTTTTTTTTTTTTGGTAGATTCCAAGATCTACCTTTGGGTCCCCCCAGGCATTTTCTTCACTTCTCATTTTGTCTCTCCCACCATTTGGTTCCCGTAAGACCTCAGTCCAGCTCCCAACAGCTCCTGCTCAGGTTGGCGCTCTTCCCTTTTAGCAGCGTATGCGTTCTGCATGTTTCTAAGAACTGTATCCGCTCAGCCCCTCAGCCTGCCCACACCTTCTCACCATTTGGTCTCAGTGTTCTCTAGAGCAACCTGCCCCTTGGAAGATTACAAATGTTTTTCTGTTCTCTAGTTTAAGTGAAAAATAGAGTTTGTTGCTATTTTTGTACTGTCTCTTGTTGCTCTTATTTTCCATGGAGAAACATGGAAGTCCTGAGAACTAAACTACCACTGCTTTCTTGCAGGAAACTCTACTAAACAGGTACTTTATTGCCATCAGGGCTGTCCCCAACATTTACAGCTCTAGGAGCACAATAACACATGTAGGCCAATATACCATATATGAAATCTTTGAGGATTTTAAATCAGGCTAACACAGCTATTGAGACATGTTCTAGTCTCCTTCTTTGATAATATCTTCTTAATTACCTATAAGGTCAGATTCAAATATATCTTTTTCAGACTCTGCTGAGTTCTGCTCTAGTCCCCATCATGCTGCCCACCCAATTCACTTAACCTTAAACTGCATCTTATGTCATCTATACTCAGCTGCCCCTGGGATATCCTGTAGATACAAAGGTGTACCCAACTGCAGTATAGCTCACCCTTGGAATAACCAGGGAAAAGGTGAAGGCCTTGGAGATGAACCTCTGGGGCAGAGAATCTGTGCCCCTGGCTCCCTAGAGCATATTGCATGAGTTGTCTGGAGGCACTCTCCCTTAATCCTGTGAAATCCTTACTCAGAGGAGAAGAAAGTGAAAGTGAAAGTCACTCAGTTGTGTTCAACTCTTTGCAACCCCATGGACTATACATCCATGGAATTCTCCAGGCCAGAATACTGCAGTGGGTAGCTTTTTTCTTCTCCAGGGTATCTTCCCAACCCAGGGATCAAACCCAGGTCTCCCACATTGCATGGGGATTCTTTACCAGCTGAGCCACAGAAATATTGGCCAAATGAGCCCAGAGGAGGATTGTTAGAAGTGTGGGCACCGTATATTTCACCAGTGCTTGTTGAATTGTTACCATTAACATTTGTTTACTTTATCATATAAAGTTAAATTTTTAAAAGAAGAGTTCTAAATGAATCAAAAGGTTTTTTTTTTTTTTCATTTAAAAAATATCTTGTAGATTTTTTCATGGAAAATTTAAAATCTAAGTAAGTGAATAGTAGGAATGCTGATTATTTTAATTTTCTTCTTTGTCTTTTCCTATAGGCTATTAATTTTCTACTCCACATATGTACTATTTTCACAATTAGAAAAGAAACATTAAAAATGAAAAAAGACTACAAACATAAATGGTGAACCCACTAAAAGGGAGTATAATACTAATATTTAGTTTAAAAAAAGGATTTTCATCTTTTTCTAGTGAGCCATGGCATATTTCCAAGTGCTTTTACACACACACACACACACACACACACACATTCATGCATGCACACATTGCAGGTCTTAAGAAAGGAGTGTCAGTCAAAAATTACAGCTGATTTGACTTTGGATCTTTGGACACAGGTCTAAGGTATAAGGGTCTTCCCAGGTGGTGCTATTGGTAAAGAACCGACCTGCCAATGCAGGGGACATGAAAGATGCAGGTTTGACCTCTGGGTGAGGAAGATCACCTGGAGGAGGGCACGGCAATCCACTCAAGTATTCTTGCCTGGAGAATCCCGTGGAGGAGGAGCCTAGTGGGCTATGGTCCAAAGGGTCTTGAAGAGTCACACATGACTGAAGTGACTTAGCACACAGGCATGCTAAGATACAAGATGTCCTTGGGTGGTGTCTGTAGCTATCGTCCTTGTGCACTGTCATCTCTGATGTTCAAGTCCATGGGCGGCATACAGCATCCACAGAGAACAGCCAGCTCCTGCCAGAAGCCCTCTTTCACCTGCAAGAGTGCCTATGTGGCCATTTCAGTTTGCATGAATAGAACTTCCCACAGTGGGTTTCAGACAGGAACCTGTGATTGGAGCTACCAATGTCAAAGGAGCAGTAGGTCTAGAATTTCCCAGAACCAGTTTCAAAGTGTGGGATATTCTAGTGTTTGATTTATGTTCTTGCTCATTTTGGTACACACATTTCTTACTTTGTAAAGCTTTTAGAACTTTTCCTCAGAACAGTTCCCCTCTCACCAGGCACTTCTAATTGGACAAAACTGGTAGTATTATTGAACCTTTATTTTGTTAGTTCCAAATACTTGTTACAGAATGTATACATAAGACTTGATTTCTTCTGTTTATAATACTAAATCTGTGATTAAAATAATATTTCAATTTTTTTTTTTTTTTGCTTGGAACTAGCAGTAAGAACCAATTTCATTTATTTCGAGTTCTCTGTTTCCCGAAGTCCCTCATTCACCACATATTCTTCATCTAGAAAATTTCTTTTCTTAAGTCAGTCCTCTCTGGGGACTCACATAGCAAAAGAACTGTATGAGAACATTTGGATATTTAAATAATTCTTATAGGCCCTGAATTAATGGAATTTTAATGAAGAGGTCATTTCACCCTTTTGAGAAGTGTACTTCCATTTCTGACACTAAAAACTTTATGATCTGGAGCTTAATTTCACCAATAGCAAAACAGCATCATCACCTTCATGACTAGAGTTTCTATTCATCCCACAGGTGTGTCTTCTACCCTCCTAAGTGCTCTGCAAAGCGCATTAGAAGTTTGTTTTTCATGTTAGTATATTTTGTGTGTTCTCTTCATTCTGTTTTCCTCTAAGACCAGTTTTTTTTTTTAAGTAGATCTCTAACTTTTATATTTATATTTTTTAACTTTTTATTTTATATCATTTATAAAGGTAGATTACATAAAAATTAGGAAGATTATTTCTGGGGAAAAAACATAAAGAAGAAAAGAAAAGAAAAAAACATGTATAATTCCACTATCCAAGGCAATCATTGTTACTACCTTCATTTCAGTGCACAATGAAAAATGGAGTGTTTTTTTTTTTTTTTTCCTTTTCTTTCCTCTTTTCCAAATCCACTGCTAAATACAATGGAAGCCTCTCCAAGGATAACCCTATTCATGAGCAATTATTCTAAAGTGTTTCATTTCTAAATATAGAATCTAGAATCTGAGAATTTACTAAATGCAAGGATGACATCATATAAACAGATATCCAAACCTCTTATCCCACATTCATGAAAGTGCTCATTTCTGTGTTTGAAGATGTGTGGCTCTTATCTTTTTATACCATGCTTTGCCTGAATTTTATTTCTCCTTTCTACATGATCCAGCCAGCCATACTGCCTGTGTAAATACAACTCAGGCTTTCTTCTTTCTGATACTCGAAAATCTATCTTCAACATTTTTGATCAGTGTGCAGTGCATTAAATACTACAGCAGATGGTGCTTTTTGATGATGTGTTTCTACATGAAACCACATTTTGTCCTGTATGCTGCATTATCAAAAAATCAAACATGTAATTATGCAAATATGTATGCCTTTATAATAATCAAGTTTTATTGTAAATGGTTGATGCACATCAATTTGATCCTGTAGTGCTGTTTTAAGTGCGGTTTAAGTGGCTTTTCAGTGTACCCAGAGGCAACACAAATGCATCTCTGGAATATTAATAAAATCCTGAATCTTTGAGACCCCAACTGGAATCTCATTGCTTGTACTGATTGAAACAAAATGCTAATCCTTTCCTTTAAAAAAATCCCCTTTGTTATTTAAAACACAGATATTAGTATGATATGAAGGGCCATTTTATTTTAAATTGTATTTTATGTAGTTGTTAAAATAATGCCTAATCATACTATATTCAGTCTTCACAATGTAAATTTGATGAGACATGAATCCAATCATTTTGCAACAATGAATGCAGTCGTGTATTTTAACCAGTCCGGTTTTTCTAATTCCATAAATTTCTGTTGCCAGTGGCTGTTTACTGGTTTCTCTTTTGGAGGCGTTAGCTGTCCTTTGTGGGGACATGTATTGTGAATATTCATGGCAGGAACAATTGACTTCTTTTAAAAAAAGAAGAAGAGGAATTCTTTAAGTTGAATTCCTATGAGCATTTTCAAGCAGGATTATAGCATAGACAGTAGAATTTATTACTGAACAGAATCCGGGTTTTATACATTAGATTGTTTCATTGGTACATAATAGTGCCTGCTCGTCTCTCCTCAAATACAAACACTCTTACACATTCTGCTGTGGTTAAGCTAAACAGATGGACTGTGGATACTGATAATCTATGGTTGTAAATTATTTTTGCTTGTTTCTTCCTCTTGAAGAGAAATAAAAGGATGAGAAAAGCAGAATACAAAAGGAAGAGTAATGTAGCTTTAGAGGGAAGAAAATAACCATATAATTTCCTTTTTCTATTTCCAGTTCTCCTTCTCTTTATGTTTACTTTGTTTATTGGGTTTACTATAATTATGGGTTGTGTTTTCAGTGGGCGCCACTCCCTCGCAAGATGAAATATGCAGTTTTTTTCCTTTGGTCTCATGCCTGCTTCCCTTTGCACTATCTTTCATCTTACCATCAAGCATTTCTTTCTTCCAAATATATGGATTCATTTGATGTGTTCTTTCATTTTCACCTATTGTGCACACACTGCCATTAAATCTCAGGCTATTTTTATTTGCCTTGTGCTCAACTTTCTGATTCAATGTCCCTAATGCACCACTGTCCATATTCACTGATTCCTCCTTATTCTGATCTGTTTGGCGGTTGCTTATTTGCTGTCCTATCTGTTGTGAGCATTTGTCAAAATTTCATCATTTTATCTCTTTCAGATTTTTGTATCTCCATTTATTCATTTCTCTGACTCATCAATATCAAGAGCTATAAGTATATAGATTTTTAGGCGGGGGGGGTGGTAAGGAGGAAGGCACACTGGATTGATGTTTATCACTATAACTACATGATGAAACCAACCTCAAGGATTCATATCTGAATAGTTTAGAATAATTTTTACATGCTCTAGCTCTCTGAGATGTTCTAGGAGTTTAAAACTTTCCTATAATTGCTGTCATGGATATTAATTATCCATGTCCATTTTGCTTCCTCCAGGCACATTAGTTTTTTCTTGATAGTTGAAACTGTGCTGTTTGGGTAAGTCATTAAAAATGCTATGGGTTTTTTTTACTTGTTATTAATACTATTGAGAGATTTTCAGAATAAAAATGGCAGAGTCCAAGGACTATTTAAATTGCATACACACATATACACAGACATCCACATTTATATAGCTGTTAAGTAATGTTAGTGGCCATGTGTAAAGATCAAGGTAAGCTCTGGTTGGTTTTCAGATTCCAATCCGCATGATTTCCTTCTCTGTTAATAATCAGAGCCCTAGTGCTGCCTCTTGGAATCAAGAGAACTGAGCTTGACCGTATGTTTAAGTGTCCATTATATCTGGGATTTTACTAATTACCGTAGGCTCAGTGGGTTTAGGCTGATCTGAGAATCCAAAAAATTCATATCCTTAAAACTATGTATGAACAAAATGTTGATTTCATTCAGACTTCATAATCTTATAGGTAACTCTTATATAAACATAAGAACAAGGTCCAGTTAGTATTTTTTCTCCAGTAGCCATTTTTAGTTTGGCAAAGTGGGATTCATATATTATCTGAAGTATTTGTTGATATAGTAAAAACCAATAGTATCTCTGGTCTTTTGATTGACTTTTACATATGCAATATAATGCAATTTTTTTTCAGTTTTTGCATTTAACTTTAGACGACATGACATTTCAAGCTGTTTAGAGATAAAAACATGACAGTAATATATACAACTGTAGAATTGATTTTAATAGAGTAACAAGATGTGTAGCCACTTATTCTGTTTAAGTTTCCCCGGCAGAAATTGCTTCTGCATCAGAGCCTATTACAAATGCAATTCACTAAGGTCTTATGGGTGACAAAGCTTTAATTAGCATCACATTGTTTTCTAATGTGATTTTGCACTTGTAAAAACAGGATTAGGAATCAAAATATACTTTTATAAATGCCAGTTTTAATTGCATTACTCTTGGTGTGCATGTCTTTAAGTACCCCACGCAGCTTCTCGCATAATACTTCTCTATTTGAAGGATTAAGTGTGAAACATAAAGATGGCATATATTGTCTAATAAAACACCTTTAAATCAGAAAAGGAAATACAGTCATTTATGGTATACAAGACTTCATCCAACATCAGCACCTTCTGAAGTCCGTGCCCCCACAGCAGTCAGTGCCCATAAAAGAGGCAATGCTTAGCAATTGTCTGCTGTTTTATTCCATAGCAGGGAAATTAGAACAGCAGTGCACGAGTATGCCTGCCTGCTTGAGAATAAAACTTAAGTCCCACTTCTTTCTAGGCCTTTGCTAGAAGACACCTGCATTGTTTTTCCCATTTATCTTTCTTGGGTTTTTATTTCACATTTGTGTTTGTTGTTGTGCATGATCCATTTAAGGAAAGGATCATCTTTTTTTCCTCAAAGAAATTTTTCTAGATAATCATGACGAGTAGGTCAGATCCTTGAATTAAAGATTTGCTTTAAAAATTACACCATTTCATCATTATATTATGTCTCTATTCTTAGCCCTTAATAGACTTACTTGGGCTCACTCATCTTTAACACATTGGTAGGAAAGCAACAATCCAAAGACACAATGGGGTAAAACAATGTATCAAAGGTTAGCCAACATTTCAGCTGGAGAAAAATATACCAAAGCAGGTATTCCTATTTCCCAGCTTTTGCAACTATGATTACTAGGGCTGAGAAAGATCAAAGCTGGACACCATATTAAGGCTTCTTTATAAAAAACAAAAAAACCTTTTTGTTTTGGTGGATGAAATGAATAGTGCTTGGTTATTTGGAGAGGAGTTGGCACTGAAATGAACTTAGTTGAAAGTGACAGTTTTAATTTTGAAATGTTGCCTCTGTGCTACAGATGAAATGATTATTTGGGAAACTGATTCTTATTCTACAGCATCTCTTCATAGTCACAGCTATTTCCATAAAACATGTTTGTGTCCATTTAGCTATTGGCTTAAGTCATTGTGAAGAGAAGACATTTTAGTTTCCAATATTATGTTATTTGTTGTTTGAGTTCTAAAACTTAAAGTTCTCTATCTTTTTTACTGTTTTTTCCCCACTAATTTGATATTTAAAAGATTTTCCAAACCAACAGATAAAATGCAAGAAGAGTACAATGGGTTCAATTGTTTTTAAATCTTGATTTTCTAGGAGGAAAAAAATCTGACTGCCAGATCAATGTAAATTTTTAAGTTTTTTCCATTTCTCTTTAATTGCTTCTTAATTTCTTATTGATCCACTAACTAAAGGATTATTGTTTGATTCACAGAGTGAGCTGGCAAGATTGTCTTGGTAAAATTAAATCAGTTGACCTAGCCGTTTTTTGCTGGAAATTGGGTTATGCAATTGTAATAGCTCCATGCACTCAATAAAGTGAAGAGAGAAAGGACAGCCCAGCCAGGAAGCTCTCTCACCTGCCTCCTATTTTAATTCATTTCCATGCTTTGGCTGTACTGGTTAGTCAGAGGACTTTGCAGGAGAAAACATCACCCTGCTCCATGTTGATAGTCTTGGGTTATTCCCAAAGCCTAACTGTGGCTCAATTGTCATGAGTTCTTATTTCTTTTATTTTCTTCTTAGATTATGATATGGAATAACTAAATAGAAAAATCGGTCATTAAACTGCGCCATACACCCTGTCCGACTTTAAGCTGTACTTTTCAGGCTCAGTTTTTGGCTCAGTCTCAGGTCTGTCCTTCCTGTCCCTCTTTCTTTTCATCACCCCTTCCCTATGCTCACTGTCTTCCCTATGTCTTTCTGTCTTAATTCACATTGTTTCTTTCACTTGTATTTCATTCAACTAAGGCAGAACAAAGAAAGGCAATGCCAAAGAATGCTCAAACTACTGCACAATTGCACTCATCTCACACGCTAGTAAAGTAATGCTCAAAATTCTCCACACCAGGCTTCAGCAGTACGTGAACCGTGAACTTCCACATGTTCAAGCTGGTTTTAAAAACGACAGAGGAACCAGAGATCAAATTGCCAACATCCGCTGGATCATGGAAAAAGCAAGAGAGTTCCAGAAAAACATCTATTTCTGCTTTATTGACTATGCCAAATCCTTTGACTGTGTGGATCACAATAAACTGTGGAAAATTCTTCAAGAGATGGGAATACCAGACCACCTGACCTGCCTCTTGAGAAACCAGCATGCAGGTCAGGAAGCAACAATTAGAACTGGACATGGAACAACAGAATGGTT
>NW_011495027.1:13937402-14005707 GCF_000754665.1 Bison bison bison
TTATTTAACTTATATGCAGAGTACATCATGAGAAACGCTGGGCTGGAAGAAGCACAAGCTGGAACCAAGATTGCCAGGAGAAATATCAATAACCTCAGATATGCAGATGACACCACCATTATGGCAGAAAGTGAAGAGGAACCAAAAAGCCTCTTGATGAAAGTGAAAGAGGAGAGTGAAAAAGTTGGCTTAAAGCTCAACATTCAGAAAACGAAGATCATGGCATCTGGTCCCATCATTTCATGGGCAATAGATGGGGAAACAGTGGAAACAGTGTCAGACTTTATATTTTGGGGCTCCAAAATCACTGCAGATGGTGATTGCAGCCATGAAATTAAAAGACACTTACTCCTTGGAAGGAAAGTTATGACCAACCTAGATAGCATATTGAAAAGCAGAGACATTACTTTGCCAACAAAGGTCTGTCTAGTCAAGGCTATGGTTTTTCCAGTGCTCATGTATGGATGTGAGAGTTGGACTGTGAAGAAAGCTGAGTGCTGAAGAATTGATGCTTGTGAACTGTGGTATTGGAGAAGACTCTTGAGAGTCCCTTGGACTGCAAGGAGATTCAACCAGTCCATTCTAGAGGAGATAAGCCCTGGGTGTTCTTTGGAAGGAATGATACTAAAGCTGAAACTCCAGTACTTTGGCCACCTCATGTGAAGAGTTGACTCATTGGAAAAGATTCTGATGCTGGGAGGGATTGGGGGCAGGACGAGAAGGGGACAACAGAGGATGAGATGCCTGGATGGCATCACTGACACGATGGACGTTGAGTCTGTGTGAACTCCGGGAGTTGGTGATGGACAAGGAGGCCTGATGTGCTGCAATTCATGGGGTCGCAAATAGTTGGACATGACTGAGCAACTGAACTGAAGGCAGAACACCTCAGTTTTTCTGTCTTTCTAGTGACTTTGAACAGCACAGGTCCTGTAGCCTCTGGAAAGCACATCCTGATGTGGGTACCCTGTATCTAGCACTCCCTCCCGTAACTGTTCTATTGCTTAGATGTCATCTTATGCAACTGAACAGCTATAAAGCCTGCCTATTATCTAATTATTTCATGTCAGCTTGTCATATATGCCTTATGTCAATAGGACTTATTTTTTTTTATGTTTTGGTGTCACCTTCCGCCCACTTTCTGTAGGAATAGATCTTATCACTCAGGCACATGGAGAAGTGAGGCATGGCTTGAAATCTCAGAAAACAGCAAGTAAGTTCAAGAGGGAAAGGGAAGAGGTTCAATGAGGAAAGGGAGAAGGGGTCAAGGAACCAGCCTAAAAATACAACATGAAGAAAGTGAGAATCTGAATAGGGTCACATGCAAAATGTTCCAGCATCAAAAATGGATCAGTAATATACATACAGCAGAATATTACTAAGCTGTAAAAAGAATGAAATAACGCTGGGCTTCCCTGCTGGCTCAGTTGGTAAAGAATCTGCCTGCAGTGCAGGAGATCTGGGTTTGATCCTTGGGTTGGGAAGATCCCCTGGAGAAGGAAACAGCTACCCACTCCAGTATTCTGGCCTAAAGAATTCCATCGACTATTCCATGGGGTCGAAAAGAGTCGGACATGACTGAGCCACTTTCACTTTTCAATGCCATTTGCAGCATCATGGAGGAACTTATTATCATACTAAATGATGTAAGTTAGAAAGAGAAAGATAAATACAATATGATATCACTTATATGTGAAATCTAACATATGACGCAAATGAACTCAGCCACAAAACAGAAAGAGACTCACAGACATAGAAAACAGACATGTGGTTGCCAAGGGGAAGCAGGGTTGTAGGAGAGATGGGTTGAAAGTTTGGAATCAGCATATGTAAACAATTACATATAGTCAATAGAATGGATAAACAACAGCATCTTACTGTATAGCATAGGAAACTATTCAGTATCCTATGACAAACTATATTTAAAAGAATATGAAAAAGAATGTATATATATATATAATCAAATCATTTTGCTGTACAGCAGAAATGAACATATTGTAAATTAGCTATACTTCAATAAAATACAGTTTTTAAAAATCAGTAAGTACTGAGAGGTGTCTAGACCCTTTCAGTACTTACAAATATACAAGGGTCAGCAACTATATTGATCTCAGGGTATGAACAGATCTTTACAGCTGTTTGGAACCTGGTGGGAACATCTGCAGGGCAGAGGGAAATGAGGAAATGGGAGCCTACCAGTTTCTGACAGATCACCAAAGAGTGCTTAGTAAATATACATGATATATACATGCTCACACTCAGTTGTGTCTGATTCTTTTGTGACCCTGTGAACTGTAGACCACCAGGCTCCTCTGTCCATGGTATTTCCCAGGTAAGAATACTGGAACAGGTTGCAATTTGCTTTTCCAGGGGTCTTGCTGATCAGGGATTGAACATGCATCTCCTGCATTAGTAGGCAGATTCTTTACTACTGAGCCATCTGACAAGCCTTCAATTTAAGTCCATTTAAAAGGGCACTAATGAAGTTCCTCTGCCCCTGGATGCTAGCTCAGGCTATGACAAGTAGATAACATTCAAGTTAAAATCTACTAGCATATAATTGGAGAAGGCAATGGCACCCCACGCCAGTACTCTTGCCTGGAAAATCCCATGGACAGATGAACCTGGTAGGCTGTGGTCCATGGGGTCGCTAAGAGTTGGGCACAACTGAGACTTCACTTTCACGCATTGGAGAAGGAAATGGCAACCCACTCCAGTACTCTTGCCTGGAGAATCCCAGGGAAGGGGGAGCCTGGTGGGCTGCCGTCTATGGGGTCGCACAGAGTCAGACATGACTGAAGCAACTTGGTGGCAGCAGCAGCAGCAGCATATAATTCCCTGAAATCTACCAAGCTAAAGGTTTTTTCCCGACTTGCTATGTGTTCAAACTTGTATACTAAGGACCACTGACCTACTATCTTCAAGTCACAGGAATAAAATTTTTATATGCATATTCTTTTAGTAGATTATCCCCAATTTTTTAATTGCTAAATTTCTTTTCTCATCTCCTTGCTATCTTTTTTGAGGACTACAAGTGTATTCTTGTAATCATAACACATTTAAGGTCGTGTGTGTGTATGCACGTGCTTGGTTGCTCAGTTGTGTCCGACATTCTACAGCACCATGAACTGTAGCCTACCAGGCTCTTCTGTCTATGGAATTTTCCAGGCAAGAATACTGGAATAGGTTGCCATTTCCTACTCCAGGGGATCTTCCTGATCCAGGGATAGAACCGGTCTCTTGTGTCTCTTGCATTGGCAGGAAAATTCTTTACCCCTAGTGCCATCTAGGAAGCCCTTAAGGTCATGATAATCTTTTAATTACTTTTATGAGCTATGGTTCTTACTGGCCCGTATGTGCCTCCCTTTCAAATATTCATGGTTGTTCTTCCTGATATCTGTACAGAAATACTTCAAATATCCCACACATGTTGCTTGCACTGGAGAACTTTCAGTCAATGCTCGATTCTAAGATATCTGACTCTGTTGTAAAGACAAGTTCTAGAACTCATTTTTACCTCCATTTCTTATCCATAGAGATTAGTGGTACAGGTAAATAACGGAAAGAATATTAGTGTGGTTGCTAAGAGAAGGGACCTCAGTTTAATTCTGCCTCTGTCTCTAGCTTTGGTCTTGAATGTGTTGCTTCTTTAATTCCTTTGGTCTTCAGTCCTCTCACCTGAAACAGAGGCGAGTCAATCTCTATTGACTAGGTTCCATGTTTTGGACTTTGTGCTTTCTTTTCTGGAGGGAATCCAAAATTTTAAGTGTTGTCAATTGTGTATGAATATACAGATTCGTAAGAACAAATCAAAGTGTGAATGGAACACATACACAGGCATTTGTTGTCTTTGTAGTTTTGAAACTGAGTAGGGAATTTTTCTCATACTGTCTGTGGTCTCCTGATGGCTAGATTACTCCTCGTTACAGAACCTTCGTTTTTGCCTACTTAATCCTTGACCATTTGAGGTTATGCTTAACAGGCCTTCATTTTCATTCTCATTACTTAATGATAATAATATCGATCTAAGTTGACATTTTTGAGCACTTATTATGTATCAAGCAGCAATCTTTGCCTTTAAATCTAGTTATTCATTTAATCCTGTTAATACAAGTACTATTATTATCTCCATCCTCAGACCAGGACACAGAGGCACGTAAGACTTGAAAACATGACCTGAGTTACCTAGGGAAAAGTTAGGGATCTTCAGTTGGAAACCAGGCAGCACAGGCCAGAATAAATCCATGTTTTTTAATGGTTATACTACATCGAACACTTACTGTTTAAGGTGCCTGAAGAGAAAGCATAACCTTGGCTAATGCTTTCAGACTAGGTGAAACTTTTCACATATGCTGTGTAATCACCATTTATTGTAGAGTAGCTGTTACCACTACAAAACATTCGGTTAAATTTTCATCCTTCACAATGTGTGCTAACCAGGCATGACTGAATGAAGAAAGCTGCTCTGAGAATGCCACCCCATTTGGAATTCTAGAGAAGGAACCATAACAATCAACAGGGACACAGAACATCTCCACATCAAAGAGGGGAAGTTAGTCACAAGTGACAATCCGGTGTTAAATAATTAAATTGTTTTAGCTGTTAGCTGTAAGTGAATGTTGTTTTTAATTGCACTTTAATAATGCCATGCCCTTTTTAACCAAAATTAATGTTTTCTGTCGCTCTGTTTTTGAAGTATGTGTCAGTTTAATTAAACTATTAATGGTAGATGGATTTTAAGTACTTTATATTTTTCATTAAATTGTATCTGTTCAACAAGCATCAACAGGAAAATGGAGCCAGTGAGGAATAGACTCACGTTCTGCCTGATAAATTACCCATTCTCAGGTAAGATGATACAGTGGACTTGTTTAGGTGCTTGCTCTGTGGTAAACAAATCCAAATATTCATTGAGCTCGTTCAAAAATAAAAGTGGCTACTCCTTCAAAATATGTGGACAGTGCAAAAGGGTTTGTTGAGTTTCTTTGAGTCAGACAATGAAAAATGCAGGACCTGAAAAACTATGGTGATGGTGACTTCAGTTGACTTGGGGCTGCAGGCACCCTTCTGCCATCTAACTCTGACCATTCAGGGAAGAGAGACTGCAAGATGGGGTTGGCTTCCTCTCCTCTTCCTTTTCTGGTTTGTCTAATTATAGCCGAATCTTCTGCAGAACACGTGAAAACAACCTAACATAAAGCAGCCATTTCTTTTTATTGCCAGAAATGGCAATTGATAAAGTAGACACTGTGCACATCCCAAGCGTCTCCTGGACTCAATTCAAGAGAATCGATTAAGTCTGGCTTAAAGATCGGGAAGAACTAGAACAGGATAATTTCTTGTCTCTTCAGCCCATTGATGACATATGCAAATAGAAAGGGGAGCCTAATTGGCAAACGCTGAAAGAAGCAGGACAGTATCTAATGACACTTCCCTAAGAAAAGGAATGGCCGGGTTACATCTGCTGCTTAGAGTCTAAGATGTAACATGTTATAATAGAGACAAGTGTGTCCTTCCTTTGTGTGGCAGATCAATCAATAGCTTTTCATGTGATCTTGTTCACTATTATGTTAGTAATGAAACCCTCGTGTGATGTGACAACTGTGGAATAACATTTGGTCACAAAGCTGGTGTTAACAAGCACAACTGGCATTCTGGTAATTAGACTGATTTCTCGTCTTTTCTTTCACAAATTGTCGATAAGTGCAGTAAACAGGCCGTTGATTCCTTTCTGAACTGCTATATTAAGCTTCATATTCTTAGAAATTCATCTTCTAGGTTTGTTTGTAGGGGTGAAGACCTGGAAGAGAAAGATTATGTGACAATCTTTCTTTCTTGGCCAGCCTGTGCATATATATAAACATATATATTCATGTATATTTGTGTTTATCCATCTATTTACCTATTTGTCTATCTCTACTATCAAAATTTTTAGTAAAATTTAAAGCATATGTTAATACTTTAAGTTTTAATTAACCAGTTGGCCAAGAACAAAAGCCAAACAAACAAGGACCTAATACAGATACCTGGGTTTAAAATTTATCTCAAAAAAAGTGGAAAAATAGAAATACACACTAAAAGAAAAGCAGATCACACGAAAACTAACCATCTCTTTTACACTTTTGTACAAGAAGAGGTCTGTTTGGAACTGTAATTAACTTGAAAGCTTTGCCCAGGGAAGAAATTTAAATATATAAAATGTAATATCTTCCTTATTATCCATTCTGACAATTATTTTTGGCCTTGGTGTTTTGTTTTTGTTTTTTCTTTCCCCTTCTCTGTGGATTTTCTGGCAGGAAGAAGCTTTTAAATGTTAAGCAAAATGAAATCTGATGCATCTATAGACCATCAATGGGCTTTTCTTCGAAAACTTCTATTGTCATCAAAAGATGCTAATTTCATCTGAATGTGAGAGACACCACGTGCTGGGTGAGGAAGCTTACCCAGTCTACCCCTGCTTTGTGGAAGTTGTGATCTGAGCAGGCAACTCTGAGAAATTCTATCATGCTTTCAGCCAGTCAAAAGACAACTTTGTTTAAGTAAATCACCATTTGGAAGCCAAAATGAAAACCCGATGGAATCAGGTTCTTCGTGAAAATTCTGTTTTAAGCCCCTCTGTGTTTCAGTCCATTCCTGTCCCAGACATTTGTTTGCTGCTTGGCTCACAGATGCTTAGAGACAAAAATACATTTTGTCACAAGTTGGTTTTTTTTTTTGTCACTCCTGGACTTGGAATTTCATTCTCTGACAGGTTTTTAGATATCGTTTGTCGCTGTTGTTGAGTTTGAGTGGAAATTGAAATATTTCTATGTAGAATGTCATCTCCTTCCACAAAGACTTATTCTTGCTTTAGTCCCCATGGACAGTTTTTCCTAGTTCTCCACTTTTTTAGGTAGTGGCACAGGGGTTGGAGCACCATCTGTTTATGAATTGTGTGTACCTGCATGCTCAGTCATGTCTCTGCAAACCGCATAGACGGTAGCCCCCCAGGTTCCTCTGTCCATGGAATTTTCCAGGCAAGAATACTGGAATGGGTTACCATTTCTTACTCCAGGGGATCTTTGCAACCCAGGGATCGAACCTGCATTTCTTGCTTCTCCTGCCTTGGAAGGCAGATTATTTACCACTGTGCCACCTGGTTTTCAATATGACAGGCTAGAAAGCCTTCCTGGCAGTCAAGTCCAGGCCAACAGCCTCATGAGCACAACTATCTGACCACATGTACTCATAGGCTTATTATCACATGAAGGAGTTCTCCAGTTTATGCAAAACATTTCTATACATTTTTACTGAGTGATTAACAATCTGACAGTGAGGGTACAGAGATGACAAGATACGGCCCCTAGAATCCTTTGACAATGTATATATGTATATCAAATTATCATCATGTACACTTTAAATATCATGCAACTTTGTCAATTATACCTTGATAGGAGGATTTTTCATATAATGAGGTAGAAGGAAGTTATTCTGGCTTATATATGATTTAACTTAAACTTTAGGCTAAATAAAACAGCTTGTTTGTGGCCTATTAAATATCTGCTTTAACCATTAAAGAAAAAAACACATTTAAAAATCAGAATGGAGTAACTGTGGTTCAGGCATCCAAAATGGAGTCAGGTAGCCATTTTGGATGTGGCTTCAGACACATTCCTGCACTACTGAGAACCTGAATTTTCTAAACTCGTATAGGCTTAAGGATACTACTAGCCTTTTCCAAAACAGTATCTGCTAATGGCTGTCCATTGGAGCCTTATGATCTCAAGGTTTCTCCTTGTAATTCTGCAACAATTTCAGACTCTCACATCCAGCAAGGTCCAATCCCAATTCTTGAAAAACAATTTATGTAACTTTGTCAATTTTTCCTTTATAAGTCTCCCCCATTTTGTAGACTGACTTCACACAATTCAAGTGGTTCTTGAATCTGTATCTCCTGGACTATAGTCCTCTGCTTGACTTAAATAAAACTCTTTTCTGTCCCTATTATAGATGGGCTTATTTAGTATTTCTGAAGATCATTTCATTAGTCCGGGGAAAAAAAAAGATGTACCCCTCACAGTCTGTGTTCATAGTCATAATGAGAGCTTTTCTGTAAGTTATTCTAGGAGATTTGTCTTCATTTAGAAAGTACTGAGGAGACACTGAAGGGATTAAACCAGGAGAAATAAATGAGTCTGAAGGATAGTAGAGTGGGGAATCACAGTTTTGGTACCCAAAGGATATATTAACTAGACAAACATTTAAAATCCTTCCTATGTTTCCCATTTTTCTAAGCAGTGGGGGTAAAAATGAGAAGTAAGACAAGGTTTACTTCCAAGGTATGTTACTGGTATGGTCTAGGTCATGCAGAAAAACACAGGAAGACCACACTATGGAGCAACAGAGGCTCTGAGAGAATAAGTGTGTGCAAATAAGTTTAGAGGGTGTACTAGCCATTTATCCCTGAAAGGTTAGTGTCCCGGGGCACCCTGAATCCATGTCCAGTATTTTCACTGTAAGCATCTTTGCCACAGACATCTTTGTCACAAGCATTTTTGCTACATAACTGATTGGCTGTAAGACAATTTTATTATTAAAGATAAAACAACTGGTTGACAGTTGAGATTCATTTCTCCATTGACACATTACCCCCATTTTTATACATTTAATTTTGCTACTCATTTCTCATGTTTCATTATGTCCTTTTCAATGTCCCTCATACTTATTATTATTTTATCTTTTATGGCAAAACTGAGTTACTGTAAATTTGGTGAAAATGTTTGCTGAAAAGATGTCTATGGAAAAGAGGCTTACTATGGATGTACCTAGAACCTCTTGGATCCATGCTCCTGTAGGATGTCTGTTAGATTGATGCAAATGTAATTGCAGTTTTGGACTGTGAATTTTAAATCATTATAACAGGCTCAAACACATCTTTCTTAATCAAAATAGGAGCCATTACAATCAACACATTTTTGCCAATGAGAAATAAGTTTGTTTATTCCTGTAGCATAAAAGTCTGTGCTTTGGGATTTGATGAACTCTTGGAAAGCATTTTCTGTATCCTGCTGGTTGTGGAAGCATTTTCCCTGCAAAAAGTTGTTGAGATGCTTGAAGAAGCGATAGTCTGTCAGTGAGAAGTCAGGTGAATATAGCAGGTGATGCAAAACTTCATGGTACCATTCATTCAACTTTTGAAGCATTGGTGGTGTGATATGCAGTCAGGCATTGCCATGGAGAAGACCAATGCTGGTTGCAGGCCCTGCAGTTTTTGGTGCATCTCATTGATTTGCTGAGCATAATTCTCAGATGTAAGGGCTTCGTTGGGATTCAAAAAGCTGTAGTGGATCAGACAGGGAGCAGACCACCAAAGAGTGACCATGACCATTTTTTTGGTGCAAGTTTAGCTTTTGGAAGTGCTTTGGAGCTTCTTCTCAGTCTAACCATTGAGCTGATCATTGCCAGTTGTACATAATCCACTTTTCATCACACATCACAATCTATGAACACCAGTTCATTTTTCACAGAATAAGAGAAGATGACACTTCAAAACACAGAGTTTTCTGATTTTTGATCAGCTCGTGAGGTACTCACTTATTGAACTTTTTCACCTTTTCAATTTGCTTTCAAATGCCAAAGAACTGTAGAATGGTTGTTGTTGAGTTCTTCAACAACTTCTCATGTGGTTGTAAGAGGATCGGCTTTGATAATTGCTCTCAGTTGTTGTCAACTTCTAATGGCCAGCCACTACACTTCTTATCTTCAAGATTCACATCTTCTTTGCAAAATTTCTTGAACCATCTTTGCACTATATGTTTGTTAGCAGTTCCTGGGCCAAATGTGTTGTTGATGTTGTGAGTTGTCCTTGTTGCTTTATGACCCATTCTGAACTTAAATAAGAAAATAGCTGGAGTTTACTTTTTGCTTAACATCATTTCCATAGTCTAAAATAAATACAAAATAAATAGCATGTATTAAGTTGTTAGCAAAAAAACATAAGGTGAGAAATGCATGTTAAAATGATGTATAACATAACCATTTTTATTTAAGAATGTAATACAATATCAAATATGAAATTTTAACAATGCAAAAACTGCAGTTACTTTTGCACCAACCAAATACATGAAATTTTATTAACTTTTGCAGCAGTATTTTAAGGTAAGTGTCATTGTCCCATTTAATGGATGAAAAAAAAAATTGAAGAGGAGGTAATGTAACTGCTTAGAGTCATATACCTCGTAAGAAATGGGTATAAGATTAGGATAAAAGTCAGTCAACAGCAAAGCCCAAATATGTATTCCACCACACCAAGATTTTCAGGGACTCATAAAAATGTGATGAGATATCTTCCACTTATCTGGGATTCTTGGGACACAGACTGGCCACCACTCTCTACATTTCAATTATGTAAGTCATGGAAGGTTAGGCCTCCATTGGCACAGTCTGGGCACTAGCAGATGTCAGAACTTTGAATTTCTGCTCAAGAAAATAGCCTACATTCATGGATATTATGGAGAAGGCAATGGCAACCCACTCCAGTACTTTTGCCTGGAAAATTTCATGGACAGAGGAGCCTGGTAGGCTGCAGTCCATGGGGTCGCTAAGAGTCGGACACGACTGAGTGACTTCACTTTCACTTTTCACTTTCATGCATTGGAGAAGGAAATGGCAACCCACTCCAGTGTTCTTGCCTGGAGAATCCCAGGGATGGTGGAACCTGGTGTGCTGCTATCTATGGGGTCGCACAGAGTCGGACAAAACTGAAGCAACTTAGCAGCAGCATGGATATTAAATTAAGAAGTGAAACAGCCAAATCAGAATAGCCAGCAACATGTTCCCACATAAAACCTTATACCTGGCTTCCAGGCAACTGTGAATCTCTAACTCTTAAAAGGAGAATGGAACAAAAGATGCCAATAAGCTTATTGCTTGTCTGTTGAATCTAGAGATCATTTATAAATCTACCAGGCCCTGTGTATTGAAGAGTTGGAACTTCTTGTTGAAATAAATGAACATATTTTGTCCACATCACTCATGGCCCTTTACCCATAGTTGTCTCTCTCATGCTCTCCAAATAGTCATTATTAGCCACAGTTTGAATCTATCTTATGCTAGGCAGAGTACTTATTCCTGAAGCTACCCAATGAATTTATCAAAGAGAAAGATGAGCCAGTGTTCTAGGCTATGCTGGAATCAGAGTTTAAACCCAGCCCCTCTACCTCCTCTCACTCTACTACTTACCATCTTAGGGATGAGAAAGGCCAGCAGGAAATAACAGACACTGTCCCAGGATATTAGCCAGAAATGCTCTCCATATCTTCTCAGCCACCATTTGATGCTTATCCTGTTGTGCCCCATCCTGTGGCTCTGGACATCTGTTCTTAATTCCTGAATTTGTTGGCCACATAGATTTTCCTTGTATGTCTCCCACTTGTATCTGCTTTCTACACACTCTGATATCATCATTGACTCTCTGCAAAACTGTATTAGACTCAAGTCCACAGAGCTGGGGTGTCTATGCCTTCATATACACTCCTTGAAAAGGGAGAAAAAAATGCTTGCAATGTAAAGATTCTAATAAGGTTGTGATGAGATTGAAGATTAACTTAAAAAATAATTTTGGTTACAGAATGGAGAATGGATTATAGGGAGGCAAATGTGGACACAGAGAGGACAATTAAATGGCTATTGCTGTAATGTAAGTTAAGAAATGGTCTTAGCATGCACCAGCAAAATTCCATTAGAGTGGAACGATGAAGAGCATAGATTCTGGAGGCAGACTGCCCAAGTCTGATTCCCAGTTTTGCTATTCTCTAACCATGTGGTCTTAGGCAAGTTGCCTAACATCTCTGCACCTCACTTCTCTCACTTAAAAATTAAGTTAATAATAATAACAGCGACACATGCCTCCTAAGGTTAAGAATGTTAAATGAATTAACATAGGTGAAAGTGGGCTGGCACATAGTAAGTGCTATGAAGGTGATAGCTCTTATTGAAGACAATGGAAATGGAGTAAAGGGAGATAAAATTAAGGGGGGAGGGAGATATGTCATTTAGTTGATTTACTATGGGAGATAAATTATTCTTAGGTTTTTATTTTTGAGGCATTGCCTCCTGAGATTTCAGTCTCCCCAAAAGTGCAGTTTTGTAAGGAGGGAAAACTATGATAGGAAAAGCCTGAGTTGGGGAGGGATGGAGGTGTATGTGTACTTACGGGTCAGCAAGCACACTCACCAGTTAAGATCCCCCCAAGTTAGTACAAGTCCAAACCCTAAGAGAAACTTCATCACAGTAGAAACCATCAGTGTTAAATCTAAGAATTGCCTGTATTTATGGTGGCATTCTCATCTTCCAACTGAGGACACTGCAATTCAGAGATATGACTTGTCAAGTTCAAGGTTCTAGAAAGACAAGGCACACACTTTGCCCTGGTTCTAGAACCTGCATTGTTTTGTGGTGGTCCACTGCCCCACAGGAGAAGGCGATGGCACCCCACTCCAGTACCCTTGCCTGTAAAATCCCACGGACGGAGGAGCCTGGTGGGCTGCAGTCCATGGGGTCGCTAAGAGTCAGACACGACTGAGCGACTTCACTTTCACTTTTCACTTTCATGCATTGGAGAAGGAAATGGCAACTCGCTCCAGTGTTCTTGCCTGGAGAATCCCAGGGACGGGGGAGCCTGGTGGCCTGCCATCTATGGGGTCGCACAGAGTCAGACACGACTGAAGCGACTAAGCAGCAGCAGCAGCAGCACTGCCCCACAGCCATCAAATGACACCCAGGTGTAGGGGCCTGGAGACTGCAAATGAAGAAACATCAAGTTAGGGTTGCAAGATGAGGGTTGATGATGATGGGCATAGCTCAGAGTGTGCATTTTAATGTATAAAGGGCTAATTTGGTTCTGTATACTTGAGGCATTTAATTATTTTTTTTCTCACTCTTCTACAGTATAAATAAATTTATCAGATAATGCTTACTAGAACCATTCTATCTTCAGAATATTAGGCTTCCCAGGTGGCTCTGTGGTAAAGAATTTGCCTGCAAAGCAGGAGACCTGAGTTCTGTCTCTGGGTCGGGAAGATCCCCTGGGATAGGAAATGATAATCGATGCCAGTATTCTTGCCTGGGAAATCCCATGGACAGGCAAGTATGACACACTAAAGTCCATGGGGTCACGACAGCTGGAGAAACAGCGATTAAACCACCACCAAAATCACTGAGATATACAAAGATACAAAACATTATAAACGTAATGTAAGTTCTAAGGTCTTATAAGTGAGGGAGCATGGTTCCTTTTTAAGTTTTAAAATAATGTTTTATTAATTAACCATCACCCTCTAGATAGTCATTGTTTACATCTCGTTCAGGATGGTTCTATCTTAAAATATCTGTGTCAGTTCAGTTCAGTTCAGTTCCTCAGTTGTGTCTGACTCTTTATGACCCCATAGACTGCAGTATGCCAGGCTTCCCTGTCCATCACCAACTCCCGGAGCCTACTCAAACTCATCTCCATCGAGTCAGTGATGCCATCCAACCATCTCATCCTCTGTCGTCATGCCTTCAATCTTTCCTAGTATCAGGATTTTTTCAAATGAGTCAGTTCTTCACATCAGGTGGCCAAAGTATTGGAGTTTCAGCTTCAGTATCAGTCCTTCCAACGAATATTCAGGACTGATTTCCTTTAGGATGAACTGGTTGGATCTCCATGCAGTCCAAGGGAATCTCAATAGTCTTCTTCAGCATCACAGTTCAAAAGCATCAATTCTTCAGCACTCAGCTTTCTTTATAGTCCAAGTCTCTCATCCATACATGACTACTGAAAAAACCATGGCTTTGACGAGATGGGCCTTTGTTAGCAAAGTGATGTCTCTGCTTTTTAATATGCTGTCTAGATTGGTCATAACTTTTGTTCCAAGGAGTAAGCATTTTTTTAATTTCATGGCTGCAGTCACCATCTGCAGTGATTTTGGAGCCCCCCAAAGATAAACCCTTACTGTTTCCATTATTTCCCTTCTATTTGCCATGAACTGATGGGACCAGATGCCATGATCTTATTTTTCTGAATGTTGAGCTTTAAGCCAACTTTTTCACTCTCCTCTTTCACTTTCACCAAGAGGCTCTTTAGTTCTTCACTTTCTGCCATAAGGGTGGTATCATTTGCATAACTGAGGTTGTTGATATTTCTCCCGGCAATCTTGATTCCAGCTTGTGCTTCATCCACCCCAGCATGTCTCATGATGTACTCTGCATATAAGTTAAATAAGCAGGGTGACAATATACAGCCTTGATGTACTCCTTTCCAGATTTGGTACCAGTCTGTTGTTCCATGTCCAATTTTAATTGTTGCTTCTTGACCTGCATACAGATTTTTCAGGAGGCAGGTAAGGTGGTCTGGTATTCCCATCTCTTTCAGAATTTTCCACAGTTTATTGTGAACCACACAGTCAAAGGCTTTGGCATAGTTAATAAAGCAGAAATAGATGTTTTTCTGGAATTCTCTTGCTTTTTTGGTGATCCAGCAGATGTTGGCAATTTGATCTCTGGTTCCTCTGCCTTTTTGAAAACCATCTTGACCATCTGGAAGTTCATGGTTCACATACTGTTGAAGCCTGGCTTGGAAAATTTTGAGCATTACTTTGCTAGCATGTGAGATGAGTACAATTGTGTGGTAGTTTGAACATTCTTTGGGATTGCCTTTCTTTGGGATTGGAATGAAAACTGACCTTTTCTAGTCCTGTGGCCACTGCTGAGTTTTCCAATTGCTGGCACTTTGAGTGCAGCAATGGAACAGCATCATCTTTCAGGATTTGAAATAGCTCAGCTGGAATTCCATCACCTTCACTAGCTTTGTTCGTAGTGATGCTTCCTAAGGCCCACTTGACTTGTCATTCCAGGATGTCTGGCTCTAGATGATCCCACCATCGTGGTTTCTGGATCACGAAGATCTTTTTTGTATAGTTCTTCTGTGTATTCTTGCCACCTCTTCTTAGTATCTTTTGCTTCTTTTAGGTCCATACCATTTCTGTCCTTAATTGTGCCCATCTTTGTATAAAATGTTCCTTTGGTATCTCTAATTTTCTTGAAGAGATCTCTTCTTTCCCATTCTATTGTTTTCCTCTATTTCTTTGCATTGATCACTGAGGAAAGTTTCTTATCTCTCTGTGCTATTCTTTGGAACTCTGCATTCAAATGAGTATATCTTTCTATTACTCCTTTGACTTTAGCTTCTCTTCTTGGTGCTTCCGCAGTGGCTCAGACAGTAAAGCATCTGCCTGCAATGGGGGAGACACATGTTCAATCCCTGGGTCAGAAAGATCCCCTGGAGAAGTAAATGGCAACTCATTGCAGTACTCTTGCCTGGAAAATTTGATAGATGGAGGAGCCTGGTGGGCTATAGTCCATGGGGTCGGTCGCAAAGGGTCACATGACTGAGCAACCTCACTTTCACTTTTTCTTTTCTCAACTATTTGTAAGGCCTTATCAGACAACCATTTTGCCTTTTTGGATTTATTTTTCTTGGGGATGGTCTTGATCACTGTCTCCTGTACAATGTCACGAACCTCCATCCATAGTTCTTCAGGCACTCTGCCTATCAGATCTAATCCCTGGAATCTATTTGTCACTTCCACTGTATAATCATAAGGTATTTGATTTAGGTCATACCTGAATGGTATAGTGGGTTTCCCGACTTTCTTCAATTTAACTGTGAATTTTGCAATAAGAAATTCATGATCTGAGTCATAGTCAGCTCTCAGTATTATTTTTGCTGACTTTGTTGTTTTGCTTCTCCATCTTTGACTGCAAAGAATATAATCCATCTGATTTCAGTATTGACCATCTGGTGATGTCCCTGTGTAGAGTCTTCTCTTGTGCTGTTGAAAGAGGGTGTTTGCTATGATCAGTGCGTTCTCTTGGCAAAACTCTTTTAGCCTTTGACCTGCTTCGTTTGGTACTCTAAGGCCGAATTTGCCTGTAACTCCAGGTATCTCTTGACTTCCTACTTTTGCATTCCAGTCCCCTATAATGAAAAGGATATCTTTTTGGGGTATTAGATCAAGAAGGTCTTGTAGGTCTTCATAGAACCGTTCAGCTTCAGCTTTTTCAGCATTACTGGCCGGGACATAAACTTGGATTACTGCAATATTGAATGGTTTGCCTTGGAAACAAACAGAAATCATTCTGTCATTTTTGAAATTGCATCCAAGTACTGCATTTTGGACTCTTTTGTTGACTATGATGGCTACTCCACTTCTTCTAAGGGATTCTTGCCCACAGTAGTAGATATAATGGTCATCTGAGTTAAGTTCACCCATTCCAGTCTATTTTAGTTCCCCGATTCCTAAAATGTCGATGTTCACTCTTGCCATTTCCTGTTTGACCACTTCCAATTTGCCTGGATTTCATGGACCTAAGATTCCAGGTTCCTATGCAATGCTGTTTTTTTACAGCATCGGACTTTACTTCCATCACTAGTCACAGGCACTACTGTGTGTTGTTTTTGCTTTGGCTTCATCTTCTCATTCTTTCTGGAGTTATTTCTCCACTGATCTCCAGTAGCATAATGGGTACTTACTGACTTGGGGAGTTCATCTTTCAGTGTCCTATACTTTTGCCTTTTCATACTGTTCATGGGGTTCTCAAGGCAAGAGTACTGAAGTGGTTTGCCATTCCCTTCTCCAGTGGACCACGTTTTGTCAGAACTCTCCACCATGACCCGTCCATCTTGGGTGGCCCTACATGGCATGGCTCATGGTTTCATTGAGTTAGACAACAGTGTGCAGTCTAAGTGATTAGTTTGACTGGTTTTCTGTGATTGTGATTTTCATTCTCTTGGCCCTCTGATGGATAAGGATAAAAAACTTATTGAAGCTTCCTGAAACTAAGTCTTGTTTTGATGGGCAGGGTCATGCTTCAGTTCAGTTCAGTTCAGTTCAGTTTCTCAGTTGTGTCCTACTGTTTGTGACCCCATGAATTGCAGCATGCCAGGCATCCCTGTCCATCACCAACACCCGGAGTTCACTCAAACTCATGTCCATCGAGTCAGTGATGCCATCCAGCCATCTCATCCTCTGTCATCCCCTTCTCCTCCTGCCCCAATCCCTCCCAGCATCAGAGTCTTTTCCAATGAGTCAACTCTTCGCATGAGGTGGCCAAAGTATTGGAATTTCAGCTTTAGCATCAGCCCTTCCAATGAACACCCAGGACTGATCTCCTTTAGGATGGACTGGTTGGACCTCCTTGCAGTCCAAGGGACTCTCAAGAGTCTTCTCCAACACCACAGTTCAAAAGCATCAATACTTTGGCACTCAGCTTTCTTTATAGTCCAACTCTCACATCCATACATGACCACTGGAAAAACCATAGCCTTGACTAGATGGACCTTTGTTGGCAAAGTAATGCCTCTGCTTTTTAATATGCTATCTAGGTTGGTCATAACTTTCCTTCCAAGGAATAAGCATCTTTCAGTTTCATGGTTGCAATCACCATCTGCAGTGATTTTGGAGCCCCCAAATATAAACTCTGATAATGTTTCCACTGTTTCCCCATCTATTTCTCATGGAGTGATGGGACCAGATGCCATGGTCTTCGTTTTCTGAATGTTGGGCTTTAAGCCAACTTTTTCACTCTCCTCTTTCACTTTCATCAAGAGGCTTTTTAGTTTCTCTTCACTTTCTGCCATAAGGGTGGTGTCATCTGCATATCTGAGGTTATTGATATTTCTCCCCATAATCTTGATTCCAGCTTGTGCTTCATCCAGTCCAGCATTTCTCATGATGTACTCTGCATAGAAGTTAAATAAGCAGGGTGACAATATGCAGCCTTGTCATATTCCTTTTCCTATTTGGAACCAGTCCGTTGTTCCATGTCCAGTTCTACGGGTCATGCTTAGTAAATCTTTAGTCCAATTTTCTGTTGATGAGAGGGGCTGTGTTCCCTTCCTGTTGTTTGACCTGAGGCCAAACTATGGTGGAGGTAATGAAGACAAGGTCCCATGCATGCACCCCTGCACTGAATGCCCCCAACCCTGCAGCATGCCACTGCTGACCCACACCTCTGCCAGAGACTCCTGGACACTCATGGGCAAGTCTGGGTCAGTCACTTTTGTGGTCACTGTTCCTTTCTCCTGGGTCCTGGTGTGTACAAGGTTTTGTTTGTACCCTCCAAGTGTCTGTTTCCCCAGTCCTATGTAAGTTCTCATGGCTCTATTGGTGGGATTAATCTGGTGGGATTAATGGTGACCTCCTCCAAGAGGGCTTATGCCATACCCAGGTCTGCCGCACCCAGAGCCCCTACCCCTGTTGCAGGCCACTGCAGACCCATACCTCCACAGGAGATACTCAAACAGTTTTGGCTCAGTCTCTGTGGGGTCTCTGAGTCCTGGTGCACACAAGATTTGTTTGAGCCCTCCAAGTGTCTCTGGCAGGAATAGGGTTTGATTCTAAATGTAATTTTGCCCCTCCTACCATCTTGCTGAGGCTTCTCCTTTTCCGTTGGATGTGGGGTATCTTTTTTTGGTGGGATCCAAAATTCTCCTGTCGATGGTTGTTCAGTAGCGAGTTGTAATTTTGGTGGTGGAGGAAGATGGAGGATTAGAAGGACATGTGCTCATCTTCTCCTATGAGAACTAAAATAAAATCTGTCTGCTATATTATAAAAATAGATATAATTCCTTCATTTATAGACCACTCACTGTCTTCTAGGTAGAAATCCAGACACTGAGATGCAATAATGAAGTACATCAGGTCCCTGTTGTCAATAGTATTTGTTCTAGTGTGGACACAGATAGCTAAATAAACGAATAAGATAATGATACCATGTTTCTGTATGTAACAACTTCAGTAAGACCCCACAATAACCTCCCACCTTCCTATATCAAAAACTTTAAATTAGATCTCTCACAGTAGTCCAAGGTGCCTGGTTGACGAACAACTCAACCCTGTGCACATGAAGGGATTAGAGCTCCTTCTAGATATCTGCTCTACCATCTCCTCGGGCACTGCTGTTGTCAAGCTGGGTCACCAGTACATCCAGGTGTCAGCTGGTAGGAAAGTCTTTAGACACCAGTCACTTTCCTGTATATCCTGTTGGAGAGAACTTTGAAACTAAGGGAAACAGAAATGTGTGTGGCTGGGCATCCATGTGGTTGGCTTGAATTCTGCTACTCTGCAAAGGCAGGAAAGAGGATTTCAAGAAACATCTAGTCATCTCTGCATAATTCTGTGCTTTATTTATCTTAATAGAGGGCATGTTGATAGTAAATTGTCTTAAAATTTTTTCACAAACCTTGATTAACCACTCTCCTGTGGTATGTGGCTCACTGCCAATTTTTTATTACTAGAAACAAAGCAACATGTAATAATTTGTAGTTAACTTTTTAGATTATCTCCTTCAGATATATTTCTAGAAATATACTTACTGAAAATATTTGAAAAGTGTTGTTATTTTTTTAAATTATCTCCCCAAAGCACTATAGCCATGTTTCATTTACCTACAGAATACCTTTCTCTTGCTGGAAATAAATTTAGAACTCAAAACTTTTTATTTCTTTTTATATGAGGGAGAAAAACCCTACCTCGCTGTTTTAACAGGCATTTCTTTGTTATTGAAACATAGATTATTATTTTTTAGCTAATTGCATTTCTTGCATTTACCTCTAAGATTATTTGTATTGAATTGAATACATTATGTACATTAAGTATTAACCTGTTGTCATATTTGTTACCAGTATGTGTCCTTCTTAAGTTTTTCCAGATATTGTTATTAGAAGATATTAGTGATTGGTATATTGATTGCACAAAATTATGCTCCAATAATAACCCTCATTAAAAGTTTTTACTTCTCTGGGCAATATTACTGAGCAGTCAATCTTTTTATTGCTTGTCCTTAGAACTTTTAGGCATATATAACTCAACACAAGCTTGAATAACTTGATATTGTTTGTTCTCTTTAATGAGACTAAGTCATAGTTTGGGGAAGTGTTAGAGTCTAGGGAAAATGTCTCCTGTTTTCTGCATTTCCTTCAGAATATAAACTCAAGTCTATGATCTGGGGTAATGTTGGTCCATTGTATTCATTTTGTCATTTGAAAGGAATTTGAAAGAGGAAGTTGCAAGGTCAATGAGATCTCTTCTCATTGTTCAGCTTTCTTGCTCGGTTGGTTGCTTCTTTCATTCTCACCAAAATGGCATGGCCTCAAACAACTTTCTTTCAATACATCCTATTACCTAATGATGTGTTCTTGCCTACTTTCTTAGGTTCATACTCAATAGGTATGCATGAAAACATGTGAAAATTTGATCTCTCAAAATATTTAATTGCATTGTGCAATAAAGACAATTTAAGAATAAAGTCATCTTTCAGTAAGACCTACTCTGATCATCCTTTTTAAAACTGAAACCCTAACTACCATCTCTACCCATTCTTCTTTTCTGATTAATTTTTTCTCCATCATATTATTTCTTTCTAACATACTATAATATTTACTTTTTTAAATTGTCTGTCTCTCTCCAATAGAGTATAAATAAGTCTCATGAGGGCAAAATTTTTGTCTGCTGTGTTCACTTATGCAGCCCCAGTGTCTAGAATAGTCCCTGGCACATAGCACATCTTAAAAAATAATTGTTAAGTGAATGGGGAAACATTACAGTGACTTACAACAACAAAAATGTTCTTCACTCATTTAACACATCTTTCAAGGATTAGAGGCATCCTTGCTCCATGACCTTTGCATTCTGAGACTCAGCTGACAAAATAGCCATAATCTTGGCTATTTTGAGGGAATAAAAATTGATGAGGAAACTCAGGACAGTTGTTACATCTTCAGCTGGCAGCACAGATCCCTTCTATAAACATTCCCTTGGCCAAGGCAATTAATTTGGCCAGATAGGATATCAGTGGGTTGGGGATGTATGATCATCTCACCAGGATGGGCAATGGACATTTGAAACAGTTATACAGTCTACCACACTTATGTTCTCCTCATTTGCCTTCCTATAACACATATGAGAAAGTCATCTGAAAGCAAAGATAAATCTCAACAGCATATTTATGTTCTCTTAAAAAATGATAGTGCAAAATGAAGTAATAATAGATTCTAATCTGCAGTTTGTGGGTACCTAGGTGAGAATAATTGTTCTAAAAGAGATCACAATTAGAAGTAAATTTGAATTCTTCCAACTACACATTCCCGAGTGCTCTCTCGCCTTTTCTTTCTTGTTGTTAAAAGACATTCCATCCAAGGGCTGTAACTTTTTGAAGATGCAGTAACTATAATATTGCCTGCCTTAGACCCTAAGCAGAATTCTCAATGCAATATTCAAAATGAGAATGGGTTATATATGTAACCACTCTATGAAGCTTAAGAAATCCCAAACCAAACATATTGCAAAATTTAATTGAAAATGAAGATAGTGACAAAGGCAAAAAACTATAAACCTCCACAAAAGTTTAGGATCATTCCTCAAAATTAAAGTAATTTTGAATATCAGCAGATAATACCTGGCACAATTTCAAACCAAGATGTAGATAGATTCCCCAGCAGTGTCAGAGATTAGCTGAGGTATGGAAGGGAAGGATAAACCCACATATACAACTCACAGCAAAGATAACAAACTTACATAAACAATTTATTTGTACTAAATTGATTTTGAGACTGCATGGAACAACCAAAAATATACTTCTTATTAACCTGCCCTGAATGTTGTAGATTAATAATAGCTGTAAATGCCCTCCCATAAATGTATTCATTAACAGTATTATTTAATAAGCTACTTTTTATTCTGAGTTTCTCCTTTCATCCTTATTGTTTTGCTTTCCTCTTTCCTTTGAATTTGACTCCAATACACCAGGAAGTATGCTGAGAGCTAGGGATATATAAAATATGTTTCATTCCCATAAGGAGTTTACAGTCTGGTAGCACAAACAGGTTTGCTGTTGTTACTGTTTACTTGCTAAGTCATGTCTGACTCTTTTGCAACCCCATAGACCGTAGCCAGTCAGGCTACTTTGTCCATACTTATCAGGCAAGAATATGGAGTGGGTTGCCATTTCCTTCTCCAGAGGATCTTCCCAACCCAGGGATCAAACCCACATCTCCTGCACTGGCAGGCAGATTCTTTACCACTGAGCCACCAGGGAAGCCCCACACAAACAAGTCAGTCAGTCAATAATTAAAAAGAGACCAAGTGCTTCCATAAAGATATTTGTATGAGAATTCAGTGACTAAGCACCAGCTCAGTATAGAGCTGACAGAAACCCAAGTGTGAAGGATGAATAGGTGGGCTGGGAGTGAGAGGAATGGCAGTTAGATGGAGCAAGGTATGCAAAGTGGAGAGATCTGGGAGATTCCAGACTAGGGGCCCTGAAGTATGAGCTGTGCCTAGGAAAGCAGTGGGTGATGGGACCACAGCCATGGTTCTTAATGGAGGATAGAGGGATGCAGAGAAAGGTGAGAGATTTTGCTACCCAAGGGACTTTCTGCAATGTCTGGAGATGTTTTTTGATTGCTACAACTTGAGAGGCTTGCTACTGGCCTCTAGTGGGTAGAAGCCAGGAATGCTGCTAAACGTCTTGTAATGCACATGACTATCCCTATAACAACAACAAAAAAACTGTTTAGGCTACAAGATCAGTAGTGCCAAGGTTGAGAAATCCTGGGCTAGAGAATAGGAGAAGCCATGATCCTCCTACATATTCCCGATTTTTAGGAATAGAGAGCCTGAAACAAAGGAAAGAAAAAACTTTTTTAATATCATTGTTGCTCTCAGCATTTGGCTGGCAATGATGTTCTTGAGTGAAGAGGTAAGTCATTGATGAATATAATTATCTCATTATGTTGATTCTAGGGTCTATCAAGGAATTTTTGTATTATACATAGATCCTACCATAAGAAGGAAAGAGAGAAAGTGAAGTAGCTCTGCAACCCCATGCACTATAGCCTACCAGGTTCCTCTGTCCATGGAATTTTCCAGGCAAGAGTACTGGAGTGGGTTGCCATTTCCTTCTCCAGGGTATCTTCCCAACCCAGGAATTGAACCTGGGTCTCCCACATTGCAGGCAGACGTTTTACCGTCTAAACCACCAGGGAAGCCCATAGACCATCATTTTTTTGGAAAAGAATCCATGATGACTATATCTGTAATGGATCAAATCAGTGATTTTATCCTGAATTAAACACATTAGTAGAACAGGTTCTTTTGGAATTCCAAACAGCTCTGCTCTGCAGTGACACAGAATAAACCCACCAGGCTCAGTAGACCCATTGGGATTTATCCTTAATCTTACCTTCTTTCCTAGCATTGTATATTTGAATTCTTTCTTCCATTCTAAAAGAAGAAAAAAGCCTTCTTTCCAGAAATACAGGGAAAAAGTTCATTTTGAGAAGAAGAGTCTACCTCATAAAATCTAGTGACTTTCCCCACTTCCACTACAGCAAAGTCCTGTTTCTCTTGCAGGATTTTTGTCTAAAATTGTGATGCATATTGAATAGACAAATGAACAAATTAATTGCATAAAAGTAAGAATGAAAAACATTCTAATTATACTGGAGTTTTGTATCAGCCGTTTAATCCTCAAGTGGTTTGGTCAATAGGTAAAACTATTCCAAGGTTCTCTTGGTTACTGTAGTCAAAGTTATATTATTAACTCTTAAAAATTAAACTATAAGGTTTTTTTTAATTTAATAATTAAACTATAGTTACTATATGTTACATATAACATATATATTGTATTTATTTATATAATTACAGGTCTCATAAAGCAGACAGTGGAAAATCCCTTGTTATTGGAATCTGTTTTCTGTTCATTGTCAGGATTAACATTCAAACTCTGAGATATTTCAGGTCATCTGAAATAATCCGGTGCATTTATCATTTGTTCACATGCCCTCTCTCTACCTTAGTTATGATTCTCTTCTTTCATGTTGAAACTCAAGACAAAGTAAGATGATAATACAATTGTGTGTGCAGTTTTCCAGCAAAATTTTCCTTTCTAGTATAAAGACAATCTGTTTTTCCAATATTTCTATTAGAATTGGTTAAATTTACCCCCAATTGTTGTTTGTGGTTTGCCGATTAGTTTTGCTAATGAATTAACTAGTGCAGCCGACCACTTGCAGAGCTATTCTCAGTATAATGAATGTAATTATTTAGCACTAAACCAGGACAGCATCTTTCTTCTTCTGTGACAAGCATAATTCTTTATTCTCCCATTAGCCAGGTGCCCTGGTCTCTGTAAACTAGTTATTGACCTGCTCATTTAAGGAGCTTCACTCTAAATGCTTCTTCCCTTATTTAAGCTCCTATAATTTCTCTTCACCATACGGGGTTAGCATGTAAAGAGTTCATTGTTCATTTATTGTGAGTAAAGCAAGGCGTCAGGGAGCTATTCTTAGATAGATGCTCAGACTCCTGAGCCCTGCTTACTTGTCCCTGGTTATAATGGATACAAAACCGTATGGGGCTGAGCGAGCATCATGTAAGCTCCATAGGAAATCTGAGGCAATGAATCATGGAGCTGGACTCCTGCTGGGGACTGTGTGCCTGAACAGACTACAAATAGACAGAAAAGCAGCTTAAGCAAGAGGCTTTCTTATGACAGGAATGCATATATTAGGCATAAGAGGAGACTATTTGGATAAGGATGTTTATATATAAAGGACAATAATAATTCCTCTAGCCAGACTAGGAGGGAGCAAACTGTTAGTGAAGAACAATGCCCCTGGGCCCACATTGACGTGTTTCTGGCGTATCTTCTGCCACCATTTAATATCCTTTAAAAAAAAAAATGTCACACGATATTGGATCACCTTGGCCATGATGTATTGTGTCAGGGCACACGCAGTGAGACATAGTGAGATGTGACTGGCGCAGCCCAAAGTAAAGATTAGATGTCAGAAATTAAAGAAAAAGCCATGGCCATCATTCATGTTTGAACTTTCCTTTGAAACTGGGGGAAAATTAAAAGAGTTTTTAAAATTACATAGGAAAGAAAGTGGCATATATAACATTTGGAAGAGTATGTTCTTTTCCCCCAACATTTTCTTTAATAGCAAATGCTATAAGTTATACCTGACCTCTATCTATAGAAATGTAATTGTGTTGTTAAAAAAAAAAAATGTAAGCAATAAACACCCCCCACCTTGGGGAAACCTTGTTAACATTTTTATTAAATTTTTATGTTTGAATAATGATACTTTAATATATCTTTCTCTTGACTGCAATTCCCAGAGTCCTTTTAAGACTAACTTGGCTTGACAGCCCAGGAATTTTGAGATAAAGAAAAGACAAATTAGGACCATGTCTATAGGGGGAAACAAGATTATACTGGAAAGTTTACCTCGTGAAGGGACCAGGCACAGAATCTATTGGTTTTTGTTCAAAGCTGTTTATGTATATGTATGGTAAGTGAGAACAGTCATATAAACATATACATAAACATGTTTACATTCTCTCCCATGCATGCTCCCTGGGCTTTTTAAGCTAACCAGACATGTACAAACATGGATGGAAATAATCAGTTTCTTTCAGAATAACAAATGTGACTCAAGCTGGGAATTTGCCCAATGAAGAAAACACTCAATTAGGAAGATTACCGAAGAAGAGAATGAGCTAAATAAGCAAAGGGTAGACTTATAGCAAATTACCTTGGAGGTGTTTTGAATTTTTGATAAAGCTGATCTGTTGTGGGTTTGGTGAGCAGGTGCTATTATAGGCATTCTAAATAAAATAATGCTTCCATCAAATAAAAATTAGACAGCACCTCATCACATTCTCAAGACACAAATTGAGCTCCCGAACTCAAGGATCTGAAGTCAAAACTCCCTTGCTGAAGCCTTTAAAATAAGACTTTAAAGCTTCAGAAATACTCTACATCCTTGAGGATAACTTTAACCACTAATGACAATAGGCTGGGTGGGAGGCTGCATAAATAAGATTTGTTAGGGCACTGCAGTCTATGTGCCACAAAGCCTCTGGCATAGAATATGTTCAAAAAATAAAATGGAATTTTAAATGACATTATATTGTGTATTAGCTGTCTTGTGTTACTGGCTTGATAGTAAAATAGTGTAAGAAGTAAAGATTCAGAAATTCTCAGGTAGATAGTGAAAGCTAAACACATTTTTTTTCGTTATGTTGTGAATATCATTTGATACATAAATATTTTAAATTTATGTGTAATCAAATGTGGGTTTTTCTCCCTTCATGGCTTATATGTTTATGCCTTCCCTGAGGTTAATTATGATCTTATATTATTTCCTTCTTTTTAAAATGATGCTTTTGACATTTAGACCTTAAAGTCACTTGAAATTGATTTGTACAGTTTATGTGAGTAGGGATATAGCTGATGCAAAATCATTTGTCCTATTTGTGGACTCCTTTCTGTGGTACAGTATCACCACTGGAATATAGTAATTGGCCATTACTAAGTTATTATTATAATAAGTTGTAGGGGCCTGTTTTTAAGCAATCTATTCTATTTTAGAATTTTTTTTTACACTAATACAACAGTATTTGTAATTATAGTTTTGTAGTAATATTTCTGGACTCTTGATATGGCAAATCTTCCTAAATTCTACTTCCTGAAAATATTTTTGGCCAATATATTTGGCCAATTGACCTTCATATTTCCATAAGAATTTTAGTTCATGAAAGTTCATGAAGTCAGAGTTCATGAAAAATCTGTTTTTTGGTTTTTTTCCCACCTCTTCTTAATATCCTCTGCTTCTGTTAGGTCCACACCATTTCTGTCCTTTTTTTTTTTTTTAATTTTATTTTTAAACCTTACAATATTGTATTGGTTTTGCCAAATATCGAAATGAATCCACCACAGGAATACATGTGTTCCCCATCCTGAACCCTCCTCCCTCCTCCCTCCCCATACCATCCCTCTGGGTCGTCCCAGTGCACCAGCCCCAAGCATCCAGTATCATGCATCGAACCTGGACTGGCGACTCGTTCCATATATGATATTATACGTATTTCAATGCCATTCTCCCAAATCATCCCACTCTTTCCCTCTCCCACAGAGTCCAAAAGACTGTTCTATACATCAGTGTCTCTTTTGCTGTCTCATATACAGGGTTATTGTTACCATCTTTCTAAATTCCATATATATGCGTTAGTATACTGTATTGGTGTTTTTCTTTCTGGCTTACTTCACTCTGTATAGAAAAACTGTTTAAATATTGTTGAGTCTTTCCACCTGTGAACATATTACATTGCTTCATTTGTGTGGTGTTCATTATGTCTCCCAATATAGTTTTAATATTTTCCATATGAAATTTGAATGTCTTTGTGAAATTTCTGACTGTGTTGATTCCAGTCTTTGTGTCCCTTTTAAATGAAGATTTTTTTCATTACACTTTCTATTTTTGTATATTGAATTTGTGTCCAGAATACTTGCTTACTAGTTTGTAAATTTTCTTGGGTTTCCTATGCAGACAATCGTATTGTCCCTGAAAATGAGATTTTTTTAATTTCTTTTTTTCTATCCAAATAGATTTTATTTCCTTTTATAATTTATTTGTATTAGCTACACCCTCCAAGCAATGAATTAAAAGCAGTGCTAGTAAGCACTCTTGTCTTGATCTTGACTTAGGAAATAAAAAGCTTCTATGGTTCACCCTTAAGAATAATATTATTGTAGTTTTAGTGAATACAACTTTGTTAGGCTAAGAAATTGCCCTTCTATTCCTATTTTGATTATAGTTTTATTTTGTTATTAATGTAGTATGCTGGATTTTTCTGTGTCTATTGATGTGGTTATGTTTCCTTCATCTTTAATTTATCATCAGAGATTGCATGCAAAGTCGCTCAGTTGTGTCCAACTCTTTGCGACCCTATGGACTGTAGACTGAAGGCTCCTCTGTCCATGGAATTCTCCAGGCAAAAATACTGGAGTGGGTTGCCATTTCCTTCTCCAAGGGATCTTCCTTACCCAAGGATCAAACCCATGTCTCTAATGTCTCCTGTACTGGCAGGCAGGTTCTTTACCACTAGCACCAACTGGGAAGCCCACAAGAAATTACATTAATGTATATTGTCCAGTATCAAAACTTGGGTACACCCAACTTGACGGCAATGTATAATTTTTTCCCTCTAGTAGCCTTTTAAAAATACTTGAGAAATTTTTCTCTTTTCTATTTTTGGAATATTTTACATAAAATTGATATTATCTGTATTTAAAACATTAAGAGAATTATGTTTAACTGCCAAAGTCTGTCATTTGAGGATATGTGGACAGAATATACTTTTAAATAGTGATTAAATATAAAGAGTTTTAAGTCTAATCCAGTGAGTCAGGCACGTTATCAAGTGAGAAGGCATGTTATCTTCTTTTGGTAAATTGTTTTTGCAAGGCTTCAAATTTATAAATTTATAAGTAGACTTATAAGCATTTCAAATTCAAAGTCTTCATAGTATTATACTATAGTTTTTTTTAAAAATAATTCTATCTGTAGTTATGGATTCTAGCTGCTGTAGATTTATGCTTTGATGGACTTCTCTGGTGGTTCAGATGGTAAAGAATCTGCCTGTAATGCAAGAGATCTGGGTTCAATCCCTGAGTCAGGAAGCTCTCCTGGAGAAAGGAATGGCTACTCACTCCAGAATTCTTGACAGGAGAATTCCATGGACAGAGGAGACTGGTGGGCAATAGTACACGGGGTCACAAAGAGCTGGACACAACTGAGCAACAACACTTTCACTTGCTACTGAGTTAGAAGTGACACATTTTATTTCTATGCTTTTAGTAGTTAGCCTTGAAATTTTAATATAACAAGTAACTTTTAAATTTAATCATATTCCCTATCTACTCAGAAACTTGCACAGATCTTAATGCATTAACTCAAAACTCATTCAGTTTTACATGTGTTGCTTGATATTTTATTTTCACAAAAGCAATTACTTTAATTACCTCATGCCATCAATAATTGTTTGAATGTGCCTGTATTTAACTAAGTTATCTGCCTCATACTGTTTCTAATATTTCACTCCTTTATATCTCTAAATTTTCTTCTTCCTGTTTCTCACATCTCACTCCTTCCATTTTAGTTTCTTCTTCGTAAAAGTACTTTTTTTTTTTTTTTTAGGATCTCTTTTTGTGAGGATTTATGAATGAAATAATGCCTAACAATCTTTGTCAAACAGTGGTTTATGTTATACTGACTCTTGGATGAGAACTTAACCATGTCAAGTTTATAGTGCCAGCTAGCTTTCTCTCTAAATTTTAGAGTTATTATTCTGACATCTTCTGAATATTATTAATGCTTTTTATTTAGGATATTACAGTTTTACTCTAACTGTATCTACCGTGGATTTATTTATTTACTACTTAATATATTGTTTTATTTAATTCTACTCTGGTAATGTGTTTATTACATTAACAATGAAATTAAAATGTTAGTTGCTCAGTCATGTCCAACTCTTTGAGACCCCATAGACTGTAGCCTGTCAGGCTCCTCTGTCCATGGAATTCTCCAGACAAGAATACTGAAGTGAGTAACCATTCTCTCCTCCAGGGGATCTTCCTGACTCAGGAATCAAACCCAGGTCTCCTGCATTGCAGGCAGATTCTTCACCATCTGAACCACCAGGTAAATTAAAAACAAAAAATTAAATTAAAAGATAAATTAAATGTATTAATTAAACAGATTTAAATAAATAAAATTAAAGTGATTAAAATAATTTTCTTTAATGAAGAATTACCTATTATCTATAATTTTCCTCTTATAATGTTATTGATACACTAATAACAATAGATCCTTTATTTTAGAAATAATGATCTAAAACAAAGTTAGTAGCTCATGGATTGACTATAAATTGGAAATGATCATAATGTATTTAGTGAAAATTGGTTCAGTCTCTGAGCTAAACATTTTTTGCTTCTGTTATTTTTGCTCATTTTTTCCTAATAAAGGATTATAATTATAATCCATGTGCATATTTAAAAAAATAATAATCATTCATATGCTACAATCTATTAAGTGATTACCCCGGACAGACATTGTTATAAATGTCCCATGTATGTTATCTAATTCAATCACAAAATTCTCCTATATTATTAGTATTAATTGCACCAGTTTTTTAGACAAGAGAACTACACTGTGACTTACCCAAGGTCACACTGTTGGTAAGCAATGGAACCAGGATTTGAGTACAGGTTTATTTGAATTAAAACATGTGCTCTTAAACCTCTGGGAACATATAGCCTACAGAGAAAGGACATATTAAAAAAGAAAAAAACAGTAATTAGCATATAATAGTGTGTAATAAAAAACATATAACTCTGTGTAAAAATAGGTCTGGCTTTTCTATTTGGCTTCTGGGAGGTAACCTCTCAGTCTTTGGAATGCCGAGTCTGATAGGGTTGCTTTTGTTTGCTTGTGGTCATGCTGCATAGATCAACAATCTCATTCAGCTAGGTACTTGGGTTAATCACTCACCTGGAGACTGAGAGACATCATTTTGGCAGTCAGTCAATCATGCCTACATGATGGAGCCCCAGTTACAACTCTGGACCCTAGTCTTGGGAGAGCTTCCTTGGTTGGCAATAGTCCATACATACTATCTCACACTGATGCCAAGAAATTAACACTCCATGAGGAGGGGACAAAGGAAATTCCATGTTTAATACTTAAATATTTTTTAATATAAGTGAAAGTTGCTCAGTTGTGTCTGACTCTTTGCAACCCCAAATATATTGTATGTGTGTGTTTGGGCTAAGGGGCTTCAGCTGAGTCCAGCTCTTTGAGACCCTATGGACTGTAGCCCACCAGGCTCCTCTATCCACGGGATTCTCCAGCCAAGAATACTGGAGTAGATTGCCATGCCCTCCTCCAAGGATGTTCCCGACCCAAGGATTGAACCTGCGTCTCTTAAGTCTCCTGCATTGGCAGGGGCTCTTTTACCACTAGCACCACTTGGGAAGACATTACATACATGGTATAAGTGCCACCAAAATGAAACAAAGTACCAGTTAAATATGCTGTAACATGCCATTAATTGTATGACACATCCTAACGTTAGAGACATTAACAGTATCTTAGAATCAATAAAATGTGATAGACTATTTAGGATACGGTCCTAAACTAAGTGTGGTCAATGTGTTAAAAATGTCAAGGCCAGGAGTAAAGAAAAATATAAATGATAGAAATGGCAAGAAACAATAACAGAGAAGCAACTTGGAAGAAAGTGAAAGTGTTAGTCTCAGTTGTGTCTGACTGTGAGACCGCACGGACTGTTGCCCACCAAGCTTCTCTATCCACGGGATTCGGGATTCTTCTGGCAAGAATACTGGAATTGGTTGCCATTCCCTTCTCCAGGGGATATTCCTGACCCTGGGATCAAACGTGGATCTTCTGCATTGTAGGCAGATTCTTTACCATCTGAGCCACCAGGGAAATCCTGAAGAAACTAGAAAGTGAAAGTGAAAGTCGCTCAGTCATGTCTGACTCTTTGCCACCCCATGGACTGTACAGTCTATGGAATTCTCTAGGCTAGAATACTGGAGTGGGTAGCCTTTCCCTTTTCCAGGGGATCTTCCCAACTCAGGGACTGAACCCAGGTCTTCTGCACTGCAGGTGGATTCTTTACCAGCTGAGCCATGAGGGAAACCCAAGGGAAGTAACTAGAGGTGAGCATTAAATATTCACTATGTACCATGCCTTCTGATAAGAGCCTTATATAAAATATGTCTCCTGAACTGTAAGGGAAGAAATTTGTGTTATTTTAACTCTGCCTCCACCCCCCTGCCAAAGTATGTCTTTCAATGATCAGAGCAACTTCAAAGTATAATATAACATAGAGAAATTGAGAAACTACAAAGAGAGAAATATATAGAAATACAAAGAATATACCCAGTTTCCCAAGGTCAGAGATTTATTAATTTGGGAGACTAAAACTTTAGGTCTTTCTGATACTAAAATACATATTAAAATGTTTAGACTTTACCTATGTAGAGACTGTAAAAAGGGATGTGGCAAGGTGTTATTTCTCTTTGTGTTAACATAAGTTTTGTAGTACTAGAAAAGACTGGGAGTAAAAAGACTGGTGGTTTTTCTATTGGCCTGAGCTGCTCTTTTGCGGCCTTAAACTAAGAAAGGATATAAGTTTAGACATGAAAAAAAAAAAAGATTTAGGGAAATAACAACGATGACTCCAAGGTTTCTAAATTCTTAATTATGATGATTAGAGTCACAAAACATTTGGATTGAAGGTGAATTATGACTTAAAATTCAAACATTTTATTTCAGTTGAGCTAGCTCAAATATGTCAGGGCCTAATGGATGTACATTCAGATATCATCAGTGTATAAAAGCAAGGGAATTCCAAAAAAAGATCTATTTCTGCTTCATGGACTGTGGACTGTGTGGATCACAACAAACTGGAAAATTCTTAAACAGATGGGAATACCAGACTACCTTACCTACCACCTGAGAAAGCTGTATGCAGGAAAAGAAACAACAGCTAGAACCAGACATGGAACAATGAACTGGTTCAAATTGGCAAAGGAGAACATCAAAGCTATATATTGTCACCCTGCTTATTTAACTTACATGCAGAGTACATCATGTGAAATGCCAGGCTAGATGAATTACTAGCTGGAATCAAGATTGCCGAGAGAAGTATCAACAGCCTCAGATGTACAGATGATACCACTTTAATGGCAGAAAGTGAAGAGGAACAAAAGAGCCCCTTGATAAAAGTGAAAGAGGAGAGTGAAAAAGCTGGCTTAAAACTCAACATTCAAAAAAATAAGATCATGGCATCTGGTCCTATCACTGCATGGGAGATAGATGGGGAAAATGTGGAAACAGTGTCAGATTTAATTTTCTTGGGCTCCAAAATCAATGTGGATGGTGACAGCAGCTGTGAAATTAAAAGACACTTGCTCCTTGGAAGAAAAGCTGTGACCAACCTAGACAACATATTAAAACACAGAGACATTACTTTGCCAACAAAGGTCCATCTAGTCAAAGCTATGGTTTTTCCAGTAGTCATGTATGGATATAAGAACTGGATCATAGAGAAGGTTGAGCACCAAAGAATTAACACTTCAGAACTGTGGTGCTGGAGAAGACTCTTGAGAGTCCCTTGGAAAGCAAGGAGATCAAATCAGTCAATCCTAAAGGAAATAAATCCTGAATATTCATTGGAAGGATGGAAGCTGAAGCTGAAGCTCCAATACTTTGGCCACCTGATGCGAAGAGCTGACACATTGAAAAAGATCCTGGTGCTGGGAAAGATTGAGGGCAAGAGGAAAAGAGGGCAACAGAGGATGAGACTGTTGGATGGCATCACTGACTCAATGGACACGAGTTTGAGCAAACTCAGGGAGATAGTGATGGACAGAGAAGCCTGGCCTGCTACAGTCCATGGGGTCACAAAGATTCAGACACGACTTAGCGACTGAACAACAAGTATGTGTACAGGTTGAGGATATCCAAATGAGTGAAACAAGGACAACTTTTAGAGATAGAGAAGAGGATTAAGGTCAGATCCCTAAAGAAGACCAACATGCAAGAGGCAAACATAAGACACTACTATAGCTGTCAATAGAAAGGTAGAAAGAAGACTGTCCTGCTGACATACAGGAAAAGGGAAGCCAACAGTAATGGTGCTACAGCGGAGGGATTTAGGGCAAGAATTACAATTATGTCATTAAACCTGGCAACAGTATTCACTAATTAGTGACCATAATGAGATGAATTCATTGATGAAGACCAAAAATACACTATAATGAGTTTAAAAGGGTGTGTCCATTTTTGTTGTGCTTTAAAACAATATCTATTTTTGGCTCACAGTTCTGTGGGACAGTCATTTAGACCAGGCTCACAGGGGAGATTTTTCAGGGCTCAGTTGGACCCATGCTGGTTTTAGTCAGCTTCTCATCAGCTTCTGGTGGCTATCAGCTGGGATGATGATGGCGGCTGGCCATGCGTTTCTCAATACCCAGCAGGCCAGCCTAGATTCGCTTACACAGCAGCTCTGAAAGGACCCAAGACAGTGAGCAGATGCATGAAAGGACTTGAGATCCAGGTGTGGACAGCACGCTATCATCATTGTCCTGCTCTACTGGCCAATCTCAAGGGCAGCCAGATTTCAGAAGAGAGGAAATGGATCTGACCTCTAGATGGGAAGAATGACAAAACTACTGCAAAAGGATACAGAGCTAGATGTAGAGCTGTGGCCAGTTTCACAAGCTACTACACAGAAGGATGTGAGGAAGTCAAACAAATATTGCCTCTCCTTGTCAATTAAGTGATGATGAGGAAGTAGTGCAGAACCTTGAAGGAAAAGGAAGCATTTGGCAGGGCTTTTATTCTATAATCAGGAAATTAAGTTTTTAAGTTCTAAATCTTTAAGATTTTTGTCTCTAGCTTCTTTTGGTACTTGTGCTCATCAATCTCATCCACCTTGCTTTTAGCTGCAAGTCACCACAGACACTATCTCTTCCCAAGTTTGGAAATGACTGAATATGAATACTGATTTGAAGAAATAGATCAGAATGAGGCATCTTATTTGACCTGGTAAGACTTATTTCTGCCAAATGCCATTTTCCAATGTGTCACTGGAGTAATTTTTCTAATCTGCCTTTTTGACTTTGTTGGTTTAGGTCCTTAGAGAAACAGACATCACTAAAGGATTGTAAGTGCAAGTAAATTATTGGGGGAACACTAAACTTAGGATTTTCTACATATACTTTAGTAATGATCACAGGGATATAAATAGTGTCCCATCAACATTTCAATTTGATCACTATAGGCATTTAAACTAGCCATTGGCACAAAGATCATCTGCTATAAGTCTTGATTTTGGGAGCACTATTTTACAAACTGGCCAGGGATGCAGGATTAGAGTCCCCGTGCAATAAGAATCCATTTCTTTCTACATATCACTAGTCAGTATTCAAGCACAGGGCTTCTTTGTTTATGGTGTCCTCATAAAGCACCATTTTCTGGTAGAAGAAGTTAATGATACTTGTTGAGATACAAATTTAATGACATATTGAAAAATGAGAATTTTGTATCAGCAAGAGGTTGCACTCTCTCACAAAGGCTAGCACCATGTTGCTAGTGATTAATAAAAACAGCAAATGACAAACAGTTGTACATGTTACAAGTAAATATGGTGTGTTTTGCTCCAAAAGTCATCAAGCAGAAGGAAAAATTGGTCTCGGCATGCTATAAGATGACCATTAATCTTTAATAGTGTCAATGTTTATTAGTGACAGATAATTGGCTCTAAGTGTCTTATGAATAATAAATAAATCAGGTGAGTATCTGGTGTCTGCCACAAGTGTATGTTCAAGGCCAATGGAGCTTCCCTTGATTTGATGTTGAAGACCTTGCATGCACAGAGGATAAAAGGTTGTACCTGCAGGAACTGGGGCTGACTTTTCACATTTTAGCACTGAAAACAGTGGGGGAACTCTTGGCACTTTCTCAAGTCTCTGAGAATCTACTGAAGTCCAGAGATGTAGGAAAGTTCATCTTGAATGTTTTAGCAAATATAAAACTGCTGGAAAATGTTTCTCTTGTTCCCCAGCCCTGTTGAATTCATAACACTTTAAACACCTGTGTCCATCAAGTAGAACACACAGGATCACAGCTAGAGCTGTTCTTGACTTTGCAATTTCATTGACTGACAGTTTAATATCTATTTATTTTCACATCTGACACCAGTAAAGACAGGCTGGCATCATGAATGTCAAGACATTATGCTGACAAGTGTATTTTTTTTTCATCATTTGGGGGGGGTGGGTTGTGGAGGAAGGTTCAACATTCCCAAGGAAAGTGTTCTTTTGAAGCTCTGCAGCTCCAATAAAGACCAAATTATAGTTCAGATATAATTGGCAGTAACTATTGATAGGTTACCTGTACATGTTTATATAGGAACGGGTACATTCAATTCGAGATTTACTAGTAAACTAACTGTTACTGTTATACTCTGGAATGAAATGTGTAATTATACTATTTAAATAGCTGAAACAGCTGCCATTACTGTGGACTGTGTAAACAGTGTTTTCCATGCTAAAATTGAATGTTTAGAATATGGTCCCTTATTTTCAGCAGCTCTTGTTTAGTCTCTGAAATGCAAACAAGGGGTCTAGCTTCATTCCAGTTCCATAATATCAGAATGATACTCTAGATAAGAAGCATTCATAAAATCAAAGAGAGATGATGGAGTTTTAAAACCTTAAGCAAGATCACACTGTTGCTCAAATTTAGCCACAAACTAGAGAACATAACATTCATGTTAGCTACTGTGCAAAATGCATTTCGTTTCCATATGCTGAAGCAAATCAGGAAAAGGTCCTTTGTCTCTCACATTTACAACCTAAACAGAAAATAATTCAGTTTTACTGTATCTCCATGTATGGCTGGGAAAATATTATGATGCTCAGATCACTGAACTTTTCAGTCTGCTACCTTGACAATGGTCTCTGGTTAGAGGTAAGGTCTGGTAATTCACAGCACCGGTTTCACTGCATGGCCATAAAGAAGCTGCCATATGATCAGGCAGTATTGAATGGAATGACTTCATTGCCTCTCTAGGTTAAGATTGAAGTCTACTATTATATCTTGCAATTCCCCTCCCCAGTGTCATTTTGCCAAGTGCTCTAAGAATGAAATATGCTCTCTAAACTGAAATTTTGTTCAGAGTGCATTCATTCACAGAAATTAGGCCTGAGATTGATTGTGGATTTCCACAAAATCATATTAATTTCAGTTCTTGGCAATTACAGTATAATTAGTGTTATTGATGTAGCAGTCTCATAAATAAATATTTGTCACCATATAGGGGATTTTTGTTTGCTGCTTGTTTGTTTAGGCTTCATTTTTGGATGAAATTAGGCCTGAATGTCTTCTCTCTTTCTTGCAGAGGAATCATATGGGGAGGGGTAAAGAGAAAAGATGAATCAGGACAATTTCTTCTAGGTCTCCTGCATTGCAGGCGTCTGAGACAACAGGGAAGGTCACAGAGAGAAAGGATGAATCAGGACACTTTCTTCCAGTTTACTGAGTCCATCTCGATGACTCATTTCTGCAAGCTTAACCCTGACTTTTAACTCCTAACTCTAACCCCCTCTCCCCAACCTACTCTCAATTGCCCTGTTTCTATCACGATCAACCAAAGCCAGACCTTGTGCGACAGCAAGCTGAATTTTTTTCTGATAGGCAAAACAAAAGTAAAAGCAATTGTTTTCTTAGGATCACTGGAAGAAAGGCAAAGCCCAAAAATGCTCAAACTATTGCACAATTGCACTCATCTCACACATTAGTAAAGTAATGCTCAAAATTCTCCAAGCCAGGCTTCAGCAAATGTGAACCATGAACTTCCAGATGTTCAAGCTGGTTTTAGAAAAGGCAAAGGAACCAGAGATCAAATTGCCAACATCCACTGGATCATTGAAAAAGCAAGAGAATTCCAGAAAAACAATTATGTCTGCTTTATTGATTATGCCAAAGCCTTTGAGTGTGTGGATCACAACAAACTGTGAAAAATTCTGAGAGATGGGAATACCAGACCACCTGACCTGCCTCTTGAGAAACCTGTATGCAGGTCAGGAAGCAATAGTTAGAACTGGACATGGAACAACAGACTGGTTCCAAATAGGAAAAGGAGTATGTCAAGGCTGTATATTGTCACCCTGCTTATTTAACTTATATGCAAAGTACATCATGAGAAATGCTGGGCTGGAAGAAGCACAAGCTGGAACCAAGATTGCTGGGAGAAATATCAATAACCTCAGATACGCAGATGACACCACCCTTATGGCAGAAAGTGAAGAAGAACTAAAGAGCCTCTTGCTGAAAGTTAAAGAGGAGAGTGAAAAAGTTGGCTTAGAGCTCAACATTCAGAAAACTAAGATCATGGTATCTGGTCCCATCACTCCATGGGAAATAGATGGGGAAACAGTGGAAACAGTGGCTGACTTTATTTTTTGGGGCTCAAAAAAAATTTTTTTTTTATTTTATTGAACTGAATAATGTAACAGATATGCTATATTTTATAACAAACTTTCACATATATTTTCTGTTTAATACTTGAAAGATAGATAATTTTAGAAAGTAAGACTCAGACCCTCCCTTATGGGAGTTATTTCCTTAACTTTAAAAATATGTGGTATAATACATGTAACAAAGTTATCATCTTAACTGTTTTTAAATATACAGTTCAGAAGGTTAATTCCATTCACATTGTTATGCTAGCTTCATGGCAACAGATACTGTCTCTTTATTATAAAAATTGATAGAAATTTAATCTAATGAATACTCAATCTTTAGATTTTTCAAGAAAGTATATTTTATCTATATATGTATAGTTTTCACCAATGTTAGTTTTGACTAAGGAAAGTAACACTAAAATAAATTTCTGTAGTCACTAAATGCAATGCAAATTATTTTTTTATACTTGTCCTGAAGGTGTTCTTGATATTTTGTTTTCTGTTTTCTGAGAATCTATAAAGGAATTAAGATAGTTTTAGATTTCCACCCAAATTTAATGGTGGACTTTACAAATAAATAAGGAGCAATAAGTTCACATATCTGTGATACGCAACAAGGAAAACTTAGACCTCTTCTGACTCCATGTCACATCCCCTCTGTCCTCCCCCCCAAAAAAACAAGAAAAGTTTGATCTATTAATATAGAAAGATATCATATTCCAGAAATAATGAAATTTAATAAAACAATATTTCACATTTTAAGCCCCGTGGGAAGATCCTTATCTTTATTGGGTGGAAGAAAACTTAGACGGGCGACATCAAGTGACCACTGAGCCCACCACCACTGTCTACAGAGACTGCTTCTGCTCTTTTCCACAAGCAGATCCTACCATTTCTCAGACTCACTGTTTCGCTTGGGTTTCTCACAGCCTTGAGGCTTGACTGCTGCTGCCACCTAGCCCACTGACAGGACACGTAGTATCTCAATAGAACAGAGAGAAGACGGGACCATCGCCTGATTATAGTGTCATTGTTTATAGCCCCATTTTAAAAGAGAAAAGAACAGTTTTAAAGGCTAATGTAAGTTTCCATTATTATGTCACCCTTAATAACTATACTATTTTGCTGAAAAGAGATAAGCAAATGGAATTGAAAATAAGGGGCAAAGTCATAACACCAGTGCTCTATTTGGGCACTCAAAAATATTGCCAGGCAATATCTGTTCACTTTTCAACCATTTAACACATCTACTCCTTTGGATATGAAGTTTGTCAGATTCTTATAACTCTCCCTGCCACAACCAATGTTCAGTGTACGCAGTGTAAGAAACAAAACTCAAGAGCATGGCAAGTTCTTCTCAAAGCAGCAAGAAAACGAAAGGTCCACCTTAGAGTGTCTCTGTGTGAAAAGCCTACATGGCCATTCAATCAATAGCTCAGCACAAGTGTACTCAATTAATTTTTAAATTACCAACTCTTTATTTGGGGAATGGAAAATTTGCCACCAGGCTTATCATTACTTTTGTAAGTGATACCCATCACTGGATTGTATTTGCGAGTATTTTATTTGTTCTTGTGAACACAATTCCTAATACTGTAGTAATATAATAATAATAGTGCTTTTTTCATTTACAAAGTATTTACATGTTCAATGTACTGCTACCCACATGATGTTTTATACTACCGACAAAGAGCTGTTAAACTAGCAGTCAAGTAATAAATACCCCAAACACATCCCTTTGGAATGTACAGTGATCTGGAAATATCCTCATAAATTCAAGATTGCTCATTTGCTAATCAAATTTCAAATATGATCATTGCCTGACAAACTGATAATGAAGAACTAGTAATTCTGATAACCTGTAGGACAGATTCATCTACTTTTCTTCTGAGAGGTTACAAATGATCATTCTTGAGTTATCAAAAATAATTACCAAAATTTGTGCCTTAGTTTTTTCACCTGTGATATATTTCTGAAGGTGGCTCCTGGTCTCAGGATTATGGAATCAATTCAAGCCATTCAGGTGGTAGGTATAGGAGCAGATATTCTTTGAAAGTAACTGGATCAGTTCAGTTCAGTTCAGTCACTTAGTCATGTCCAACTCTTTGCGACCCCATGAATCACAGCACGCCAGGTCTCCCCGTCCATCACCAACTCCCGGAGTTCACTCAGACTCACGTCCATCGAGTCAGTGATGCCATCCAGCCATCTCATCCTCTGTTGTCCCCTTCTCCTCCTGCCCCTAATCCCTCCCAGCATCAGGTCTTTTCCAATGAGTCAACTCTTCGCATGAGGTGGCCAAAGTATTGGGGTTTCAGCTTTAGTATCAGTCCTTCCAATGAACACCCAGGACTGATCTCCTCTAGAATGGACTGGTTGGATCTCCTTGCAGTCCAAGGAGTCTTCTCCAACACCATAGTTCAAAAGCATAAATTCTTCGGCACTCAGCTTTCTTCACAGTCCAACTCTCACATCCATACATGACCACTGGAAAAACCATAGCCTTGACTAGATGGACCTTTGTTGGCAAAGTAATATCTCTACTTTTCAATATGCTATCTAGGTTGGTCATAACTTTCCTTCCGAGGAGTAAGCATCTTAATTTCGTGGCTGGAATCACCATCTGCAGTGATTTTGGAGCCCCCCAAAATAAAGTCTGACACTGTTTCCACTGTTTCCCCATCTATTTCCCATGAAGTGATGGGACCAGATGCCATGATCTTCGTTTTCTGAATGTTGAGCTTTAAGCCAACTTTTTCACTCTCCACTTTCACTTTCATCAAGAGGCTTTTTAGTTCTTCACTTTCTGCCCTAAGGGTGGTGTCATCTGCATATCTGAGGTAGTTGTTCTCTAATTAGCTTATGAGTTGTAGAGTCAGGTCAAAAGGTGATCTGTTGGCATTTGAGGACCACCTGTTCTTGTTGTTTAGTTGCTAAGTCATGTTGGACTCTTTGGGACCCCGTGGACTATAGCACACCAGGCTCCTCTGTCCATAGGATTTCCCTGACAAGAATACTGGAATGGGTTGCCATTTTCTTCTCCAGGGGATATACGTGACCCAGAGATCAAACCTGCATCTCCTGCATTGGCAGGTGGATTCTCTACGATTGAGCCACCAGGGAAGCTCCAAGCACCACCTAGGTAGACCTGAGTATTCTGGGGTACCAATTAAATTACATATTTAGCTTGATTATTTCAAGTAATTTATTTGTAAATGACATTGAAAAGCACACTGTTTAGCCAAAACAGATTTTGTGTACCTAACATTTCAATACCTGCATTCATTTTCAGAGCTGATATGAAAGAGTGTTAATGGAAAGAATGCATTTTTGTGTGATTTTAAATTTCCCACACACTGAGAAGAGCTCTAGACTGGTGTGATATCTGCTGTCGGGTGTAAAAAGGGTCTCAACTGCAGAGCCATTTGAAAGCCTCCTTTCTAAAAAATATTTTACAAGGAAGAATGTTTATGTCCAACTTAGTTTAGGGACTCACTGAAAAGCAAACATTTAAATAGGGAAGCCTGCAAACAAGTAGAAATATTTAGGTATATGCTAAATTCTGATCCTCTAATATAACACAAATTTAAATTCAACTCAGTTATCAGGTGTGCATAGGTTAAGTGTTGCCTTTCTGGGTTATGTTCCCTGGTAAAACTGGCTTGTCTCTTTCTTTGAGGGCCATAATGCATAATATTATGTGTATGGTTTTATACTATAAAAACCAAAGACATTTTGTTTTATACCAAAGTATAAAACCAAGACATTTTGCCCTTTATAAAATAAGTAAATACGCTTATCCGAATTTTAGCCTTAAATTAGCCTGAAATATTGGGTTCATATTTTCATTTCCAAATAATGAAGAATATCATATCTGAAAGGTAAAAAATAGTGAAAGAACTTGGTTGATTTTTATTTTTAAAACATTTTTGCCAAACTTGTTTCCTCAGATATTTTTTGCAGTTATAAATGGAGTGTTAAAGAATAAGCAGAAAACAATAGAAGAGGAAAGACTAGAGATCTCTTCAAGAAAATTAGAGATACCAAGGGAACATTTCATGCAAAGATGGGCTCGATAAAGGACAGAAATGGTATGGACCTAACAGAAGCAGAAGATATTAAGAAGATGTGGCAAGAATACACAGAAGAACTGTACCAAAAAGATCTTCACGACCAAGATAATCATGATGGTGTGATCACTGACCTAGAGCTAGACATCCTGGAATGTGAAGTCAAGTGGGCCTTAAAAGCATCACTACGAACAAAGCTAGTGGAGGTGATGGAATTCCAGTTGAGCTATTTCAAATCCTGAAAGATGATGCCGTGAAAGTGCTGCACTCAGTATGCCAGCAAATTTGGAAAACTCAGCAGTGGCCACAGGACTGGAAAAGGTCAGTTTTCATTCCAATCCCAAAGAAAGGCAATGCCAAAGAATGCTCAAACTACCGCACAAATTGCACTCATCTCACATGCTAGTAAAGTAATGCTCAAAATTCTCCAAGCCAGGCTTCAGCAATACGTGAACCGTGAACTTCCAGATGTTCAAACTGGTTTTAGAAAAGGCAGAGGAACTGTTGTAGCCATGCATTCCGGGAAACAAACTCACTGAGAAGGACAATGCAGATAGTGGAGTGCGGTTTATTACACCTGCGGGCCCAAGGCAGAGTCTCCTCTTAGCCAAGGACCCCGACCAGCATCTGTGAAAATCTTTTATACCCCATGTGTATGTGTCTGAACCCACCATTCCAAATTCCTTGAGACTTACATAAACCAAGGAAAATACAATCCCAATAACCCCATCATTCACGTGCTATGTGCTCATGTGCTCAAACAGTCAAACAGTTAGCCAATAATCAATAAACCTGAGGTTACACTCCAATAGATACAGAAAAATTTATGGCCTGTCTGGAGGAAAGGGTGATTAGTGTATGTTTTCTCTTAAGTGATGAGTAACCTAGATACGATGTTCAAGGTTCCCCTATCTGGAGGGGGTCTTATCCTTCTGTTGTTGTTTTCATAGGCATTAAACACAGAGTTCAGAGTCCATTGGAAAGCTGGCCGAACATGATCAGCATGAACAGGCCTTTTAGTCCAGGCCCTATGAATTCATTCTTCATTCCCCCCTCTTGATACTCTTAACTCATATTATGAGCATCATTCATAGGGATATATTGCACCCTGGCTCTCCGACCACCAGTTTGGGAGAATGACATCAACCTTCAGGTTGCTGCTAAGTTGCTTCAGTCGTGTCCGACTCTGTGCGACCCCATAGATGGCAGCCCACCAGGCTCCCCAGTCCCTGGGATTCTCCAGGCAAGAATACTGGAGTGGATTGCCATTTCCTTCTCCAATGCATGAAAGTGAAAAGTGAAAGTGAAGTCGCTCAGTCGTGTCTGACTCTTAGCGACCCCATGGACTGCAGCCTACCAGGTTCCTCCATCCATGGGATTTTCCAGGCAAGAGTACTGGAGTGGGGTGCCATTGCCTTCTCCGAAACTTCAGGTTACAGAGTTCATAATACATTGTAAAATTCAGGGTCCACAAAGCAGAACTATCAAGACAACTATAACAGTGGTAAATTTAGTTTTCCACCAATCACCCTTTGCCCAAGATAGGACCAAAGTCCAGAAAGGAATGTTTTCATTTGACATCGCTTTTACCTGGTTTTTCATATCATCTAAAGCAGTTGATATATTGCCAGATAAGTCAGGGCTGTATACACAACATTCAACCTTAATTATAACACAAGTCCCTCCTTGAGCAGCTGTGAGTATGTCCAAAGCCATTCTATTATGAATTACCGCTTTTCTCATTTGGATTTGCCCTTCATTTTAGGCTTGGATGGCTTTTGTTCTATCTAGGAGGGCCTGTTTTGTGAAATTAGTCAAGGCCTCTGTTTTAATCATGATATCTGTTGTCCCTATAGAGGGTACGAATAAGGCAGCAATATACTCATACCATCGAAACATGGATCTTGTCCACCTAGCATGTAAATAAGGTAGATTTACCAGGGTTACCGGGGTAGATTTACAACAAGTAGGTTAGGCTTTTGTTACATTGGCATTTATATCAAATGTAACCCCATGACCCGAGTCTACTGACTGTAGGTCTTACAGCAAGAGAGCAAGGAGAGGTTATGATTGGCAAGAGAGAGGAAAGTCTCTTTTTGTCATCCCAGAAAAGAGCAGAGTGGTTTAAAATTTCCTTGGCAGAGCGGTGACACCCACCAAGGAAGTCCATCCATCACTGACAGAGGCATAGCCCTACATACCCAGCAGTTGGAAGTGTTGTGGAAGTCTGCGTAGAAATGTGCCCATGAGATGAAAACATTGTCCTGCGTTGAAATGGAAGTTAAATTCAAAATCACGTTGATGAGGCCAAGCAGCAGAGTTGATTGTGTGGCTTCATCCTGAAGGGGCTTGTCCAGGATCTTCTTTTCCTTCTTCTTAAGGATGGTCTTAGTCTCTCGAGAGTCAGCGGGGTCCCTCTGTGCAGTCCACTCAGCGTTTTTTGGGTCTGCGTGGTATGTTTTCTTCACCCTCGTATGATGGATCTGAGGGACAACACCTGCAACTTTAATTGCAGTAGGGGTAGTTAGAATAACATAACGGCCCTTTCACCAAGGGGCTAGCAAACCATGTTTCCGATCTTTGACCCATACTTGGTCACCAGGCATAAACTCATGAATCTGTTCCCCAAGGGGGAACGGCACCCTTTCTTGTACAAACTTAGTTACCCGATTTATTACCTTACCCAGTTCCATCTGCTGTGAAATCCTATCCCCCCTTACCTGAGGCAAACTTGTTGACACCTGTTTTATTATGGGAGGGGGGCCTCCCATTCACAATTTCGTATGGAGAATAGCCTTCGGACTGTGGGGTCATCCTGAGTCTGAGCAGAACCGTCAGAAGCAAGTCCACCCAGGAGCAGTCAGTCTCTTTGATCCACTTGGAGAGTCTCTTTAATGTCCGTTGGTTCATTCCACCATCTCAGGAACTCTGGGCTTATATGCAGTGTGCAGTTTCCATTTGATGTTTAAAGTTTTGCTTACTTGTACTAAATCAGCTACAAAAGCCAGGTCATTGTCTGAACCAATGCTGATAAGAAGTCCAAATCTGGAAACTATTTGCCTAAGCAGGCACCGGGCTACTTCTGATGCTCTTTCAGTCCAGGTAGGAAGAGCTTCTACCCATACCGAGAACGTATATACCATGACCAGCAGGTAACCGCAACGTCAGTGAGGTTTCATTTCAGTGAAGTCCACTTCCAGGTGTTCAAAGTGCAGTGTGCCTTTCAGCTAAATACCTGGAGGTTTTTGTCTGAATACCGAGAGGCAGCATTAACCTGTGAGGAGGCAGCATGGCCTAGGTGGGTCACTTGTTGTGTTTGGCTTACCAGATTGTGTGCCAGCTCCTCCGGTACCAATAATTTGCCACTTGGCAATTCCCACCATCCCTTTTCAGTCTTGATGGCCCTTTCCGCTTTGGCTAACCTGACAACCATTGTCCTTATCAGGCTAGTGCCATCAGTATATAGGACCCAACTAGGGTCTGGAACCTTGTGTCCTTTAAAACAAACCCCAGATACCTTATCTCCTCCTTGCAGATCTGGGCCTTCTTCTTCAACACCCGGTAACTTGCTTCCATCAGCAGCTGGAGGAGTGCTTTTATCCCTTTCCAGCATTTTTCCTTGGTCTCGGCAGCCAGCAGCAGGTCATCCACATATTGTAGGAGCCAACATCCATACTCTTCTGGATGGAATGAGTTCAGGTCAGAAGCCAAGGCTTCCCCAAAGATGGCTGGGGAGTTCTTAAACTCTTGTGGGGGAGTCCAGATGAGCTGTTGCTTGGTGCCCCTGACTGGATCTTCCCATTCAAAGGCAAAGATGGGCTGTGACGCTGGGGCGAGGCATACGCAGAAGGCATCCTTGAGATCTAGGCTAGTATAAACTTTAGTCCTCAGCGGGATGAGGCTAAGTAAGATATAGGGGTTTGGAACAGTGGGGTGTAAAGTCACAGTAGCCTGGTTGACTAGCCTGAGATCCCGTACAGGCCTATAGTCCTGCCCTCCTTCCTTTTTGACTGGCAGGATCGGTGTATTCCAAGCTGACTGGCTCTACTAGAATGCCCGCTTGTTTCAATCTATTGATGTGGTGCAGTATGCAGGCCCAGGCCTCTATCAGTAGCGGGTACTGGCACTTTCTAACCGGGATGGTGCCTGGTTTGAGTTCTATTATCACGGGCTTGATGTCTAGCCAGCCTGGGGGGAAGGGGGTGAGGGTGAGGGGGGTTTGTCTTTTGTCCAGACCTCAGGGAATAATTGAGTTAGCTCGCTCTCATGCTCTTCTGGCCCACCCGGGTCTTCCTTCAGAGGCTCATGCAACCTCCACTCATTTTGGGGTGGTATTGAGAGAGAGAGCAAATAAGTCATAGTGCCCATCCAGAAGGTGGGCCTCTCCTCAGGGGAGAAAGTCACTTGTGCTCCTAGTTTGGAGAGCAAGTCTCTTCCCAACAGGGGTACTGGGCACTCAGAATGTAGAGGAATTCATGAATCACTTGGTGCCCCCCATCTGACATTTTCTGGGCTGGCAAAACGATTTAATCATCTCTTCTCCTGATACCCCAGTTACAGCGGTAGTCTTTTTGGACAGTGGTGCCACAGGTTTTACTACCGACAGTTCTGCTCCTGTATCCACCGTGAAGTCAATGTTTTGGTCCCCCACTTTTAAGGTTACCATGGGCTCTCGGGGACCTGATATCTCTGAGCCCCAGCAGCCCTATTTAATTTCCAAGTCAGCAAGCCCCACAACTGCAGGAGCTTCCTCTTCCTTCCTTGCCTTAGGGCATTCATTCTTCCAGTGGCCAAAAGCTTGGCACCAGGCACAGTGGTTTGGCTGTAACGGGGCCCGGGGCCTTCACTGGGACCGGTTGAAGGACTGTCCTGTCCCTGGGGCAGAGGAGGTTTTCCGGAGGGCGGGAGATGGACTTTCCCAGAGCAGCAGCTAACATTGCAAATCTCTTGTCTGTTCTCTTTCGTTCCCTCCAGCTCTCTGGCAGAGTGCAGTCTCTGCTTAATTCCAACGTCTCCCTCCCCTTCTTGTCAGTACTCACCAGGAGAGATGGGTATAGCTTGGGCGGTTTGGCTGGAGTCGGATCCTGGAAGTGCTGGCCAGAGGCTTCTGTCACTGGGATCGGAGCCTGCCGAGGTGGCAGCTCTACGACCTCGGGAAGAGCTGGCAGAGGAGCAGTGGCTACTGCAGGACTTCACCTGGGCCTGGGTTGGGCATTAAGGCAGCCTCCAATCCTGGTGGAGCACTGAGGCAGGAGCGTCATTATCCAGTATGGAGGAGGGGTCAGGTCTACCCGTCCACATCCTGTAGAATTTCCTTTTTTATCATCAGTCAATTTTTGTGCCATTAATATTTTTCCCTTTCCCTTGTGGATACAGAACCTTGTCCAAGTAGGAGGATCTTGAGCTAACCCTAGCCATGAGGCAATATATGGATGTTGATCCAGGTATCCTGGTTCTTGTGTGACTACTGTATAGACTGCTTCCACTATTATTAAGTTCATGGTGTCCTCTGGTGGCCATCCTACTCCCATAGGGGTCATTTGACCTCACAGAGTATGTGGAGGTGGTTAGGCTTCATCTTCACCCCATAGTCTCCTCCTAATCCCTTCTTAAAATTTTTAATCATGCACTCCAATACAGTTGCCTTAGATTCACTTCCTCCCATCTTCCTTGCCTTCTCAGACCTTCTTCTACTTTTCCTTTTCATTCTGTCTATGAAGTTCTCAGTACCCTATGTACTTCTGATATTTCCACTCAATGACACTTAAATTGCCATTCTGCCTCCTCCCTAATTGGGGTGAGAAGAGCCTTACCTGCTAGATCCCAGAGGGAGGAGGGGGATTGGCGTGCCTTCACCTGCCAGTTAGCACAGCTGAACTAGAACACCACGTGGTCCAAGACTGTTTCTCCCTTAAAGTCCATTCTGCCTTGGTGGGCTTATCAGGTGTGGACGAAAACACAGATGGGTTAAATATCCCATGTCCCAGGCCATCTCCGGGAAAGCCAATTCATACTCACTTATGTATCCCCTTCCTTCTAGCCTAACAATTCCGAGGGGGTCAAGAATTTCACAGCAGATGGGACACCTCCTGGGGGAGGGCAGAATAGGAGCATACAAGGACCAGTTTTCTATCCTAAAAATCCCCTAGTGATCGCTGGTAGTAATTTTCCCTGAGACGGTGTGGACACAACTCCTAAATGACCTTTACAAATTTCCTTCCTAAACCGTAGCACGCTCGTCGACCTGTGTACCAAGCAATCGCTGCTGCCTGCCTATTCCAGGCCCCTGTGGGTCCGTGCCCCTTCTAGTCCCTCCCAGGGGGGTGATCAGGCCCCCTCTTCCACCCTGCCGGGTGGGTTCCTCCTCACCTGAGCACTCAGTTCCCTTGCTGCCATTCACTACCTGCCAAAGCGAAGAAACCGGACGTTGAAAGGCTGAATTCATTCAGACGGGTGAGGCGCCTTCCCCCCTCTAGGAGATTCAAACTACAAAGCCTCGGGGTGGCCTCAAAGGAGACCTGTCTCCTCAAAGTGAGGAGGTTCCCGGCCCAAGCACCAAATGTTGTAGCCATATGTTCCGGGAAACAAACTCACTGAGAAGGACAATGCAGATAGTGGAGTGCAGTTTATTACACCGGCGGGCCCAAGGCAGAGTCTCCTCTTAGCCAAGGACCCCGACCAGCATCTGTGAAAATCTTTTATACCCCGTGTGTACTGAACCCACCACTCCAAATTCCTTGAGACTTACATAAACCAAGGAAAATACAATCCCAATAACCCCATCATTCACGTGCTATGTGCTCATGTGCTCAAACAGTCAAACAGTTAGCCAATAATCAATAAACCTGAGGTTACACTCTGATAGATACAGAAAAATTTATGGCCTGTCTGGAGGAAAGGGTGATTAGTGTATGTTTTCTCTTAGGTAATGAGTAACCCAGATACGATGTTCAAGGTTCCCCTATCTGGAGGGGGTCTTATCCTTCTGTTGTTGTTTTCATAGGCACTAAACACAGAGTTCAGAGTCCATTGGAAAGGTGGCCGAGCATGATCAGCATGAACAGGCCTAAGATGGAGTCCAGACCCTATGAATTCCTTCTTCAGAACCAGAGATAAAATTGCCAACATCCGCTGGATCATTGAAAAAGCAACAGAGTTCCAAAAAAACATCTATTTCTGCTTTATTGACTATGCCAACGCCTTTGACTGTGTGGATCACAATAAACTGTGGAAAATTCTGAAAGAGATGGGAATACCAGAACACCTGACCTGCCTCTTAAGAAACCTATATGCAGGTCAGGAAGCAACAGTTAGAACTGGACATGGAACAACAGACTGGTTCCAAATAGGAAAAGGAGTACGTCAAGGCTGTACATTGTCACCCTGCTTATTTAACTTCTATGCAGAATATATCATGAGAAACGCTGGACTGGAAGAAGTACAAGCTGGAATCAAGATTGCCGGGAGAAACATCAATAAGCTCAGATATGCAGATGACACCACCCTTATGGCAGAAAATGAAGAGGAACTCAAAAGCCTCTTGATGAAAGTGAAAGTGGAGAGTGAAAAAGTTGGCTTAAAGCTCAACATTCAGAAAACTAAGATCATGGCATCTGGTCCCATCACTTCATGGAAAATAGATGGGGAAATAGATGGGGAAACAGTGTCATACTTTATTTCTTTGGGCTCCAAAATCACTGCAGATTGTGATTGCTGCCATGAAATTAAAAGACACTTACTCCTTGGAAGGAAAGTTATGACCAACTCAGATAGCTTATTCAAAAGCAGAGATATTACTTTGCCAACAAAGGTCCATGTAGTCAAGGCTATGGTTTTACCAGTGCTCATGTATGGATGTGAGAGTTGGACTGTGAAGAAAGCTGAGAGCTGAAGGTTTGATGCTTTTAAACTGTGGTGTTGGAAAAGACTCTTGAGAGTCCCTTGGACTGCAAGGAGGTCCAACCAGTCCATTCTAGAGGAGATCAGTCCTGGGTGTTCATTGGAAGGAATGATGCTAAAGCTGAAACTCCAGTACTTTGGCCACCTCATGCAAAGAGTTGACTCATTGGAAAAGACTCTGATGCTGGGAGGGATTGGGGGCAGGAGGAGAAGGGGACGACAGAGGATGCAATGGCTGGATGGCATCACCGACTCGATGGACGTGAGTTTGAGTGAACTTCGAGAGTTGGTGAAGGACAGGGAGGCCTGGTGTGCTGCAATTCATGAGGTCACAAAGAGTCAGACACAACTTAGTGATTGAACTGAACTGAAAGGATAAGCATGTTTTTCTTTACAATTAACAAAGGGCTGCATTTTCAATTTGGTGTTTTTCCAAATCTTGCTCATGTGCTATGTAGCTTCCCAAAGTAAAGGAAGAAAAAAAAAAATACATAGAATCAGAATCACAGGAAATCATAGAGGTGGAAATAGTTTTGAGTCTCTCTCAATTGAAGAAACAGTTCATATTGTTAAATAACTCACATCTCAGTTCAGTCAGTTCAGTTCAGTTGCTCAGTAGGGTCTGACTACTTGTGTTGTTGGAAGAGGGTGTTTGCTATGACCAGTGCATTTTCTTGGCAAAACTCTATTAGTCTTTGCCCTGCTTCACTCCATATTCCAAGGCCAAATTTGCTTGTTGCTCCAGGTGTTTCTTGACTTCCTACTTTTGCATTCCAGTCCCCTATAATGAAAAGGATATCTTTTTTGGGTGTTAGTTCTAAAAGGTCTTGTAGTTAGTTCTTCATAGGACTGTTCAACTTCAGCTTCTTCAGCATTACTGGTTGGGGCATAGACTTGGATTACTGTGATATTGAACTCACCTCTAGTCTCCTCCAAAGCCAGCAGCAGGTTCATTTAAATACTATGATCCTGGGTGGTCAACTTGTATGTTCTCTATTACATCTTTCTGCTTATTCTTTAAAATAACACTTTGTTTTTCTGTTTATTAAGTTAATACAAGCACAGTGTTTAAAACACAGTCAAGGCAAGTAATGGAAAACACCATTTCCCTTGTCTTCACCCCTCTTCACACTCACTACTTCTTGTATATGGAGTCTCCATATAAAACCATATCTTGTTTTGTTCTCCTGGTGTTTATACCTATCTCCCACCCCTTTAAATAGAGCACTTATACTGACATTTTCTACTTACCTACTTTAAATATCCTCTCTTACCTTAGACTATGATGGATGAGAATTTAATTAATTTATAACATTTTCCCCTTTCTCTATCCTCAATCTTGCAAAACATTTAAAATTTTATTCTCAGTTCCTCTACTGGTCATCCTTGTAATTTCAAACCATATTTTTAACCTCCTTTTCTTAACCCATAGCAGTAACTCTTCATTCTAAACTTTTACAACAATGACATTAACCTTCCCACACTTTCCTCCACTTCTTGATTCATTTCTAAACATCTCTTCTAGTCTGTCTTTACCTTTTCATTGTCTAGGTGAATTTCATTTACATTCCATTTTTACCCACAAGAAAGCCTTTTGTTATTTGTGTGTGAATTAATCCTAATGAAAACTATTCATCATCATTTATAACATTATGGCTATGTAAATATTGTTCATTTCATAGTCAAAGAGTTTACAGCAATTACATTTCCTCCTCCACAAATTTAATGACACAAATCATTTGACACTCAAAGTGAATTTTACTGGAGTCAAATCTGAATGGATTCTTCTTTTCCTGCATTTCCCAGATACCTACTTAGCCATTCATTTGCTCATACAATAAATATTTAGCAAGCGTCTGCTGTATGGAGGCTCAACTGTTAATAAAATAAAGTCCTTGCTTTCAAGGAGCTTATATGGGGAGCAGGGGACAAAGAGGACAATAAATAAATACACAATAAGTTTATCAACATGTTAAGTAGTAATGAGTATTGTAAAGAAAAATACTGGGTCAAGAGAATAATAATAATCTCTATTAAAAATTTATATTAAATAGAGTAGTCAGGTGAGACATATAATAAAGTAATATTTGACTAAGCAGATTTGTTTCATTTTGTTTTGTTTTGTAATTTCTAGTTTTTGTGTTTCCATCCTCAAGTAATTTCCCAAGAATGTGGGACATCAAGTTTTCTGTGTCCTTGCATGTGTGAAATATCTGATTAATAGAGGTTACAGAAGGAAAAGGGCTTTCCAGGCAGGCTAGTGGTAAAGAACCTGGAGGGCCACAGTCTGTGGAGTTGCACAGAGTCTAACAGGATTTAGCACACACAGAAAGAAAGAACAGGATTAATTGGTAGAGAGAAAATTATAAAAAAAAGAAAAAGAATTTCCTTGAGAAAAAGTGTTCATGTCTTCAGACTAAAAGGAGACACTGAGTACTCAGCACAAGTAATAAAGACCTAAACCCAAGAACATCATTTTGATAATTTTCACTCTACCAATTAACTCTATTGTCTTTCTGTAACTTCTATTAATCAGATCATTAGCCATATGAGATTGATCTTCTATGTCTCTTATGTTTTTTCATGTATTTTATGCTTCTTTTTCTCATTCTATGTTCTGCAGCAGTAATGTGTATTTAAATCCTAACATTGAATTTTGTATTTCAGTGTCATATATTTATTTTCCAAGAGATCTCTCATCCTCTGATTATTTCTTTGCTTAGTAGAAACCTTTTGTTTGTTTTGTTTTATTTTCCTTTGCAATTTCTTTTCAAATGTCTTTGAGTTCTAATTAGAAGGGTTATTTTGTGGAGGCTTTATTATATTTTTTAAGGGGTAATTTTTTTTCTGGGTGTGTGTTTGTGTCTTTTACTTCCATGTAATTGGCTTTCCTAAAACAATGATCTTTACTTTTTTCTGAACAATGATGATTAAAAACAAAGCTCTGAGTACTATAAATAAATAAATATATATATATATATATGGAGAGGGAGAGACAGTATTTGATGACTTTGTCTGGGCCCCTTGTTAACACTGGGAACCCCAAACTCCAGGATTTTCTCTGGTGTTCTAAAGTCACATTAGTTATCTTCAAACAGCTCATTTTATTTCCTTTGAGAAAAAGCCTCCAATCCCTGCCTGGGAAAAACTTCTACCAAACATTTTATGCAATGCCTGTGTGTGGTGCTGGTGAAGGAGTTCAAATGCTCTGTAGACAGCTTTAATTAACACCTCTGCTTTCTGTTTGACTTCCCTTCACATCTGATATTTCTTAGTCGTAAGCTATTCGGGGTGTACAAGGCAAGTAAGTCCCTCTATGGGCCAGTTCTCTTTTCTGTTTTAATTCTTCCAGCTTCTTTTTTTCTCTCAGAATTTGTTTTTGCCCTGAGAATCTCCATCTTATTTGGGGATTTGAGAAGGGAGAGACAGGCTGGAGTTGAAAAACATATGTGAAAAATGCATTTTTTGAATCAAGATATTTCTGAAGTGCATCCTAACCCCAGGCGTCTCCCCATCCTTACAGTATATTCCCCGTTAAATAGTAGGCACCATGGACTACATTACTATGAAAGACAAATCAATGTTGGACTCAGCCAATCATTTATGGTGTGCTTCTTGAATGCATAGAACATTTCCATAAAAAGACTAATCTGCCCACTAATCCCAATCAACCACCCACTGCAAAGTGATGGAAATGAAATGACAGGTATTTAATGCCACGAAGCTTAATCCCACAGTGTCCTGTTGGATAATGCGCTACTAAAAGTAATTCTTATTGTGCCTGTTGTTATTATGTTGTTAATATTGCTGAATTTAATATCAATACCCACAGAGAGGCAGTAGTTATTCTTCATGAAAACTCCATGGTTCCAATTTGTATCAATTGGATATTAAATAACACAAAAATAACTCATAACAAAAGGCAAGAAGTAATTTATATATCATAAATTGGATAATATGTTATGATGAAAGCCAAAAACAGTTGCATATGCTTAATGTTTATGAAAAAAAAAAATCTTGTCCTTGAATTCAACTAGTTTGACTAAATTCAGTTAAAAAAAAAAAGTGGAGATGAGGGGATGGAAATAAAATTGAACAAATATCTGAGTATTTGTCTTCAAAAAAATAGATTTGACTGAAGTATCTCTTTTCAAGCAGTTGTGTATCTAAAAATAATCTTACCTTTAAGAAGGCCTCCATATATAGTTGTTCTGTAGGAAGCCCTGGAGGCAAAGAGAAGACCTTTACTTAAGTGAAAAGCTAGCCTGAGAACTGCCTCTAGGCAAAAGCCATTATACACTTCTCTTCCATCCTTTAGACAAGCAAAAAGCAGAGTTTCCCACTGATACAAAGCAGCCCACAACTTGGCTCTCATTAGCTCTAAGTCTATGGAAATCTTTAGAAGCTTGGATCACCCCACCAAGCTCATTAGGTATTTAAAATTAGGCATTCTTTTCATAAGAAGCAACAGGAGTTCTTCCTGTAGCACAGGTATATATTTATAACAGCCCCCCAGGCTTTGTTAGGTTAACAAAGTGCATTGAAAGTGCTCACTAGGCCTGCTTGGCTATACTTGTTAGCCCAGATTTCATACTTAGCAGTAAAATAGAGCAGTGATTGGTATACCCTAATCCTTTTAGATTCTAGGGACTGGATATCTGATCTTTTTTCATATACTTTTAATCTGAAGTATATCTGTTTGTTTGTTTCCTATTTCTGCAATTGTTTGGGTGGGAAAACCCATTCAGTTACTAGTGTCAAGTATGTTAAAATCATGTAGGAAAATATTTCTCCAAGGGATAAGGATTCAGGAATACATCTTCAATTGAATTCTGCTTTATAACTGAGGCCTATACTTTTCAACTTGCATGAGACTAGAAAGTGAAATTGCCTATCTTCTCTTTGATGTAATTATAGCCATGAGGTATCCAAAGTCTTTTTATTTATGTCAAACTAAGGCAGCTATCCAAGGTACTGAAGCTTGCTGAAATGGTTTTGTTTAATGTGTTCCTTATGATTTGTAAGATTCTGGAAAGCAGTTTGGTGCCAACTGGGGAGGCAGGATGTGTTTCTGTGCAGTGAAAAGATGTCCTGAAGAGAAAATCTAGCTGGCAGACTGCAGCTCTGGATCACAGGTCAGCCAGTGTCTGCAACCTCGATAACTCTCTTGCTGCTTTGCTACCACTGTTTCCCAAATCATCAAGACAATGTAGAAAAGCATTTCTCCTTATTACAAAACAATGCTGCCATACCTAAAATATCAGTCTGCTGCCCCATTACCTCATACAATACAGGTGTAAATCTTAAAGAGGGCATAGAGTTTAACTTGCCTTCAGCATGGCAAAGAAGCAATTACTTAGCTGTTAAGAAAAATCCTAATATCATTATCAGATAACCCTAATAGCTATCTGATATCTGGCTATTATTTTAAATGGGTTTAAAACACATTTTAAAATCTCAAATCCAAATTATATGGAAATAATAACATAAGTTATCATAAAGGTATTTTGAGATAATTCTAAATGTCAATTTAGCATATTTTCCCATGTTATAGGTTTTCTAGAGTGAACGAATAGCTTCTTTTATGAGGTAAATGTCCTTTGGGCAAATGAAAGGGACAATCACATTTAAAGGTCAGTTAATATAGTGAGGTAGATGTAGTTCTTAGTGTTCAAATCTCACTATATTATCTTTAAACTAGTATGCCCACTATTTTAACTAAAATGATGCACAGTAGCTTGACTGCTTACCTCCTTTGTTCCCATTTGTCCTACCGTGTTGATCTCCTAGTGTTTCTTTCTTAGCTCAAACCCTTTTGTTTAGTGTATCTCACAATCTAGTGACAATACTCCAATTATCTTTTTTTTTGTACAGTAAAGCCTAAAACCAGTATATTTCAATGGCAGCTCTTTCTGTAATTCAAAAGAATGGAATTCTTTTCTTTTTTCGTAAAGATAAGAATGGAATTCTTTTCTTTTTTCATAAAGAAAAGAATTCTTATAGAATCAGAAAACTAAGCCTTCTTGAAAAATGGAAAATTCCACAATTCAGACACATACAACCATTCCATAGACTATGTTTCTTAAGACTTTACCTTTGTAGAGGCACTGTAATGACCATTTAAATGGGACAAACCAGTTTGCTTACAAAACAAAATACCACTGGAGTAAAATGTAATTTGTCTTTTCTCCCCACCCTACCCTTAATTCATAACATACACATAACTTTGACTAGTCATTAGACTGAATTGTTTACAGAACACCTCATATAGAATTGATCTCAGGAAAAAAAAATTTTTAGCTATTCTATATTTAAAACAAAATTAAAAATTTTTTTTAATTTAATGTAACTTTTTTTTACTACTAAAAGTTATAGTTACTAAGAATTTATTTAGGTTCTCTTCCCGTATGTAAAGCTCTCTACAAGATTAACAGCTACCACCATCATGAGAGAGTTATTAGTAAAGTGAAACATTCAAGTGCAGTGATCATTTGCTCTAGAATTTATTTAGTGTAACATTTATGTGTTTAAATATTTAAGTTAATGATACATCATTTCAGCTTTGAATATCCCAATTCACATGTACTAACCAACCAAAAAGAACCAGAAGACTAAAGGTCACATGTGTTTTTAATAAACATTTGAAATCAAAGAGACATTTAAACTAACAACAGTTATCATAATTATATATACTTCATTGTGATATTCTCCTCCACAACTATTCTTTCAGGATTGACACTCAAGTATAAGAAAATGTTTTAAATTTACAGCTTTTGAGTAATCCAATTCAAGTTATAGTACAGTTTCTTAAATAAGTATTAATAGAAATTGATATAAGGCTTTATTTCAATGATATTTAGGTTTCTATAATTGAAGTTTATTCATAGTAAACTAAACAGTAAAAACTTTTTTTTTTTTTTTCAAGGAACAAATACAAATTACAGTGAAAAGGAAAACTGGCTTTGGGTTGATGAGATAAACATATCTTTGTAAAATCCCTTCAAGTTCAGGAAGAACCCAGGACTTGCTTCTGGCTAATAGAATGTAGCAAATATGAAGGGATTTTCCAGATGTAGTTAAGTCCCAAATGTATTGATTGTAAGCTAATCAAAAGGGAGATTGTCCTGTGTGATCCTGACTTTATCATGTGAAAGATTTTTAAAAAAGGGACTGAGTCTCCATAATTTTAGAATCTCTCTCCTGCTTTGGAGAAACAAGTCATCACAAGTTGTACAGCTACAGGGAAATAAATTCTGCTAGCAATCACAAGAAATTGGAAGAAGACTGCAGGCTTCAGGTGAGAACACAGCCCCGGTTGACTTCTGGACTGCAGACTGATAAGATACTGATGAAAAGAACTTAATAATGCCTGGGTATGTGACCCACAGAGATTGTGAGATAATACATGTGCTTTATTTTAAACCACTAAGTTTGTGGAAACTTAGATAATTTTTTTCCCACTATATTTGTGGAAACTAGAAAGGTTCACTTTCATTCCAATCCCAAAGAAAGGCAATGCCAAAGAATATTCAAACTACCATACAACTGCACTCATTTCACAAGCTAGCAAGGTAATGCTCAAAATCCTTCAAGCTAGGCTTCAGCAGTTTGTCAACCGAGAACTTCCTAGAAGTACAAATTGGATTTAGAAAAGGCAGAGGAACCAAAGATCAAATTGCCAATACCCACTGGATCATAAAAAAAAAAAAAAAACAAACAAGGGATTCTAGAAAAGCATCTACTTCAAAAAAAAAAGAAAAGCATCTACTTCTGCTTCATTGACTACTCAAAAGGTTTTGACTGTGTGGATCACACAAACTGTGGAAACCTTACCTGCCTCCTGAGAAATCTGTATGCAGGTGAAGAAGCAAACCGGCCATGGTACAACAGACTGGTTCCAAATTGAGAAAGGAGTACATCAAGGCTGTATAGTGTCTCCCTGCTTATGTAATGTCTGTGCAGAGTGCATTATGCAAAATGCAGCTCTGGATGAAGCACAAGCTGGAATCAAGATTGCCAGGAGAAATACCGACAATGTCAGATATGTAGATGATATCACTCTAATGGCAGAAAGTGAAAAGGAACTAAAGAGCCTCTTGATGAAGGTCAAAGAGGAAAGTGAAAAGCTGGCTTAAAACTCAACATTTAGGGAACTCAAACCAGGACCCTGTAGCAACCTAGAGGGGTAGGATAGGGTGGGAGGTGGGAGGGAGGTTGAAGAAGGAGGATACATACATATACCTATGGCTGATTCATGTTTTTGTATGGCAGAAACCAACACAATATTGTAAAGCAATTATTCAATTAAAAATAAATAAATTAAAAAAAAACTCAACATTCAAAAAACTAGGATTATGGCATCTGGTCCCATCACTTCGTGGCAAACAAATGGGGGAAACGTGGAAAGAGTGGCGATTTTAATTTCTTGGGCTCCAAAATGACCATGAACAGTGACTGCACCCATGAAATTAAAAGATGCTTGCCCTTGGAGGAAAAGCTATGACAAACCTAGACAGTGTGTTAAAAAGCAGAGACATCACTTTGCTGACAAAAGTCCATATAGTCAAAGCTATGGTTTTCCCAGTTGCCGTTGCTAAGTCGCTTCAGTTGTGTCCGACTCTGTGAGACCCCATAGACTGCAGCCCACCAGGCTCCCCTGTCCCTGGGATTCTCCAGGCAAAACACTGGAGTGGGTTGCCATTTCTTTCTCCAGTGTATGAAAGTGAAAAGTGAAAGTGAAGTCGTTCAGTCGTGTCCGACTCTTTGTGACCCCATGGACTGCAGCCTACCAGGCTCCTCCGTCCATGGGATTTTCTAGGCAAGAGTACTGGAGTGGGGTGCCATCACCTTCAGTAGAAATGTACAAATGTGTGAGTTGGACCATAAAAAAAGGCTGAATGCTGAGCAATTGATGCTTTTGAATTGTGGTGCTGGAGAAGATTTTTGAGAGTCCCTTGGACATCAAGGATATCAAATATGTCATTCCTAAAGGAAATAAACCCTGAATATTCATTGGAAGGACTGATGCTAAAGCTGAAGCTCCAATACTTTGGCCACCCGATGTGAAGAGCTGACTCATTGGAAAAGACCCTGATCCTGGGAAAGATTAGAGGGCAGGAGAAGAAGGGGAAAACAGGATGAGATGTTTGGCTGGCATCACCATCTCAATGGACATGAGTTTGATCAAAGTCCAGGAGATAGTGAAGGACAGGGAAGTCTGGCATGCTGTAGTCCACGGAGTTGCAAAGAGTCAGACATGACTTAGCAACTGAATAACCATAAGTTTTTTGGCAATTTGTTATACAGCAAGAGAAAACTGATACAGCTGAAGAACAGATTTTCATATGGACTAAATGTAGGAGGGCCATTTGTATTATAAATGAGGCTGGGGATAGAAATGAATTTGGGAATTTTTAGTTCTTTCTCAAACTTTTGAACCTTAAACCTCCCTTAAAAATTGAAGAAACACATGTACTCCAATGTTCACCGCAGCACTGTTTATAATAACCAGGACATGGAAGCAACCTAGATGTCCGTCAGCAGATGAATGGATAAGAAAGCCATGGTACATATACACAATGGAGTATTACTCAGCCATTAAAAAGAATACATTTGAATCAGTTATAATGAGGTGGATGAAACTGGAGCCTATTATACAGAGTGAAGTAAGCCAGAAAGAAAAACACCAATACAGTATACTAAAGCATATATATGAAATTTAGAAATATGGTAACGATAACCTTGTATGCAAGACAGCAAAAGAGACGCAGATGTATAGGACAGTCTTTTGGACTCTGTGGGAGAGGGAGAGGATGGGATGATTCGGGAGAATGGCATTGAAATATGTATAATGTAATATAAGAAACGAATCGCCAGTCCAGGTTCAATACAGGATATAGGATGCTTGGGGCTGGTGCACTGGGATGAACAAGAGGGATGGTACGGGGAGGGAGGTGGGAGGGGGGTTCAGGATGGGGAACATGTGTATACCCATGGCATATTCATGCTGATGTATGGCAAAACCAATACAATATTGTAAAGTAATTAACCTACAATTAAAATAAATAAATTTATATTTTTTAAAAAATTGAAGAAACAGGACACAATAGACCACATTTCCCCAAACAGGGCTGAAGGAACACTATGCTGTCTTACAACTTCTTCCACCTTACCTCTATTCTCATCAAAATGATCATGAAGATTCTGTGGTCAAATCTTTTAAAAGATATTATATAGATCCCACTCACCACCACCACTGTCTCTCAGGACCATCACTAGAAGCCCACCCTTGAGATCCCCAAACCCAAACTTTCTCAAACAGCCTACAGTAGTAAAAGATAGCCTCCTTTTTTTTTTTTTAATTGACCATCAAAATGTATAATAGAGTTCAGAACAACACACTAGAAAGCGTTATGATGGGGAGTCCTGGTGAGCAGAGGCTGTGCTAACTGGGAACTGCAATGACATGAGTGAGAATCACCATTATTCCCCTTGAGAGGAATGAGATTTTCAGAGAAGTGGTGTCTCAAGTGGAGAATGGCTCGAGCAGAAGCTGACAGTAGGAAATAGAAGTTATTTCAGATAGGAATGGCTTTCATGACGTTGCCATTCAAAGCTCCTTCATAAAGTGGTGATTATTTGATTGTGTAACTATTTCTTCATCTTTTTAAAAAATTCACCTCAGAGCAAAACTGGATAATCTGATTACAAAAAAGAACCAGACTAGTGGGGATGAGGAAATTGCTTCTTGTATCAATATTGTTTTATTTTGACCCTGAATTAGCAAGCTCATCCCTGAGCAGAAAATTAGATTTCTGACCTTCAGTGGCCTCTGGGTTTCTCCACAATGGCTCTGCCACAGGCACCCTGTATTGCTGTGTTACACTGTCTCCTCCACTCTTCCTAGTCTCACAGCCACTTCTTCCTTGATAGGTCTTTTCTCTCAAATTTCTTGAGCCTCTCCCTGTCTTAACTGACTTCTTATGAACACTTGGCTCTAAGCCAATCATATTCTTGTTTGAAAAATAATCAAATGGATTTGTTAATAGCTATTTAAAAAATATCATTGCTTTTGTTAAGTCCAGTCATGGCTGCGCAACCCCAAAGCAGTAACAAAAAGAATTATGGATGAGGTTCAAATATAAAACCAAATTATCTTTAATAGAAAAACTTAAATATCACTATGAAAATGGAGGAAGAAAATATCCTAGTAGCCTCAGAATCTCTTTTTATTTCTCTTTCACCTGTCCTTTCTTGATACTTACAGGCCTTTTTCTCCTCCCTCTCTAACCATTTCATCAGCCACATCCCATATGTCTAGCACATTAGAATTCTTCTGTAATTACCTAGTCCCATATACTTAATAAGTATTACAGCTGCTCAGGAGCATCACACTCTTGTCATGAGCGTTTATGTCATCTCTGTGGCCTTGTCAGTAAACCAGTAGATAACCAGCCAGTACCAATAATTAGTAATGAAAGGACAGAACTACTAAAGCCCTACAGAAGACAGTTAATCAAGGGCTGGTACCTGAAATTAGGCTCTCTGTTCTTTATCTGCTCCCTATACTCTTTTATTCAGCAGTCAAACTGTATCAGGTGTTATAACATCAAACATCACTTTAACTAATAGGTATGTGTTATGCAACATTAAAAAATCTCTAATTAAGTAGGGAAAAAGGAATCTGTCTGTTTAACTAGTTGAATGGATATTTGTTTATGGTTAGCTGGTCAAGCTTGCAAACAACTTGTGTAGTAAGTTTAGGGTATGAAATCATTATTTGTAGTTGTCAGCCAGTCTGGGCCTAGGGCCAGGTGAGTGAGATGAATGAGGCACTTGCCTCAGAGCAAAATTTAAGGATGGAGGGATACAATAATCAAAATAAATGTATTTCAGTGCATTATTTGTTAAAAATTTCAAAAAATTATGATAAACAATGTACTGAAATGATTAATAGAGATAGCATTAGTAACAGTGCTGTGCCAAGCCATTTTGAAGCCTGAGGCAAAAGGAATAATCAGTAATGATGATCCTATCTGTATTTAAAATTTTGTTCATCACATATTTCTTTCCTGTCACTTTTGATTTTTTTTTTAAATATTGCATTTGATACCTCCTTAAATTCTGTGCCTGAAGCAAGTGACTCACTTGCCTCACCCTAATCCTGGCCTTTTGGTAGAGCTATTGCTTTTCAGTGTTCTGGCTAACATAGAAAATATTTTTCTCATTCTTTTTAGTCTCTCTCAATGTGAGGTCAAAAGTACATATCATACATTTATGGTCAATTGGTTTTCAACAAAGTTGCCAAGAATTTTCAGTGGAGAAAGAATAGTCTTTTCAACAAATAGTACTGGAATAATTGAATATCCACATTCAAAAGAATAAAGTTGGACATTGTCCTTATACCACACACATAAGTTAACTCAAAATGGGTCACAGACCTAAATTAAGAGCCAAAAACTCTTGGATGAAGACATAGGAGTAAATCTTTGTGACCTTAAATTAGACAAATGCTTCTTAAATTTGACATCAAAAATTAAAGTGACAAAAGAATAGATAAATTAGTCTTTATTCAAATTAAAACCATTTGTGCTTCAAAGGAAACTATCAAGAAAGTAAAAAGACAACCTACAAAATGGGGGGGAAATTGCAAATTATAAATTTAATAAGAGTCTAGGAACTAGAATGTATAAATAACTCTTACAACTCAAAAATAAAAATGTAAATAACCCAATTAGAAAATGATTTGAACAGTCATTTCCATGAAGAAGATATATGAATGGCTAGTAATCACATGAGAAGATGATCAGTGTCATTAGTCATAGGAAAATATAAATCAAACCATAATGAGATGGCACTTTATACTCAGTAAGATATTGTAATCAAAAAGGCAAAATAAATGTTAGCATTAATGTAGAGAATTTGGAACTCTCATACATTGCTAGTGGAAATGTAAAATATTGCAGCCATATTGGAAATAGTTAGGCAGTTCTTCAAAAATTTTGAAGTTAACATGTGACCCAGTAATTCTCAAGAAGAGAAATAAAAATATGTATTCTTAAAAATCTTGTGTTTTCATAGGAGTATTATTCAGATAGCCAAAAAGTAGAAATAACCAAAATGTACATCAACTGATAAAATGGAACATTACTTGGTAACACAAAGGAATGAAGTACTGATACATGTAACAGCATGCATCTTGAAAACAGTATGCTAAGTGAAAAAAAACTAGGCAAAAGAGACCACATTGTATGATTTCAATATATGGAGTCACATATGATGCTACTTATGGAAGTGTCCAGAATAAGTAAACCTAAAGCTATAGAGACAGGAATTAGGTTAGTGGTTTCCTGGGACAGAAGTGAGGAAAGAATGGGGTGTATACACTGTTAATGGGTACAAAGTTTCTTTGGGGGAGTTGAAAATACTCTAAAACTGATTTCTGATATTGGTGGTACAACTCTGTGAATATACTAAGCACCAATGAATTATGAACTTTAAATAGGGAAATTGCATGGCATGTGAATTGTATCTCAATAAAGCTGTGTTTTAAAAAGTGCATATCAGAGCGATTAAGAGACATTCTTTCCCAGCCTCCATTTCCTCCTCTGTCGTTGAGCTCCCAGGAAAAGATTTTACAAAGAATTGTCTTCCCTAATACAGACTTCCTTAATACAGAATCCACCTGCAGTGTGAGAGACCTGGGTTTGATCCCTGGTTGGGAAGATCCCCTGGAGAAGGGAATGGCTACCAACTCCCGTATTCTGGCCTGGAGAATCCAATGGACTGTATAGTCCATGGGGTTGCAAAGAGTTGGACACAACTGAGTGATTTTAACTTTCACTATAGACTTAGTTAATGATTCCTCTGTTATAATAAAGTTGAATTTTCCTGCTAAAAAGTAAATGAAAAACCATCACTAGGTAAATTTTACATCATTTCAATAGGTCTCTTCACACTCCTCTTTTGATTCATCTGACTTGGGCTGATTGGAAATCACATCAAGAAACTCACCTAAAACCAAAGGCTGGAGGCTCATAGAAGGACTTTCTTGACCACTTGCCTTGAACCTTTGATTCTTTTTGCTTGTTTGTTTTAGTTTCAGAAAGGTGAAGGGTACTTTTTTATTAATTAGAAAACATACTTTGCTTTAAAAGAGAGATTCTAGCCTCTGCCTTGTTCAAAGGGCAGAATGTATTTTCTGAGGTGATCTCATGTGACTTTGAGTAGATATTTTCCTGGGCATCCCATGTAATGGTTTCTTTATACACATCTCAACACAGGGAGTAGTCTAGTTCTAGATACTCAAAGAAAACAGGCAGCAACTGATCAGAAGTTTAAATAGTTTAGAATTCTTCATATCATTCACAAAATTCAGCATTCATTGAAAACAATAAAAATCAGATAAAAGTACAAAAATGCTAGTATTACCATAGTGGTGATATCCATGGGGTTACAAAGAGTTGGGCATGACTTAGTGACTGAACAATGACAACCATAGTGATGGGGAGAAGGGATAAGTTGTATGACTTAAAAAATACAAAGTTCTCTAAACACTTTCACCTTTATATTTCTTGAATGTTTTCAAGATGAAACCTCTCAACTGGGGAGTGGGAATGTGGCCAGTGCCTCAAATTTTGCAAGGTGCTAGACAGGAAGGCGGAGAAGGCAACGGCACCCCACTCCAGTACTCTTGTCTGGGAAATCCCATGGACGGAAGAGCCTGGTGGGCTGCAGTCCATGGGGTCGCTAAGAGTCGGACACGACTGAGCGACTTCACTTTCACTTTTCACTTTCATGCATTGGAGAAGGAAATGGCAACCCACTCCAGTGTTCTTGCCTGGAAAATCTCAGGGATGGGGGAGCCTGGTGGGCTGCCATCTATGGGGTCGCACAGAGTCGGACATGACTGAAGCGACTTAGCAACAGCAACAGCAGACAGGAAGGCAAGTTTTCCTTGCAGCTCTTAAAAGAACAACTGGCATCAAAAGGCAAATGTTATCAATGCCATTTTTTTTGTTTGTTTGTTTTACCTTGTTATAAAGAACTCTTTTAGTATTTAGTGGATGGAAGATAACCTGTTTGAAGGTATCACATTCCCAAGCACTAGAATTGTTCACAGGGAAACTGATAAACTTTATTTCTTAAATGATGTAGAAAGACATTAAAATCTATCCCACCTGAAGCAACCTAAAGTCCATCAAAAGAGAAATGGATAAAGAAACTGTGGTATGTATATATACAATGGAGTGTTGCTCAGCCCAAACAAAATAATGCTATTTTCAGCAACGTAGTTGGACTTAGAGATTATCATACTGAGTGAAGTCAGACACAGAAAGACAAACATCATATGATATCATGATGTAGAATCATATGTAGATCATATGTATAATCAAAAAAAAAGGATACAAATGAATTTACTAAAAAACAGAAGTATTAATAGAGTCATGGATATAGGAAACAAACCTACGGTTACCAGGGGATAAGTGGGGGGGTGGGTGGGGAGGGCAGGCGGTAGGGAGAGGGATAATTGGGAGACTGGGATTGACATATACATGCTACTGTATATAAAACAGATAACTTAAAAGAACCCACTGTATAGCACGTGGAACTCTACTCAATATACTGTTATGGCCTATATGGGAAAAGAATCTTAAAATATATGTTTTACATATGGTAAAGAATCTGCCTGCCAATGCAGAAGACAGGAGACGTGAGTTCAATCCCTGGGTCTGGAAGGTCCACTGGAGTAGGAAATGGCAACCCACTCAAGTATTCTTGCCTGGAAAATTCCAATGACAGAGGAGTCTGGCAGGCTACAGTCCATGGGGTTGCAAAGACTTAGACGTGACTGAGTGACTGAGCATGTGAGCATATATGTATATGTGTGTGTGTGTGTGTGTGTGTGTAAAACAGATTTGCTGTACACCTGAAATTACCAAACTGGGAAGTTCATCTTTCAGTGTCATATTTTTTTTGTTTGCCTTTTCATACTGTTCATGGAATTCTCAAAGCAAGAATATTGAAGTGGTTTGCCATTCCCTTCTCCAGTGGAATGCTTTCTGTCAGAACTCTCCATCATGATCCGTCCATTTTGGGTGGCCCTACAAGGCATAGCTCACAGCCTCATTGAGTTGGACAAGGCCATGATCCATGGGATCAGTTTGGTTAATTTTCTGTGATTGTGGTTTTTATTCGTTGGCTCTATGATGGATAAGGATAAGAGGCTTGTGGAAGCTTCCTGATGGGAGGGACTGGCTGTGGGGGAATCTAGGTCTTGTTCTGATGGACTGGGGCCATGCTCAGTAAATCTTTAATCCAATTTTCAGTTGATGGGTGGGGCTGTGTTCTCTCCCTGTTGTTTGGCCTGAGGTCAAACGATGGTAGGCCCACCCCCTCCAAAAGGGTTTATGGAAGCACTGCTGTATTCAGTGCCCCTGACCCCGAAGCAGGCCACTGTTGCCCCACGCCTCTGCTGGAAACTCCTGGACACTCACAGACAAGTCTGGCTCAGTCTCTTGTGGGGTCACTGCTCCTTTCTCCTTGGTCCAGGTTCACACAAAGTTTTGTTTGTGCCCTGTGAAAATCTCTTTTCCCGGTCCTGTGAAAGTTCTGTAATCAAATACCACTGGCCCCCAAAGTCAAATTCCCTGTGGGTTCTCAGTGCCATTGCTGGATCCCCGGGTTCGGAAGTCTATTGTGGGTCCTAGAACTTTTGTAACAGTGCAAGAACACTGGGAGAAATGGAGTAACCCTCACAGTCAACCAAAGAATCTGAAATACAGTACTTGGACTCAATCTCAAAAATGACAGAATGATCTCTGTTCGTTTCCAAGGAAAAACATTCAATATCACAGTAATCCAAGTCTATGCCCCAACCACTAATGCTGAAGGACCTGAAGTTAAATGGTTCTATAATCACGTACAAGACCTTCTATAACTAATATCAAAAAGAAGTCCTTTTTCATCATGGGCTTCCCTGGTGGCTCAGAGGTTAAAGCGTCTGCCTGCAATGCAGGATACCTGGGTTTGATCCCTCAGTCAGAAAGATCCTCTGGAGAAGGGAATGGCAACCCACTCGAGTATTCTTGCCTAGAGAATCCCACGGACTGAGGAGCCTGGTGGGCTACAGTCCAGGGGGTTGCAAAGAGTTGGACATGACTGAGCGACCTCATTTTTTCACTTTTTTTCATCATACTGGACTGGAATGCAAAAGTAGAAAGTTAAGAGATACCTAGAATAACAGGCAAGTTTGGCCTTGGAGTACAAAATGAAGCAGGGCAAAAGCTAACAGAGTTTTGCCAAGAGAATACACTGGTCATAACACCCTCTTCCAACAACACAAGAGGCAACTCTACACATGGACATCACCAGATGGTCAATACTGAAATCAAATTAACTATGTTCTTTGCAACCAAAGATGAAGAAGCTATACACAATCAGCAAAAACAAGACTGGAAGCTGACTGTGGCTCAGATCATGAACTCCATATTGCCAAATTCAGACTTAAATTGAAGAAAGTAGGGAAAACCACTAGACCATTCAGGTATGACCTAAGTAAAATCCCTTCAGTTCAGTTCAGTTCAGTCGCTCAGTCGTGTCCGACTCTTTGCGACCCCATGAATTGCAGCACGCCAGGCCTCCTTGTCCATCACCAAGTCCAGGAGTTCACTCAAACTTACGTCCATCGAATCGGATATGCCATCCAGCCATCTCATCCTCTGTCATCCCCTTCTCCTCCTGTCCCCAATCCCTCCCAGCATCAGAGTCTTTTCCAGTGAGTCAACTCTTTGCATGAGGTGGCCAAAGTACTGGAGTTTCAGCTTTAGCATCATTCCTTCCAAGAACACCCAGGACTGATCTCCATTAGAATGGACTGGTTGGAACTCCTTGTAGTCCAAGAGATTCTCGAGTCTTCTCCAACACCACAGTTCAAAAGTATCAAACCTTCAGCTCTCAGCTTTCTTCACAGTCCAACTCTCACATCCATACATGACTACTGGAAAAACCATAGCCTTGACTAAATGGACCTTTGTTGGCAAAGTAATGTCTCTGCTTTTGAATATGCTATCTAGGTTGGTCATAACTTTCCTTTCAAGGAGTAAGCATCTTTTAATTTCATGGCAGCAATCACAATCTGCAGTGATTTTGAAGCCCCCAAAAATAAAGTCTGACACTGTTTCCACTGTTTTCCCATCTATTTGCCATGAAATGATGGGACCAGATGCCATGATCTTAGTTTTCTGAATGTTGAGCTTTAAGCCAACTTTTTCACTCTCCACTTTCACTTTCATCAAGAGGCTTTTGAGTTCCTCTTCACTTTCTGCCATAAGGGTGGTGTCATCTGCATATCTGAGGTTATTGATATTTCTCCCAGCAATCTTGATTCCAGCTTGTGCTTCTTCCAG
>NW_011495027.1:14005807-14005913 GCF_000754665.1 Bison bison bison
TACCTTGGACGTGGGGTATCTCTTCATGGCTGCTCCAGCAAAGCGCAGCCGCTGCTCCTTACCTTGGATGAGGGGTATCTCCTCACCTCCACCCCTCCTGACCTTA
>NW_011495027.1:14006014-14035008 GCF_000754665.1 Bison bison bison
TCTCTTGTCTTTTTCGATGATCCAGCAGATGTTGGCAATTTGATCTCTGGTTCCTCTGCCTTTTCTAAAACCAGCTTGAACATCAGGAAGTTCACTGTTCACATATTGCTGAATCCTGGCTTGGAGAATTCTGAGCATTACTTTACTAGTGTGTGAGATGAGTGCAATTGTGTGGTAGTTTGAGCATTCTTTGGCATTGCTTTTCTTTGGGATTGGAATGAAAACACCTTTTCCAGTCCTGTGGCCACTGCTGAGTTTTCCAAATTTGCTGCCATATTGAGTGCAGCACTTTCACAGCATCATCTTTCAGGATTTGAAATAGCTCAACTGGAATTCCATCACCTCCACTCCCTTTGTTCATAGTGATGCTTTCTAAGGTCCACTTGACTTCACATTCCAGGATGTCTGGCTCTAGGTGAGTGATCACACCATCGTGATTATTTGGGTCATAAAGATCTTTTTGTACAGTTCTTCTGTGTATTCTTACCACCTCTTCTTAATATATTCTGCTTCTGTTAGGTCTATACCATTTCTGTCCTTTATCAAGCCCATCTTTGCATGAAATGTTCGCTTAGTTTCTCTAACTTTCTTGAAGAGATCTCTAGTCTTTCCCATTCTGTTGTTTTCCTCTATTTCTTTGCATTGATTGCTGAGGAAGGCTTTCTTATCTCTTCTTGCTCTTCGTTGGAACTCTGCTTTCAGATGCTTATATCTTTCCTTTTCTCCTTTGCTTTTCACTTCTCTACTTTTCACAGCTATTTATAAGGCCTCCCCAGACAGCTATTTTTGTTTTTTGCATTTCTTTTTCATTGGGATGGTCTTCATCCCTTTCTCCTGTACAGTGTCACAAACCTCCATCCATAGTTTATCAGGCACTCTGTCTATCAGATCTGGTCGCTTAAATCTATTTCTCACTTCCACTGTATAATCATAAGGGATTTGATTTAGGTCATACCTGAATGGTCTAGTGGTTTTCCCTGCTTTCTTCAATTTCAGTCTGAATTCGGCAATAAGGAGTTCATGATCTGAGCCACAGTCAGCTTCCGGTCTTGTTTTTGCTGACTGTATAGAGCTTCTCCATCTTTGGCTGCAAAGAATATAATCAATCTGACTTTGGTGTCGCCCATCTGGTGATGTTCATGTGTAGAGTCTTCTCTTGTGTTGTTGGAAGAGGGTGTTTGCTATAACCATTGCATTTCTTGGCAAAACTCTATTAGCCTTTGCCCTGCTTCATTCTGTATTCCAAGGCCAAATTTGCCTATTACTCCAGGTGTATCTTGACTTCCTACTTTTGCATTCCAGTCCCCTACAGTGAAAAGGATATCTTTTTTGGGTGTTAGTTCTAAAAGGTCTTGTAGGTCTTCATTGCACTGTTCAACTTCAGCTTCTTTAGTGTTACTGGTTGAGGCATAGACTTGGATTATTGTTATATTGAGTGGTTTGCCTTAGAAACGAACAGAGATCATTCTGTCGTTTTTGAGATTGCATCCAAGTACTGCATTTTGGACTCTTTTGTTGACCCTGATGGCTACTCCATTTCTTCTAAGGGATTCCTTCCCACAGTATTAGATATAATGGTCATCTGAGGTAAATTCACTCATTCCAGTCCATTTTAGTTTGCTGATTGCTAGAATGGTCTACATTTACTCTTGCCATCTCCTGTTTGACCACTTCCAATTTGCCTTGATTCATGGACCTGACATTCCAGGTTCCTATGCAATATTGCTTTTTACAGCATTGGACCTTACTTCTATCACCAGTCACATCCACAGCTGGGTATTGCTTTTGCTTTGGCTCCTTCCCTTCATTCTTTCTGGAATTATTTCTTCACTGATCTCCAGTAGCATATTGGGCACCTACCAACCTGGGGAGTTCCTCTTTCAGTATCCTATCATTTTGCCTTTTCATACTGTTCATGGGGTTTTCAAGGCAAGAATACTGAAGTGGTTTGCCATTCCCTGCTACAGTGGACCACATTCTGTCAGACCTCTCCACCATGACCCGCCCATCTTGGGTGGTCCCACAGGGTATGGCTTAGTTTCATTGAGTTAGACCAGGCTGTGGTTTTAGTGTGATTAGATTGGCTAGTTTTCTGTGATTATGGTTTCAGTGTGTCTGCCCTCTGATGCCCTCTCGCAACACTTACTGTCTTACTTGTGTTTCTCTTACCTTGGACGTGGGGTATCTCTTCATGGCTGCTCCAGCAAAGCGCAGCCGCTGCTCCTTACCTTGGATGAGGGGTATCTCCTCACCTCCACCCCTCCTGACCTTAACGTAGAGTGGCTCCTCTCAGCCCTCCTGCGCCCTCATAGCCACAGCTTTTTGGACGTGGGGTTGCTCCTCCACGTCAAATCCCTTACAATTACACAACAGAAGTGACAAATAGGTTCCAGGGATTAGATCTGATAGACTGAGTGCCTGAAGAACTATAGAGGGTGGTTCATGACATTGTACAGGAGGTGGTGATCAAAACCATCCCCAAGAAAAACAAACACAAAACGGAAAAGTGTTTGTCTGAGGAGGCTTTACAAATAGGTATGAAAAGAAGAGACGTGAAAGGCAAAGGAGAAAAGGAAAGATAGACCCATCTGAATGTAGAGATCCAAAGAATAGCAAGGAGAGATAAGAAAGCCTTTCTCAGTGATCAACGAAAAGAAATAGAGGAAAATAATAGAATGGGAAAGACTAGAAATCTCTTAAATTAGAGATACCAAAGGAACATTTCATGCAAAGATGGGCACAATAAAAGACAGAAACATTATGAACCTTAAAGAAACAGAAAATATTAAGAAGAGGTGGCAAGAATACACAGAAGAACTGTACAAAAAAGATCTTCATGACCCAGATAACCATGATGGTGTGATCACTCACCTAGAGCCAGACATCTTGGAATGTGAAGTCAAGTGGGCCTTAGGAAGCATCACTATGAACAAAGCTAGTGGAGGTGATGGAATTCCAGTTGAGCTATTTCAAATCCTAAAAGGGGATGCTGTTACAGTGCTGCACTCAATATGGCAGCAAATTTGGAAAACTCAGCAGTGGCCACAGGACTGGAAAAGGTCAGTTTTCATTCCAATCCCAAAGAATGGCAATGGCAAAGAATGTTCAAACTACTACACAATTACACTCATCTCACATGCTAGCAAAGTAATGCTCAAAATTCTCGAAGCTAAGCTTCAACAACATGTGAACCAAGAACTTACAGATGTTCAAGCTGGATTTATAAAAGGCAGAGGAACCAGAGATCAAATTGCTAACATCCATTGGATCACTGAAAAAGCAAGGCAGTTCCAGGAAATCGTTTACATCTGCTTCACTGACTACACTAAAGCCTTTGACTGTGTAGATGACAACAAAGTGTGGAAAATTCTTAAAGAGATGGGAATACCAGACCACCTTACCTGCCTCCTGAGAAATCTGTATGCAGGTCAAAAAGCAGCAGTTAGAACTGGACATGGAGCAATGGATTGGTTCCAAATTGGGAAAAGTTGTATATTGTCACCCTGCTTATTTAACTTATATGCAGAGTACATCATGAGAAATGCTGGACTGGAATGCCAGATGAAGCACAAGCTGGAATCAAGATTGCTGGGAGAAATAATCTCAGATGCAGATGACACCACCCTTATGGCAGAAAGTGAAGAGGAACTAAAATCCTCTTGATTAAAGTGAAAGAGGAGAGTGAAAAAGCTTGCTTAAAACTTAACATTCAAAAAACGAAGGTCATGGCATCTGGTACCATCTCTTCATGGCAAATAAATGGGGAAACAATGAAAACAGTGACAACCTTTATTTTGGGGGGCTCCAAAATCACTGCAGATGGTGACTGCAGCCATGAAATTAAAAGACATTTGCTCCTTGGAAGAAAAGCTATGACAAACCTAGACAGCATTTTGAAAAGCAGAGATATTACTTTGCCGACAAAGGTCTGTCTAGTCAAGCTATAGTTTTTCCAGTAGTCATGTATGGATGTGAGAGTTGGACCATAAAGAGAGCTGAGGACCAAAGAATAGATGCTTTTGAACTGTGGTGTTGAAGAAGACTGTTGAGAATCCCTTGGACTGCAAGGAGATCAAACCAGTCAATCCTGAAGGAAATCAGTCCTGAATATTCATTGGAAGGACTGATGTTAAAGCTGAAACTCCAATACTGTGGCCACCTGATGTGAAGAACTGACTCTTTAGCAAAAACCCTGATGCTGGGAAAGATTGAAGGCAGGTGAAGAAGGGGATGACAGAGGTTGAGATGGTTGGATGGCATCATCAACTTGATGCACATGAGTTTGAGCAAACTCCAGGAACTGGTGATGGACAGGGAAGCCTGGTGTGGTGCAGTCCATGGGGCTGCAAAGAGTCAGACATTACTGAGTAACTGAACCCCTGAAACTAACACAATATTGTAAATCGACTATACTCCAATAAAATTTTTTTTAGAAAATCTATCCCACCTAAGATTCCATAGTTCATTTTATCACCCAGTTTGTAAACACTTGTTGAGTTTAGTAAATATTTCTTTGCTGCTGCTACTGCTAAGTCACTTCAGTCGTGTCCAACTCTGTCTGACCCCATAGACATCAGCCCACCAGGCTCTCCTGCCCCTGGGATTCTATAGGCAAGAACACTGGAGTGGGTTGCCATTTCCTTCTCCAATGCATGAAAGTGAAAAGTGAAAGTGAAGTCACTCAGTTGTGTTAGGGACCCCATGGACTACAGCCCACCAGGCTCCTCCATCCATGGGATTTTCCAGGCAAGAGTGCTGGAGTGGGGTGCCATTGCCTTCTCCAAAACATTCCTTTACAATATGCAAATACATAATGACAATGACCTCCCACTCATCAACACCATAGTACATGTTAGGTTGTTGTTTTGTTCGTTTTCATATTCAATTGAAATAAACTGTTCTGAAGAGTTATGTTAGAGTTTGTTTTGTTTTCCAAGGATGGAGAGGATGATTGGAAAATGGAGTACTTTAAATTACATTTAGAAGCCTGACAGAGAGACTGTTTGTTAGTTAGCAACCAGCATAAGTGAAGCAGTCTCTAGTGAAGTGGGATGTTATCATTCTCAAAAGTTACCTCCCTTTCTCAGAGAAAGGGACAAGATCCACAAAATGATGGGACTTTACTCTTCTAGTGATTACCCAGCATTAATGAATGTTTAGTTGAGAGTCCCTTGGACTGCAAGGAGATCAAACCAGTCAATCCTAAAGGAAATCAGTCCTGAATATTCATTGGAGGGACTGATGCTGAAGCTGAAGTTCCAATATACTTTGGCTACCTGATGCGAATAACGGACTCATTGGAAAAGACCTTGATGCTGAGAAAGACTGAAGGCATGAGGAGAAGGGGATGACAGAGGATGGTTGCATGACATTACTGACTTGATGGACATGAGTTTGAGCAAGCCCCAGGAGTTGGTGATGGACAGGGAAGCCTGGTGTGCTACAGTCCATGGGTTGCAAATAGTCAGATACGATGAGCGACTGAACTGAATGAATGTTGCTGTGTCACCCGGGTCTCAGTGCTATTTCCCCTAGGCAAGGAAGGATGGTTTAGATGGTTTCTATGCTGGAAACCATACTTTTCAAAAAGGTCATTATCATTCACTTCTTTACTTCAAATGCTGAGTAAGATAAAGTATGAGGATTCTCTAATAAATTACTCAATGCCTAATGAGTACCAAGTCATTGCTATCTGTTATTCTATCTAAATTTATTTTTTAAAATGCTCTCAATAGGTAAGGATGCTTTAGAAGGTAGAATGTTTCATAGCCATTCCCATCAGCTATAAAGAAAACAGCAGTGGGCAGGTCTGAAGTTGAATTTGAGATGTTGTTAAAGGAAAAAAGCAAAGTCCAAGCATCAGGGATCCAACAGGATTGTTGTTTTGCAGCTCAACATAAGGGAAAGCAGAACTAAGAAACATCTATATTCATTACCCCTTCTATAACCATCATGCCACATATTCCAAAATGGCTCCACAGAAAATATACTGAAGGAGACAGCCAAACGTTCATTGGTAAGTTATTGACTTTGTATAATATACATTTAAAGGGAGCTACAAATACAAAGGCAGATGTGTAATATATGGCTGGCACAGTTTTTATTTTCTTATACATCTTGCTACTGTCTGGGGGCAATGCTCTAGCGACTACTGAAATATAATAACTGCTTTCTCTCTCAGTACACAATTTGACAGCATTTATTCTTTCCTTCAGTGAACATAATTACTTCACATATGGAACCTGTGATAGCCTACAGGCATCTGAAAGAAACCAGAATCATGCAATCTGTCCCCTTTGTGAGCTTAATTTACATTCACAAGTGTCATTTTATTAGGGCTGGCATCGTGTAGGATAAAAATTACAGGTCAGCTATGGCATGTCATTGGAAAGTGTGCTTAAGTCAATAATGTCGTATTATTACATTTGGGATAATTATACAAGTGAGATCTCACAGGAGGAATCTGACCCTTATTTCTTAGTTTTCAGCTTTACTACTACCCACAAGATAATTCATTTAGAAATGAGTATTGTAACAAATAGTTTAGCCTGCTGTAAATATTTGTGCTGTGTGTTATACCCTTCAATATAACTTCACAGTATCATTTACAGTCTTAAAGGACATGGAAGATTTACTTTGCTAACTATTAAAAGTTGGCATGTTCAGATTCATGTAATTAAATTGGCGTCAGACAGAAGCCTGTGCCCTTTATTTTGGCCTGATTAAGAGTAGAATTTAAGAAGATTGTGTTACTGACCCTTTCCATCATAACTAAAACAACTGTTGGTTTAATACATGTTACCTGAGAATGGGAAGTGTAAGGCAAGCTGTAGGAATTGTAATTGGTTATGGTTTCTCTGTTTGAACAATGGAACGATCTTGAGGTAATGCTTCTGTTTAGCTCCCTTCTGTGTTGACGAGGTCAGAAATTATTTTAACATGAGAAGTTAGAAATGGTCAGTAAAGGCTAAACCATTTTCTTCATGATTCCATATTAGTTTATGAATTATAATAGCCTACCTAATGAGTAACTAATCATAAGTCTCAGATGGTAAGGATGGTGCACACTGAGAAGAATGAGGCAGAAAAGCCTTTAGCACAGTTGCTGAAGACTTTGCTTCATCCTCTAGGCAAGGCCACAGTGAAGAGATCAGTGGAGAGCTAAAGCTGAGTCTATGAAAGGGCAAAACTAAGAACTAGGGTTCAGATACTGAACTGAAAGCAGAGTCACTGAAGTCCAGGCAGGCAAGAGAAAGAAATCATGCGACGTGGCTGAATGATTTTTTAAAAGGGATAAAAGGGCTGTGCAGATCAAAATAAGTATTTACAAATATATGGTCATTGGAATCTGTGTTTGCCAAAATCCTTCTTGTTAAGACCAATTTAGACCTCTTTGATTCTTTAAAATTACAGTTTCTTAAATACATTTACCTTTTAAAATTCTTATTTTCAATCAAATTAGTTGTTGTTGTTTAGCTGCTAAGTCTTGTCTGACTCGTTCTTGATCCCATGGAGGGTAGCCTGAGAGGCTTCTCTGTCCATGGGATTTTTCAGGCAAGAATACTGGAGTGGGTTGCTCTTTCCTTCTCCAGGGGATCTTCTCAGTGAGGGATCGAACCTGCATCTCCTGCTTTGGCAGGCAGATTCTTTATCGTTGATCCACAGGAAATTCTATGACAGAGAAGAGCTAACTTTGAGAAACTAGTATCCTATGTTCCAGATCTTCACAATCTTACTATCCAGAGTAACTCCTTTTAACCTTCAGTTTTATTTGTAGTCTTATTCTCCACGTTATTTAAATGGATGCCTATGCTTATATTTTTCCCCAGCTTTGTTGGCCTATCATTGACAAAATTGTAAGATGTTTAAAGTGCACATGTTGATTTGATATATGTCTACATTGTGAAAGGATACCCCTCACTGAGTTAGTGAACACATCCATCACCTCACATATTTACCTTTGTGTGTGCACGTGTGAACATATTCTAGTTTCACTGTCTTAGCAAATTGCAGTTATACAATACAGGTTAACTATGGTCAACCTTGTTATATATTAGATTCTTCAATCTTATTCACCTTATAGCTGAAAGTTTGTACCCTTTTACCAGATTCTCCTTATTCCCCTCACTACCCCATCCTAGTAACTATATTTTTTTCTTACTCTCTGTTTCTATGAGATTGACTTTATTTTTAGTTTCTACATATAAGTGAAATAAAACTATACAGTATTTTCCTTCTCTGGCTTATTTCATTTGACATTATGCTCTCCAATTTCAATCATGTTGTTGCAATAACAGGAATTTCTTTCTAAGGCTGAATAATATCCATGTATATGTGAGATGGATAGAGAGCATGTATATATATATATATATACATATATACATAAAGGGATCAATAATGTAGTTATATATATATATACATATGATATTGATTAATTTGCTGATGAACACGTTGGTTAACAAACCTTGGTTATTATGAATAATGCTGCATGAACATGGGAGTATCAATACCTCTTTGAGATAATGATTTTGTTTTCTTTGGATATATACTCCATAAGTGTGATTGCTGGATCATATGATAGTTCTATGTTTAATTTCTCGAAAAACCTCCATAATGTTTTCCATAGTGGCTACACTAGCTTACATCCCTACCAACAGTGCACAAGGGTTCCCTTTTCTGCAAATTCTCACCAGTATATGTTACCTCTTGTCTTTTTGATAATAGCTACCCTAAAAGGTGTGAGGTGACATCCCATTGTGCTTTCAATTTGCATTTCTCTGAGGATTACTGATGTTGAACACTTTTTTACGTATCTGTAAGCCATTTATATGATGTCTCTCTTTGGAAAAATGTTTATTTAGGCCCTAGTAAAGAGTTTGGGTGAACTCCGGGAGTTGGTGATGGACAAGGAGGCCTAGCGTGCTGCAGTCCATGGGGTTGCAAAGAGTTGGACACGACTGAGTGACTAAACTGAACTGAATTCTTGCCTGGAAAATTCTATGGACAGGGGAGCCTAGCAGCCTACAATCCATGGGGTCACAAAAGAGTCAGACATGATTGAGTGAACACACACACATTCCCATCTTTAAACTGAGTTGTTGTTTTTTTGTGCTATTGAGTTGACTGAGTTCCTTGTGTATTTTGGATATTAACACCTTATCAGATGTGTGATTTGCAAATATTTTCTCCCATTCCAGGGCTGTCTTTCCTTTTTTTTTTTTTTTTTCTGATGTTTTCTTTTGCTGTATAGAATCTTTTTAGTTTGATGAAGTTACACTTATCTATTTTTGCTTCATTGCCTTTGCTCTTGGTGTCAAATCCAAAAATATCATTGCAAGGACCAATATCAAGGAGCTCACTTCTAGTTTTATGGTTTCAGGTCTTCTTTCATGTCTTTAATCCATTTTGAGTTGATTTTTGTGCATGGTGAAGATGATAGTCCATTTTATTCTTTAGCACATAGCTAAAGCTTACTCCTTGGAAGCAAAGTTATGACCAACCTAGATAGCATATTCAAAAGCAGAGACATTACTTTGCCAACAAAGGTCCGTCTAGTCAAGGCTTTGGTTTTTCCAGTAGTCATGTATGGATGAGAGAGTTGGACTGTGAAGAAAGCTGAGTGCCGAAGAATTGATGCTTTTGCACTGTGGTGTTGGAGAAGACTCTTGAGAGTCCCTTGGACTGCAAGGAGATCCAACCAGTCCATTCTAAAGGAGATCAGCCCTGGGTGTTCTTTGGAAGGAATGATGCTAACGCTGAAACTCCAATACTTTGGCCACCTCATGCAAAGAGTTGACTCATTGGAAAAGACTCTGATGCTGGGAGGGACTGGGGGCAGGAGGAGAAGGGGATGACAGAGGATGAGATGGCTGAATGGCATCACTGACTCGATGGACGTGAGTCTGAGTGAACTCTGGGAGTTGGTGATGGAGAGGGAGGCCTGGCGTGCTGCGATTCATGGGGTCACAAAGAGTAGGACACAACTGAGGGACTGAACTGAACTGAAAGCATATGTCCAGTTTTCCCAGCACCATTATTGAAGAGATTATCCTTTTCCCATTACATTATTCTCATCTCCTTTGCAGTTAATTAACTGACTGTGTATGTGTGGGTTTATTTCTAAGTTCTCTAATCTGTTTCATTGATCTATGTGTGTTCTTATACCAGTATCATATTATTTTTATTGCCATTAGCTTTGTAATGTAGTTTGAAATCAGGATGTGTGTGATGTGTTCAGATTTATTCTTCTTTCTCAAGCATGTCTCAAGATTGGCTTTTCAAGGTCTTTTATTGTTTCAACAAATTTTAGGATTATTTTGTTGTATACCTGTGAAAAATGACACTGGATTTAAATAGGGATTGCATTGAATCTGTATATTACTCTGGGTAGTATGGACATTTTGACAGTATTAATTCTTACTTTCGTGAGCAAAGAATATTCTATTTATTTATGTTCTTTTCAATTTCTTTGCTAATTGCTATTGCTAAGTTGCTTCAGTCAGGTCCAACTCTTTGCAATACCATGGGCTGTAGCCCACCAGGCTCCTCTGTCCATGGGGTTTTCCAGACAGGAATACTGGAGTGGGTTTCCATTTCCTTCTCCAGAGGATCTTTCAGTGCAGGAATTGAGACTGCATCTCTTAAGTCTCTTGCATTGGCTGGTGGGTTCTTTACCACTAGCACCACCTGGGAAGCTCCTCAATTTCTTTAATCAATGTCTAATAGTTTTAGTGTACAGGTGATTCACTTCCTTGGTTAAATTTATGACTAGATATTTTATTCTTTTGATGCAATTATAAATGATATTGTTTTCTTAAGTTCTCTGATAATTCATAGTAGTGTATAAAAATGCCACTAATTTTTATGGATTGAATTTGTATCCTGCAAGTTTGAATATGTTTATTAGTTCTAACAGTGTTTTGGTGGAGCCTTCGGGGTTTCCTGTGTATAATACCATGTAGTCTGCAAATAGACACAGTTTTACTCTTTCTTTTCAATATGGATGGTTTTGTTTCTTTTTCTTGACTATTTGCTGTGGCTAGGACTTCCAGTACTATGTTGAATAAAAGTGATGACAGTCTTCTTGCATCCTTGTCTTCTTCCTATTTTTAGAGAGAAAACTTTCAGCTTTGTGCCATTGAGGGCTACCTTGGAGGCTCAGATGGTGAAGAGTCTGCCTGCAATGCAGGAGACCCAGGTTCAATCGTTGGGTCAGGAAGATCCCCTGGAGAAGGGAATGGCTACCTAGTCTTGTATTCTTGCCTGGAGAGTTCCATGGACAGAGGAGCCTGGCAGGCAACAGTCTATGGGGTCTCAAAGAGTTGGGCCTGACTGATCCACTAACACACACACGCATCATTAAATTTGTTAGCCATAGGTTTCTTGTTGATGGTCTTATTTTATGTTGAGATATGTTCTCTCATATATATATATATGACTTCCAATACTATGTTAAAGGAAAGTGATGACAGTGGGAATCCTTGTATATATAAAACTTTATTTTTTAATTAATTAATTTTTGGCTGCATTGGGTCTTCATTGCTTTGCACAGGCTTTCTCTAGTTAGGTCTGTCTTTGATTTCTGCTAGCCACGTGACTCTTTGACATTAGCTGTTACAAAAATTTTATGTAGATATTTGTTTGATTCCAGAATTATTTTTTTAATTTACTCTAGTGTCTGCTGCCTAGTATGGTTTTTAGTCCTCAGGCTTTTACTCTTCCTTTATATTAAGTAAATATGGCACCACTGAACATTTTCAGTGCTAAAGGTCTTGATATATTATGAGCTTCTAGAGCTCTCTGCTGAATTAGGTTGAAAACATTTACACAATAGTTTTTCCACACTACTCAATAGAGCCATAATATTCACATTTCATTGATTTAGAGACTGATTATGTGTGTGGTACAACCTTTATCTCCCAGTCAGTCTTGAGACCAGTGGGCTGACTGATAATAAATGGGTCATTTTGGCATTAATAACCCATATTTAGCTTGTTTGATCCAGTTCCCACCTGCTATTAGAGAGCTCTCAAGCATCATAAACATTTTCCCCACCACTTAATTTCTGAAACTCCCCAAGGTTTTCTCACATGTGTTCAGAAATAAGATCATCAAGTACAATGTGGCCCCTGACAGGCACGGCTCACATTCCCTGAGCCCCTGTTTCAGGAATACTGTCCCAGCCTGTACTGTTTAAGCCAGTTCAGCATGGATGCTAACCAGGCTTTCCCGCTTCATCCTCCAAAACTGTTGCCACCTCTTTTTCAGGGTCTCATACCTCAGAAAGTTTATGCTGCTGAAGCACCAATGAGTCTTGTGGCAAAATAGAGAGGAGTACTTCTTCCCTTCCTTCCATCTTTTCCTCTCTCTTTCTTTTTTTTTTAAACTAGATCACTGGTTTATTATAAAATAACAGAGGAATAACCAAGTGGATGAGATGCAGAGGGCAAAGTGTAGGGAAAGAACATAGAACCTCTGAGTCCTCATCAAGTGGCCACTCTCTCATCACTTTTACATGTTCACTAACCCAGAAGCCCTCCCAATCCCATCCTTTGGGATTCTTTGGAGGTTTTCTTATACAAGTGTGATTGGTTAATTCATTGGCCATTAGTGCTGATTCAACTTCTAGCCCTCATCACCCTCCTGGAAATCAATGAGTGGGACTGACAATTCCAACCCTCCAATCAGGGTTTTGCACTGATCACTGAAAGGCTTTCTTATTTCTCCTTACTATTCTTTGGAACTCTGCATTCAAATGGGTATATCTTTCCTTTTCTCTTTTGCCTTTCACTTCTCTTCTTTTCATAGCTATTTGTAAGGCCTCCTCAGACAGCCATTTTGCTTTTTTGCATTTCTTTGGGGATGGTCTCACTCCCTGTCTCCTGTACCATGCCACAAACCTCCATCCATAGTTCATCAGGCACTCTGTCTATCAGATGTAGTCCCTTAAATCTAACTCACTTCTACTGTATAATTGTAAGGTATTTGATTTAGGCCATACCTGAATGGTCTAATGGTTTTCCCTATTTTCATCAATTTAAGTCTGAAAATGGCAATAAGGAGTTCATGATCTGGGCCACAGTCAGCTCCTGGTCTTGTTTTTGCTGACTGTATAGAGCTTCTCCATCTTTGGCTGCAAAGAATATAATCAATCTGATTTCAGTGTTGACCATCTGGTTATGTCCATGTGTAGAGTCTTTTCTTGTGTTGTTGGAAGAGGGTGTTTGCTATGACCAGTGCATTCTCTTGGCAGAACTCTATTAGCCTTTGCCCTGCTTCATTCTGTACTCCGAGGCCAAATTTGCCTGTTACTCCAGGTGTTTCTTGACTTCCTACTTTTGCATCCCAGTCCCTTATAATGAAAAGGACATCTTTTTTGGGTGTTAATTCTAGAAGGTCTTGTAGGTCTTCAAAAAACTGTTCAACTTCAGCTTCTTCAACATTACTGGTCGGGGCATAACTTGGATTACCATAATATTGAATGGTTTGCCTTGGAAACAAACAGATGATTCTGTCATTTTTGAGACTGCATCCAAGTACTGCATTTCAGACTCTTTTGTTGACTATGATGGCTACTCCATTTTGTCTAAGGGATTCTTGCCCACATTAGTAGATATAATGATCATCTGAGTTAAATTCACCCATTCCAGTCCATTTTAGTTTGCTGATTCCTAAAATGTCAATGTTCACTCTTGCCATCTCCTGTTTGATCACTTCCAATTTGCCTTGATTCATGGACCTCACATTCCAGGTTCCTATGCAGTATTGCTCTTTACAGTACTGGACTTTGCTTCCATCACTAGTCACATCTACAACTGGGTGTTGTTTTTGCTTTGGCTGCATCTCTTCATTCTTTCTGGAGTTAATTCTCCCCTGATCTCCAGTAGCATATTGGGCACCTACCGACCTGGGGAGTTCCTCTTTCAGTGTCCTATCTTTTTGTCTTTTCATCCTGTTCGTGGAGTTCTCAAGGCAGGAATACTGAAGAGGTTTGCAATTCCCTTTTCCAGTGGACCACATTTTGTCAGAACCCTCCACCATGACCTGTCCATCTTGGGTGGCCCTACAGGTCATGGCTCATAGTTTTATTGAGTTAGACAAGGCTGTGGTCCATGTGATTAGATTGGTTAGTTTTCTGTGATGGTGGTTTTCAGTCTGTCTGCCCCCCATGGAGAAGGATAAGAGGCTTATGAAAGCTTCCTGATGGGATAGACTGATTGAGAGGGATACTGGGTCTTGTTGTGATGGATGGGGCCATGCTCAGTAAATCTTTAATCCAATTTTCTCTTGATGGATGGAGCTGTATTCCCTCCCTGCTATTGACATGGGGCCAAACTATGGTGGAGATAATGAAGGTAATGGTGACCTCTCTCAAAACATCCCAGGCATGCACTGCTGCAGTCCATGTCCCCAACCTTGCAGCAGGCCACCATGGACACATGCCTTCACCAGAGACTCCCGAACACCCACAGACAAGTCTCCTGTGGGATCACTCTTCCTTTCTCCTGGGTCTTGGTGCACAAGGTTCTGTTGTGCCCTCCAAGAGTCTATTTCCCAGTCCTATGTAAGTTCTGACAGCTCTATAGTGGGGTTAATAGTGACCTCCTCCAAGAGGACTTATGACATACCACACCCAGAGCCCCTGTCCCTGCGGCAGACCACTGCTGACCTGTACCTCCACAAGAAATGCTCAAACACAGTTCTGTCTGTCTCTGTGGGGTCCCTGGGTCCTGGTGCACACAAGGTTTTTTGAGCCCTCTGAGCATCTCTGGCGGGAATGCGGTTTGATTCTAAACACGAATTCACCCCTCCTTCCATCTTGCTGGGGCTTCTCCTTTGCCCTTGGATGTGGGGTAGCTCCTCACAGCCACTCCAGTGCCTACCCTCTTACTGGGATTTTTCTGACCCTGGACGTGGGTCCAAATAGAAAAAGGAGTACATGAAGATTATATATTGTCACCATGCTTATTTAACTTATATGCAGAGTACATCATGAGAAATGGTGAGCTGGATGAAGCACAAGCTGGAATCAAGATTGCCAGGAGAAATATCAATAACCTCAGATATGCAGATGACACCACCCTTATGGTAGAAAGTGAAGAAGATCTAAAGAGCCCCTTGATGGAAGTGAAAGAGGAGAGTGAAAAAACTGGCTTAAAGCTCAACATTCAGAAAACAAAGATCATGGCATCTGGTCCCATCTGTTCATGGCAAACAGATGGGGAAATAATGGAAACAGTAAGAGTTTATTTTGGGGTGGGGGCCTCCAAAATCACTGCAGATGGTGACTGCAGCCATGAAATTAAAAGATGCTTACTTCTTGGAAGAAAATTTATGACCAATCTAGATAGCATATTAAAAAACAGAGACAATACTTTGCCAACAAAGGTCTGTCTCGTCAAGGCTATGGTTTTTCCAGTGGTCATGTATGGATGTGAGAGTTGGACTGTGAAGAAGGCTGAGTGCCGAAGAATTAATGCTTTTGAACTGTGGTGTTGGAGAAGACTCGTGTGAGTCCCTTGGACTGCAAGGAGATCAGTCCTGGGTGTTCATTGGAGGGACTGATGCTAGAGCTGAAACTCCAGTACTTTGGCCACCTCATGTGAAGAGTTGACTCACTGGAAAAGACCCTGATGCTGGGAGGGATTAGGGGCAGGAGGAGAAGGGGACAACAGAGGATGAGATGGCTGGATGGCATCACTGACTCGGTGGACATGAGTCTGAGTGAACTCTGGGAGTTGGTGATGGACAGGGAGGCCTGGCGTGCTGGGATGCATGGGGTTGAAAAGAGTTGGACACAACTGAGTGACTGAACTGAAGTCTGAACTGAATCAGGGTTGGTTCCTGTGGTAACCAGCTCCTATCCTTAGATTCTTTCCAAAAGTCACCTCACTACCATAAACCCAGTTGTGGCAAATGGATTTGTTATGAACAATAAGATACCCATTTCACCTTTATGGCTCTGAAAGGACTTCAGAAACTGAGGACAGGAGACCAAATATTACAACAAAAGATTTTCCCATTGCTATTTTCACTCAGGAAAATCCAAGAATTTTAGAAGATAAGCACCAGAAATCATGGAGGAAAACTAAATCTATATGAGAAATATATTTTTGTCATCTAAATGACCAAATAGATATATTTTTCATTAAAATTTTTTTGAATTAAAACTGATCTTTCTCTCTCTTTTTTTCCTTCTTCCTTTCTTATTGAAATAGGCACCAACGTTGTTTGTTTCTTAATTTATGACAAAGTTTCTAGTGAACTTGGATCTTTCAGTTTTTATTCACAATCTTTATTCTCTCTAGGTCTCCTGTATGAAACTAAATAAATGACAGACATTTCTGTAGTTTGAATCCTTCCATCAACTGATAGGATGGTGATTGGGCAAATCCAGGCTACTCGACACCCTCTTCCCATAGGAGGTATTGGTTTCTACCAGTCTCTTCAGCCTCTCTCTTTATTTCCTTCTTCCTTTCTTATTGAAATAGGCACCAACATTTACTACTCTGGGCACTAAGCCCTAACTTTTGAATTTTTAGTATAAATTCTCTCCTTCTGATGGAATTCTTCCTCAGATACATCTACACAAGCTAGGTAAGCCTGAGATTGCCTTACTTTATCTGCTGCCCTATTTGGCCAGCCTTAGTCCCAGAGGCAGAGATGGACACTGTGAAGCACTGTTTCTTATTGAGAGATCTCCTGATTTAGAATCACCTGCAGTGATTTAAAAATGAAGACTTCCATCCCCCGCTTCCCAATAAACATGTAACTGTTAAAAATAAAGATGATACCTACATGCCTGAGAACCAGCATTTTTTTATGTAAACTATGCTTTGGCCTGACTGAGTTGGATATAAAATACCTGATATTCCTTCAGATCTAGTACTAGTAGGGTTAATTTCAACTTAATGATTTCAACTTGCATGTAAGAAGGCACTCAAGGTGAAATAATTGACTTATTTTGTAAAGCCCACCTCCACATATATGAATTACTCTTGAACAAAATGTGAGAATTTTCTGTTTGTGTATCTTGGGTGATGGGTTACAGTCATGTGTATAAACCATTCTTGGGTTTCCCAGGTGGCACTAGTAGTAAAGAACCTGCCTGCCAATGCAGGAGACATAAGAGACATGGATTTGATCCCTGGGTCAGGAAGATCCCCTGGAGGAGGGCATGGCAACCCACTCCAGTATTATTGCCTGGAGAATCCCATGGACACAGGAGCCTGGTGGGCTATGGTCCATAGGGTCGCAAAGAGTTGGACATGACCGAAGCGACTGAGCACGCACACACACGCATGCATAAACCATTCTTAAGCTATCAAAGAGCTCTGTGGGTCAGAATTTTCTGTAGGTTTATGAAAGATTCTCCCCTAAATAACTAACGGCAGCTTTTGGCTAACATATTGTGGATTCACAGATTTAAATTCATATGTCATTATATATCTTGAATCAAGTCTTCCTAGATATCCCTGAGAGTGGCATTTTCCAGTCCCAAACCCCATCGCATTCTGTTTATCTATCTCTAATGGCACTTATCATGTTGTATCTTGAATTACATTTGTTTTCATTTATTTTATCTTGATGGCATTTCAGGGCAAACCGCTACCACCTGTCAGCAAAATGTGAGGGTAATGAAGCTGAAAATCAGGGAGGGTCAGGAATTGGATACTGAAGAGTTATTATCAAAATGCAAAGCTACACTCATGTTCCTTTCATGGAAGCAGAGTTGAAGATGTGGCTAATGGAACAAGACACATTAAATCCATATAGGGCATGTGTGAAAATCAAAGTCCAAGGGGAAACATGAGGTCACAGTGGGAGGAAGCTAATAAAAAGGCACACATGGGAAGTAATGGTGGTGTTCACTTATTCTATGCAGATTCATTATCATAGATGGACTCCCATTACCATTTTTAGTTCTCTTTCTGATGTCCAGGGCCTCTTATTCTTTTGTCAGTCTTAATGAAGTAGTCTGTTCTAAATGACAAGTAAAGAATCCTACTTCTGATGCTGCTCTAACTTCACTAGTTGTTCCTATTTTTTCTCTCTCAAGCATTTAACACACATAAGATGTAATAAATCCAATTTGAATGAATGAACAAATAAGTGAATAAATGAAGTATTCATTCTTCTTTTCAGTTTGAAGGATTCACTGTTTAAAAATTTGTGAACAGACACTGATACTTGGTTATGCATACTGGTATAATTTTCTGCAGTTGAGGTAGCAATTTCTCCAATTATACTTTCTATTGCTTCATTAGTCTCCACATATTACAAGTAAGTTTTCCTTAATGGGGTATTTAGGATCATTTTAGTGATGGTCATTTATTTAAAAAGCCAAGACTACAGTAAACTTCTACACTGAGTGCTAATGTATTGTTTAATTCTACTTCATCTGCAAGTGTTTATTTTCTTTTTATTAACTGTATTAGAAGAGGCTAATTTGTATAGCATTTACATGTTATTTTCCCCAGTGAGGTGTCAGCTGTCATGCTTCTATGGCTCTATTATACCAGAAAATGATATTGCATTGCTTTCAATTGCTTTAATATAAAAATCAATAAAAGAAATTGTATAGGGGGAAATCCCCTACAACTGAACCTATGCAATAAACAGGAGTGAAAGGAAATTTTTTTAAAAAATCTTGAATATATTTGGTCAAACTCTTTTCTTCTTTAAAATAAACTTTAAATAACTTTTCTTCTTAAACATAAAAGCAATCGATTCCAGGAGTCTCAGAGCCACACTGAGTCACTCACGTGCCACTGCTGAGTCATCTGTGCAGTCACCGTGTGCCAGTTAATTTTGCACAGTGCAGGGCGAGGAAAGGACCCGCCAGAGATTCCACCACACAATTAAGAAACACTCTTCTCATCTCTCTGCTCCCCGTTATCTTTTCTTCTCACCTTGCCCTGCATTTTTCTTCTTTATGAAATGGCAGTAGTTTTTCAGTCTTGGTGAGAAAATAACAATTCAGCTAACCCCAAATGATAGGAAAACTTGTACACTGAGTCATAGGTATGTGGCCCAAGTGAGCAATCTAGCCTAGTCATTTTCAGGCCAAATTTGAGGCAGATAAAACAAAACTAGAAAAATGGCAGAAGTAAGAAATTGTTAAAGAAAGAGCTGACTTTGTTAAAGAAACTGGATGCTATTAATTGAAGTCCTTTTATTCCAAGATTTTTTTTTCATCAACATTGGAGATTTTGTCTTCATAAACCAATTACTTTTTGTAAAGCATTTCTGGTAGAGCTTTTTTTTTTTTTGGTAATACCCACATTGAACAGTCATGACTTCATGTGAAGTGAAAATAGACCTCATTTAAACCTCGCTTTGCTTCAAAGTCTCTAAATTAGCAATTAGTCAGATTACAACACATGACAGATACTTTCTCAATAGATAGGTAAGAGAAATAGATATGGATGTATAATAACAAAGACTTTCAAGGCTGACGTGACTAACAAAGCAAGGATCATTAAAGAAAATCAAGTATGTGAAAGAGCACTATAAGCTACAATGTATATAGAATATGAAATATTGATAACATACTTTTTGTTTGAAACAGAACATACACTTGTGATGTTTTCTTCCCTTATTTTCTGTGTACCAAATTGAACTCTTTTTTTCTGGTCTTCATGGCCAATAATGAGTAGGATAATTTTTCAGGATAGATCTGAGAGAAGACAGCAGAAAGATTTTGTCATACTCTGAATAAGTAGAAAATTCACATGTAGCTAAAAAAAAATCAGGACTGCGCAAAAAAATAAATAAATAAATAAAAACTGGGGGAGGGAGCTTGTGCTAAGGTCACCTGGGAGCCATTCATGTGGGTGGTGGCCATTTACTTTTCAATAAAACATAACTACTTACCATAGCAACCAGAATAGAGGATGGTACATGTGCTGCCTCCAAGATTCAGTGCTTTAATAAAGAAATACTTGCAGTGAAGAATGAACAAACACATGGGCACATTTTTATAATCTCATAATAGAAAACAATATCTTTTGCAAAGGCATTTATATTTTCCCGATTTTTAATACCCAGCTACTGTGGGATAATCAATACAATCTGCTATAAGCCATTTGTCTTTCTTTGTGACTGGCTTGCCTTTAATGTGATGATTTTTATTTGAGTGCTTGTTTCAACAGGATGAATGTTGCATTTCAGAAAGCACACGCTGCAGTGGGAAGGTAGCCTTTTTTTTTTTTCCCAGAGAGGGAGTACAAAGTGACTGAAGTCTCTGCTGGGGGATACACATGTTTGTGTGATTCTCTAAGACCGGCCCATGTATTGTTTCCTAATTTCCTTCAAGTTTCACGCAGGAAGGAGGGGCATGAGGGGTTTTAATGAACGAATGAGCTAGGCTGCAGTGCTCTGCTGAGGAGGCTGTTCATTACTTTAAGGTACAAATTAGATCCCCATGCTTTTTTCTAAGCTCATTTATATCCTTTGGCTGCAAGTTTAGAATTTACTGCATCCTAAGCTTAGCATCTGAAAGAGTCTTGAATTATCTTGTTATGATACTAGTCCCTGTGAGCTGCTTCAAATTTTTACAATAATATTTATTTTGTATGGGTGGGATTATTCCTATATAATGACTACTGGCAGGTATATTCCATATGTTATAAAAGTTAATTTTTTTCTTGGAAATGATAGCCAAGGAACACTTTTTTTTCTCAATGAAAGTAATTTAAATTGAAGTAAGACCCTCTAATACCACCATCTGTATGAGTAAATTACTTTCAGAGTAATTAAATATGCATATCTGATCCATGTTCTGTACAGATGAACCAAGTTTTATTGAAGCAATATGCTTATAAATCCCGTAGGTGTTAAAGATGAAGAACCAATGGCATTTTATATTCACACAGATACAAATAAGCACAAAGAAAGATATTTGAGCAGTTTCTTTTCTAGAAATGCATTTTATCAATTTTCCCTAGTTAATTAATATGTTTCACCAAATAGTGTGACCAATATTTTCACTAGTCTAACATCTGCATTGATTTAAACCTTCACTGACTATTTTCATGTTGCATGTATGTCTGGATTTATGATAGGTGCCCCCTCACTTATCTTCTGCAGGTTCCCAGGGAGCAGAGCAATGCAGTGAAACTGAAATCATTTTGTCGTCTGAATTCATTACAGTTGGACTTGCCCCTCCATGAAATAGCAATGCACAGCCAATTGGAATTCATGGCCCCAGCCCTTTATTGCAACATCATGGTTTATAGTCCATAACAAATACAAATACAGAAAGAAACCATAACAATAGGATACATCAGACCTGCCAGCCTACCTTCTAGGGCTTTGCCTGATGAACTTGCACTTTCACTGCATGGGGGAGAAGCAAAGGCAACACGCTGTGTTGTTACCTTTTCTAAGGTCAGATCTTGAGTCCCTGGTCCACATCTTTACCATGTTTTTACAACCAACTATCATCACAGCCAATCTCAGTTGGGAAAAGCAGTCATTTATGTAAGGTCTTGCAGAAACAAGGCTTGGTGAGTGTTTATTGATGAGACTTTAAAAGTGGCTTCCTGCTGTGGTGAGACAACCCAGTTGCTTGTATATTGCATTGCTGTCTTCCTTACTGGAGCTGACAAGTGAGCTGGGCCCAAGACATGGTTAGATAAATTGAAGGCTATCAAAGGAAAGTTCTGTCCGGGACTTTTTCATCCCAGATCCATAGAAAAGGAATGTCTTTTTCTCAGATTGTTCTTCATCCTTGGGAATTTGGTAATCAATCTTCATTTACTTCACATCAATATTTTCCATTAAAGTAAAATTAAATGTTTATTGGAAAGTGTTGATGCTTTTCTTCTCTTTAGCATCCTCTCATCTCTATAACCATACTCAAAGTGGATAAAAACTTCAAGTGATATGGAACAGGTTCCTTTTATTATTCATACTTAGCTGCCCTTTAACAAACAATTCAAGTAAATGAGCAAATACTTTCTTAAAGAAAGGAAATTCCAAATTACCTTTGGAATAGAAGCTCTACTTATCTTATCCTGTTATCTTTTGCTTTGGGGCATTTTACTTTTTAGTTTACAGCAAGTTGTAAAATGTAATCCCTTAAAAGTCAGATTAAAGTCCACATATTATTATTGATTAATCAAGATTGCCAGGAGAAATATCAATATATGCAGATGACACCACCCTTATGGCAGAAAGTGAAGAAGAACTAAAGAGCCTCTTGATAAAAGTGAAAGAGAGTGAAAAATTTGGCTTAAAACTCAACATTCAGAAAACTCAGATCATGGCATCTGCTCCCATCACTTAATGGCAAATAGATGGGGAAACAGTGGAAATAGTGATAGACTTTATCCCTTGGACTGCAAGGAGATCCAAGCAGTCCATCCTAAAGGAGATCAGTCCTGGGTGTTCATTGGAAGGACTAATGTCGAAGCTGAAACTCCAATACTTTGGCCACCTGATGCAGAGAGCTGACTCATTTGAAAAGACCCTGATGCTGGGAAAGATTGAAGGCAGAATGAGAAGGGGACAACAGAGGATGAGATGGTTGGATGGCACCACCGACTCAATGGACATGGGTTTGGGTGGACTCTGGCAGTTGGTGATGGACCGGGAGGCCTGGTATGCTGCGGTTCATTGGATCACAAAGAGTCGGACACAACTGAGCGACTGAACTGAACTGAACTGATTATTATTGAAAATGCATTTAAAACTATGGTATTAGAAACATGGAATTGTCCTTTAAATTCAGTCTAGTCTTTTCTTTTGGGGGCATAAAATCGTGTTAAACCATTTCATTCAGTGCATCTTCATTCAAAAAGCCATCTTTGAAGGTGGCTTTCCTTTACAGGTTCACAAGTAGTCCTGGCCTTGGGTTTTTACCATTCTGCTACCTAAAAGGATAAAGTTAGAGGCAATGTAGTAAGATTTACATAAAGCTGAATTTATAAGAATTATGAAAACTGTTCTTCAGTCGGGTTGTATCACTGACAAGCTATAAAATTAGGCAAGTTAAGTAATCTGTCTGTATCTCAATGTTCACATCCTTAGAATAAGGATATAAAATTACCTCATAGATGTCATACACATACATGCTCAGAACAGTGCCTTACCCCAACCAAATTATAAAATCCTGAGGAAGAAGACTTACCATTCTATCCCCAGATTTTAACTTAGTGCTTTATCATGAATAGAGTTTCAATAAGTATTTTTTGAATAACTTGGTTTTCCTTTTATTTAACATACTTATTTAGAAACAACAACAACAACAAAGAACTGGAAACTCTACGTTAGTCTCCATATTTTCAAAATATTTACTAGTATATAAAGTCTTAACTGTTTTAGAAATCATCATCTTATTAGAAGCTTCTACCATACTCTTAAAAAGCTCAATTTACTCTTCAGTCACAAAAGTTTTCCTTCTAATTTAGTAAATAAATCCCTCTGCTATTGAAGTCCATAGTTGTTAATATAAAGAGGAGGAAAGCTGCCCACAACACTCTATAGCAATTTTCAATCATAGGCTTAAATAGAGTGGTTGTTTTTTTTCTTTGCCAATGAATGTGTTATTCAAACTGACTACTGATTAAAAATCAATGGTAGTAATGAGAGTTCAAAATAGCTTAGAGAATTTTAACCAGGGAATCTTATAAAATGTATATTCTATAGCTTGTTTACCCTCATCTAATCCGGAGAAATATGATTTTCTCTCAATGTGTATTTAGGGCTCTAGAAACTGTTTGCAGGGTTTCAGCTCTGGTTTTTATTGGGGAATGTTGGTAAGGCTCCAGATTCACCCTCTGTGAAGTGACCGTGTTTGTCACTTCTGCTACATAATAGTACATGTTCAGTACAGTTCAGTTGCTCAGTTGTGTCCAACTTTTTGTGACCCCCATGGACTGCAGCATGCCAGGCCTCTCTATCCATCACCAACTCCTGGAGTTTACTCAAAATCATGTCCATTGAGTCAGTGATACCATTCAACTACCTCATCCTCTGTGTTCCCCTTTTCCTCCTGCCTTCAATCTTTCCGAGCATCAAGGTCTTTTCAAATGAGTCAGTTCTTTGCATCAGGTGGCCAATACTACATGTAGAGGTTCCCTAAAGCCTAAAAGACTGTATTGTGAAGATAACTGGTGAGTCTATATGCCATCATATCTTAATTGGAGAAAGTTAAGCTAGACTGCTTATTTAACTTATATGCAGAGTACATCGTGAGAAATGCTAGGCTGGAAGAGGCACAAGCTGGAATCAAGATTGCTGGGAGAAATATCAATAATCTCAGATATGCAGATGACACCACCCTTATGGCAGAAAGTGAAGAGGAACTAAAAAGCCTCTTGATGAAAGTGAAAGAGGAAAGTGAAAAAGTTGGCTTAAAGCTCAACATTCAGAAAATGAAGATCATGGCATGCACTCCAGGGCAAATAGATGGGGAAACAGTGTAAACAGTGGCTGAATTTATTTTGGGGGGCTCCAAAATCACTGCAGATGGTGACTGCTGCCATGAAATTAAAAGACACTTACTCCTTGGAAGGAAAAGTATGACCAACCTAGATAGCATATTCAAAAGCAGAGACATTACTTTGCCACCTAAGGTCCGTCTAGTCAAGGCTATGGTTTTTCCAGTGGTCATGTATGGATGTGAGAGTTGGACTGTCAAGAAAGCTGAGTGCCAAAAAATTGATGCTTTTGAACTGTGGTGTTGGAGAAGACTCTTGCGAGTCCCTTGGACTGAAAGAAAATCCAACCAGTCCATTCTGAAGGAGATCAGCCCTGGGATTTCTTTGGAAGGAATGATGCTAAAGCTGAAACTCCAGTACTTTGGCCATGCGAAGAGTTGACTCATTGGAAAAGACTCTGATGCTGGGAGGGATTGGGAGCAGGAGGAAAAAGGGACGACAGAGGATGAGATGGCTGGATGGCATCACCGACTCGATGGACATGGGTTTGAGTGAACTCCCGGAGTTGGTGATGGACAGGGAGGCCTGGCGTGCTGCGATTCATGGAGTCGCAATGAATCGGACAGGACTGAGCAACTGAACTGAACTGAACTGAAGCTAGACTGGAAACAGTTAACTCTGAATTTCCATATTCTCTGCATTTTTTTCCAGTAATTATATATTATCTATCTCAGGTGAAATAATGCAGTTCTGAAAGCAGTTAACCTCACCTTTAGGCAGAATCTCTGTGTTACAATCTTAGAACTCTAAGGTAAGCTGTAAAGCACATGCTAACCCATCCTGATCCTCCAGTGAGTGTAATACAATCACAGAAGCAATCATTTTAATTACACAGTGAGAGAGGCTCACACAAGAGTTATTTTTTGGAGCTGTCTAGTGGTCTGCGACTGGGAGGATTAGTATGGATGGTTAAGGGTATGAGAATGGAGTATCTGTTGGAAGAAATTAAAAGCCAAACTATTATAGAAGGGTCAAGCTAGTTGAAATAAGCAGCAGATAAGCAGCTCTCTTAAAAATGTTTGCTTTCTCAAGGCATTTCAACCAAATATGAAAGCAGCTCATACTACCTTTAGTCTCTAAATATAGATGAGCGAGAGAATGAACATATCTCTAGTTTGCACATTTTCTGCCATCATATTTCAAAATACTTCTCAGTGAAAACCTCAAGGGTAGAAACCTTACCTGAAAACTTTGTCCCTTCATAAAGTACATACTTTCTTATCATGGATTTTGAATACCTAGTTTTGAATGCTATTTGAAGTAATCTTCAAATTCTGTGTGCTACTCTTAGGGCTATCCATCACAATGCACTTTTTTGTATTCACATATGCTGCTTCTGAGCACACCTTTCCCTTCTAGCATTACCCAAAAATCACAGACCCAGCTGAAAACTCATTAGTAATCAACATTATTATGAAACTAAAAAAATTACTATTTACAATTTAATGTAGAAAATTATTTCAGCTGTCTCAGATGCTTACTTAGTGAATTTTCTGTTAGTTGTTTTTTTTTTTGTTTTTTGTTTTTTTTTCATATTTGTGGGGTTACTGTTCCTTCTTCTTTCCTTTCTCCTCCATATTCCCTTCCCTCTCCTCTTTGCCTTCTTCTTTTTCTTCTTAATTTCTTGCTGGACTGTGGCTTTTGTTACTGAAGGGAATTGAGAGACTAGATTAAAATGATCCCTCTTAATGAAAAAAAGGTCTTTTGCTACCAAGTCCAAAATCATACAATAGCATGTGCTCCCATCATCCTTCAACACAACTAAGGTTTCACCTCTTCATTTTTGAACACAATTAACCTAACTTGGGAGGAGGCAATGGTGACCCACTCCAGTACTCTTGCCTGGAAAATCCCATGGACAGAGGAGCCTGGTAGGCTGCAGTCCGTGGGTTCGCTGAGTAGGACACGACTGAGCGACTTCACTTTCACTTTTCACTTTCATGCACTGGAGAAGGAAATGGCAACCCACTCCAGTGTTCTTGCCTGGAGAATCCCAAGGACGGGGGAGCCTGGTGGGCTGCAGTCTATGGGGTCATGCAGAGTTGGACACGACTGAAGTGACTTAGCAGCAGCAGCAGCAACAACCTAACTAGAATACTGTCTATTTTGCTCTACTTCAGGAAATGAGCAGCTCCTTGAACTTCTTAGATGTACTTCAGTTTTCTTCTTAAAGGAGGATCATGTCATATGGGGAAGATTGTCACTAAGCATGACTGAAACGTTTTCTTATACTAAAATGGGTACAATTATACTTGCTCATGACCTTTGAAAGCAAAGCTATGTATATTTTCTAAAATTATTTCAGGGCCTAAAGAAAGTATATATCTAAAACAATGCTTTTTAAATGGTAAGGAAAATAACAGAATGATCTTGTGTTTACAATTCTCCCTCAGTTTTACAGGTAGCATTTTTCATAGATTTTTGTCTATGAAAGACAGTTTTCATTTAACTGTACTAACATGAGATTATGCCACAAGATATTATTGTCTATTTAAGATAGTTTTTACTATCTTGAGATGTTTATTTGAAATGGTTACACTAAGCTAGAGTTTCTACTAGGGAAACATTGAAACTCCAGAATTATTTTTTTAACTCAACATTCTGCAAGGCAAAAAAAAATTTATATGTTTATAGAAATAGCATAAGCGACATCTTCTCAGACACTGAGGCACCGTTTGGTGCTTAAATCCCAGTACCAACTATGGAGTTAAAACTGCATTTGCTTTTAAATCTCTGGCAATAAAGGCCAGATGTAAAAGAGTATCGCTCAGTTAATTCTTGATTTTCTCATTCTGGGAGTTAGAATTAGAGTAAAAAACTACATATATGACCATATACAGACATTCAATTAAGAAAGAAGCTTGAAAATCAGTTAAGGTACACACCAAAAGAGACATTATTTACTTTCCCTAGATAAAAGTCTTGTTAGGATTAATCACAAATCCACAATAGAGGGGAAAATGTCTCACAAAATACTTCAGAATTTTTAGCTAAAACTAACCATGGTGGAGAGGTCTGACAGAATGTGGTCCACTGGAGAAGGGAATGGCAAACCACTTCAGTATTTTTGCCTTGAGAACCCCATGAACAGTATGAAAAGGCAAAATGATAGGATACTGAAAGAGGAACTCCCCAGGTCAGTAGGTGCCCAATATGCTACTGGAGATTAGTGGAGAAATAACTCCAGAAAGAATGAAGGGAAGGAGCCAAAGCAAAAACAATATCCAGTTGTGAATGTGACTGGTGATAGAAGCAAAGTCCAAAGCTGTAAAGAGCAATATTGCATAGGAACCTGGAATGTCAGGTCCAAGAATCAAGGCAAACTGGAAGTGGTCAAACAGGAGATGGCAAGAGTGAATGTCGACATTCAGCAAACTAAAATGGACTGGAATGGGTGAATTTACCTCAGATGACCATTATATCTAATACTGTGGGCAGGAATCCCTTAGAAGAAATGGAGTAGCCATCATGGTCAACAAAAGAGTCCAAAATGCAGTACTTGGATGCAATCTCAAAAATGACAGAATGATCTCTGTTCATTTCCAAGGCAAACCATTCAATATCACAATGATCCAAGCCTATGCCTCAACCAATAACGCTGAAGAAGCTGAAGTTGAACAGTTCTATGAAGACCTACAAGACCTTTTAGAACTAACACCCAAAAAAGATATCCTTTTCATTATAGGGGACTGGAATGCAAAAGTAGGAAGTCAAGAAACACCTGTAGTAACAGGCAAATTTGGCCTTGGAATGCGTAATAAAGCAGGGCAAAGGCTAATAGAGTTTTGCCAAGTGAACACAATGGTCATAGCAAACACCCTCTTCCAACAACACAAGAGAAGACTCTACACATGGACATCACTAGATGGTCAACACCAAAATCAGATTGATTATATTCTTTTCAACCAAAGATGGGAAAGCTCTATACAGTCAGCAAAAACAAGACCAGGAGCTGACTGTGGTTCAGATCATGAATGCCTTATTGCCAAATTCAGACTTAAATTGAAGAAAGAAGGGAAAACCACTAGACCATTCAGGTATGACCTAAATCAAATCCCTTATGATTATACAGTGGAAGTGAGAAATAGATTTAAGGGACTCTATCTGATAGACAGAGTACCTATTGAACTATGGACGGAGGTTTGTGACATTGTACAGGAGACAGGAATCAAGACCATCCCCATGGAAAAGAAATGCAAAAAAGCAAAATGGCTGTCTGGGGAGGCCTTACAAATAGCTGTGAAAAGAAGAGAAGCAAAAGCAAAGGAGAAAAGGAAAGATATAAGCATCTGAAAGCAGAGTTTCAAAGAATAGCAAGAGGAGATAAGAAAGCCTTCCTCAGCGATCAATGCAAAGAAATAGAGGGAAACAACAGAATGGGAAAGACTAGAGATCTCTTCAAGAAAATTAGAGATAGCAAGGGAACATTTCATGCAAAGATGGGCTCGATAAAGGACCGAAATGGTATGGACCTAACAGAAGCAGAAGATATCAAGAAGAGGTGGCAAGAATACACAGAAGAACTATATAAAAAAGATCTTCATGACC
>NW_011495027.1:14036029-14042884 GCF_000754665.1 Bison bison bison
GAACTGTGGAGCTGGAGAAGACCTTCCGAGTCCTTTGGACTGCAAGGAGATCCAACCAGTCCATCCTAAAGGAGACCAGTCCTGGGTGTTCATTGGAAGGACTGATGCTGAGGCTGAAACTCCAATACTTTGGCCACTTCATGCGAAGAGTTGACTCATTGGAAAAGACCCTGATGCTAGGAAAGATTGAAGCCAGGAGGAGAAGGGGACGACTGAGGATGAGATGGCTGGATGGCATTACTGACTCTATGAACATGAGTTTGGGTGAATTCCAGGAGCTGGTGTTGGACAGGAAGGCCTGGTGTGCTGCGATTCATGGGGTCGCAGAGTCAGACACGACTGAGCGACTGAACTGAACTGAACATTTTTATTGAGTTATCAAACACAACATATAGCTGAGATGAGAAAAATCATATCTAAACTGTCCATGAGAGCAATGTCAATAAAAATAGCAAAAAATAGTTTAAATTGTAAGTAGTATTTCACTTCTGACCTTGAGAGAGGAGGTAGGTCAGTACCTAGAAAACTGACAAAATGCATAAAACAATAGATTTTAGAAACTGAACACTGAGCAACACAGGACTATTATTCCTGAGAATAAGAAAATGAAATGAGATGTATGATGACCTCAGGTCTCTACCTGGAAAGTTTCCAGATCATTGTGCAGAGGAGAGAGAACTCAGGAGACACCAGCATTCGCACAAAAAGGGGAAGATGGGTAGCAGCATTTAGGGAGTCCAAAGAAACAAGAACTTTCAAGGCATAGTATGAAAAAAGGAGGGATATACAGAGTAATAGTTTCAGGAATCTGCAGTCCTTTCGAGTATTTAAGGCTTCCCTGGTAGCTCAGTTGGTAAAGAATCCACCTGCAATGCAGGAGACCCCAGTTTGATTCCTGGGTTGGGAAGATCTGCTGGAGAAGGTATAGGCTACTCACTCCAGTATTGTTGGGCTCCCCTGGTGGTTCAGCTGGTAAAGAATTTCCCTCCAATATGGGAGACCTGGATTCAATCCCTGGGTTAGGAAGAATCCCTGGAGAAGAGGATGGCTACACACTCTAGTATTCTGGCCTGGAGAATTCTGTAGACTGTATAGTCCATGGAGTCACAGAGTTGGACATGACTGAACGACTTTCACCTAAGTATTTAATGAATGCCAGTTTTCACATGGACTTCCCAGGTGGCTCAGTGGTAAAGAATCTGCCTGCCAATGCAGGAAACACAGGACACTCAGGTTCAGTCTCTGCGAGGGGAAGATTCCTTGCAGGAGAAAATGGCAACCCACTCCAGTATTCTTGCTTGGAGAACACCATGGACAGAGGAGCCTGGGGGCTACAGTCCATAGAGTAGCAAAGTGTCTGACATGACTGAGCAACTGAGCACACAAGCAATTTTCACATGTATAAACTATATGAAGTCAAGCAAAAAACAATTTTTATAAAAATAATTAGAGAGCAGATACAAAACAAATAATTGCTAGAGCTTACACAAAGCAAGAAACCACTCAAATCTCCACGAGCCAGTCTGGGGAGACCTCACTGACTATATGGGACATTCACTTGAGAACTCAGAGAGTGACAATTTATTAGCAGGGCTAAACTTGGCCAGAAATAAACCCTATTCTGGACCTACACTAAAATAAAAAGAAGACTCAAAAAAATCAAACTAATATCAGGTAAATTGCTTGTTCTTAAAAGAAATACAATATCCAGCACAATGGTTTGACTTTCAACCAAACATTACTAGACATAAGGAGTAACAGAAAAAAATTGACTCATAACCAGGAAAGACATCAACTGATGACAGTATAATCAGAAATGAAAAGAGATAATTGAAGTAGCATGAAAGATATTGATCAATATGCTCAAAGAATTAAAGAAAAACATAATGTGGAGAAAAATAGATTTTACAAAGACCCAAATGGAGCTACTAGAGATGGAATATAAAATCTGAATTAAAATTTCTCTATTATGTAGAACACAACAGATACTTCAGAAGAGTAAGCCAGAAGGAAAAACACCAATACAGTATACTAACGCATATATATGGAATTTAGAAAGATGGTAACAATAACCCTGTGTACGAGACAGCAAAAGAGACACTGATGTATAGAACAGTCTTATGGACTCTGTGGGAGAGGGAGAGGGTGGGAAGATTTGGGAGAATGGCATTGAAACATGTGAAACATCATGTATGAAACGAGATGCCAGTCCAGGTTCAATGCACGATGCTGGATGCTTGGGGCTGGTGCACTGGGACGACCCAGAGGGATGGTGTGGGGAGGGAGGAGGGAGGAGGGTTCAGGATGGGGAACACATGTATACTAATTAAATAATTTTCTATTAAAGAAAAAATTTTAAAAAATTAAATAAAAGAAAAAAAAAGAAACTAAAAAAAAAAAAGAAAAGAAAAATATCAGTGAACTTAAAAAAAGTAGCAATAGAAACTTTTCAAATGAGTATCAAAATTTAAAAACTTTGAACAATGACAATGACAACAAACCCAAAACTTCAAGAACCTATGAGACAATATGCTCTAACATAAATATAACTAGTCAAAGGAAAGGAGAATGTGAGGTCAGAAAAACAAAAAAAATTTGAAGTAGTGGCTAAAATTTTTTCAAGTTTTATGACAAGATAAACTTAGAAATTTATTGGACTTGGAGGGTATTACGCTAAATGAAGTAAGTCAGAGAAAGACAAATACTGTATGATATCACTTATAGTAGCATCTAAAAATAAAACAAACTAGTGAATATAACAAAAACGAAGCAGACTCACAGATATAGAGAATAAACTAGTGGTTATCAGTGGGGAGAGGGAAGAAGGAAGGATAAGAAAGGGGTAGGGATTAAGAGGTACAAACTATTATATATAAAATAAATAAACTACAAGGATATATTGTACACTATGGAATACAAATAATATTTTATAATAACTATAAGTGGAATATAGCCTTTTAAGATTATGAATCACTATGTTGTCTACTTGAAACATATAGTATTGTATATCAACTATACCTCAATAAAAAAAAATTTAAGATCCAAGAGGCATATTGAACTCTAAGAAGAATGAACACAAAGAAAAACAAACTAAGTGACACATAATCAAATTCCTGAAAACCATTAATAAGGGGAAACTCTTAAAACGACCAATACAAAAGATATATTATACACAGAGGAAAAAATATTTCTTAGAATCTCAGCAACCCAGAAAAAAATGAAATTGTATTTTTAAATTGCTAAATAATAAAGGCTAATGTATGGATACAGTATTGAATAAAACTTTTAAAATATTTGAAAGTAAAGATGAAATAAAGAATTTTTCAGATGATAAACAAAAGCTGAGACAATTTGTCAACCGATCTTCTCTTCAAAAAATACTACAGAAGTTTGTTGAAACTGAAAGCAAGTATTACCAGATGGAAAACTGGAGCTACAAAGTGGAATAAAGAGAGACAGAAATAGTAAACATGTGGGCAAACACAGAAGACTCTTATTTCCTTATTTAAAAAATTTCTCCAAAAGGTAACTGATTGATTAAAGCCAAAAATAATACCAATGCTTTTGTGGAATTTGTGACATATTTTTAAAAATATGAGAAAAATAGCATAAAAGCATACAAAGAAGAGATGATATTAAACTATTGTAAGATTTCTATATTCCACATAATGAGGTATAATATTTGAAGGTAGACTGTAACAAATTAAATATACACCTTTTAAATCCTAGAGGAACGACTAAAAGTATAAAACAAAGAGATACATCTGATGAACCAATAGTGGAAATAAGATATTCATAAAAATGCTTAAACTAAAACAAAAGACAGAAAAAGAAAAATATATATATAAGTAGAACAAACAAAAGAAGTAACAAGGTTGCAGATTTAAACATAGCCATGTCAATCATATTTTCACTAAATGTAAAAGGAAAAAAACACTGCAATTAAAAGAAAGTGGTTGTTAGGCTAAAAAGTAAGCACAGCCCATCTATATGCAGTCTATAAAGCATGACTTGAAGTATAGATACAGATATACATAGAAACAGATATAGACACAACTGCGAAGAGATATACTATGTAAACACTCATCATAAGAAAACTAGAGTGGCTATATTAAAACATTCAATGTATACTTCAGGATAAGAAATAATACTACTGAGAAAGACATTTTATAATAATGAGACATTAACAATCTTAAATGTACATTTGAACACTGTGCTTCAAATATCTGTAGAAAAACATGACAAAACTGAAGAAAGGAATAAATAAATCCACAATTGTAGACATTTCAACATTCTTACTCAGTAATTGATAAAACAAATAGAAAATCAATAGAAATACAAATGATTTAAAAACATTGTCAACCAACTTAGTTAACTGTCATTCATAGAACACTTCACCAACAGCTGATAAGTAAGTATAGATTTTTTTTCAAGAGGACATGGAATATTCCCCAAAATAGAACTATGCTAGGCTATAAAACCAGTCTCAATTATTAAAGTAGTGGAATAATACAGATTATGTTCCCTTACCATGATGCAATTATTTACAAATTAATATCAGAAAGTTATCTCTAAAACCCCAAAATAATAGAAAATTAAATACCACACTTGAATATTGTACCTGAAATCCTAGTTAATGCAACAAAATATAAATAATTAAATGTTACATGTGCACTAGACAAAACCAAATTGTCATTATTTATAAACTATATGATTGCAAACAGATAACTTTAGATAAATTAATCATTAGACTAATATAATAATTCAAGATTCCTGTTTATAATGTTAACATACAAAATTCAAAAGCATTTCTATGCAGTCATGAACAATTATAATATTTAATAAAAATTAAGAGTTTCATAAAAAAAAAACCCCAGGAAATCAAAAATTTTCAAGTTAACTTCCTAGTAAGAAATCATAGAATTTACAAGCTGATGCTAAAATTCGTTTGTGTGAGAAAAGGACCAAGAATAGCTAAAACAATCTGAAGAACAAGCTATAGTTACTTGGTCACTATAAACAAACCTATTATATTTCAATAATAATTCAGAAAATATAATATTGAGACAATGATAAATAGACAAACTGAATAGAAAAGAAAGTCCAGAAACAGACCTATGTATATACAAAAATTAATATATATCTGTGATGACATTGCAAATAACTAACAAAAGGATTGCCTGTTATATATATATCATACAATATGCAAACTATAATTGGATCACTGACTCACATTACACACAGAAATTCAATCTGAAATTAATAATTTCCTAATTTGTATTTGGGAGCAGAGTTGCACAGCAGAAGAGAGAACTCCAGAAAAACATCTACTTCTGCTTTATTGACTATACCAAAGCCTTTGACTGTGGGGATCACAATAAACTGTGGAAAATTCTTAAAGAGATGGGAATACCAGACCACTTGACCTGCCTCTTGATAAATCTGTATGCAGGTCAGGAATCAACAGTTAGAACTGGACATGGAACAACAGACTGGTTCCAAATAGGGAAAGAAGTATGTCAAGGCTATATGCTGTCATCCTGCTTATTTAATTTATATGCAAAGTACATCATGAGAAATGCTGGGCTGGATGAATCACAAGCTGGAATCAACATTGCCAGGAGAAATATCAATAACCTCAGATATGCAGATGACACCACCCTTATGGCAGAAAGCGAAGAACTAAAGAGCCTCTTGATGAAAGTAAAAGAGGAGAGTGAAAGGGTTGGCTTAAAACTCAACATTCAGAAAACTAAGATCATGGCATCTGGTCCCATCACTTCATGGCAAATAGATGAGGAAACAGTGGAAATAGTGACAGACTTTATTATTTGGGCTCCAAAATCACTACAGATGGTGATTGCAGTCAGGAAATTAAAAGACTCCTGCTCTTTGGAAGAAAAGTTATGACCAATCTAGATAGTATATTAAAAAGCAGAGACATTACTTTGCCAACAAAGGTCCGTCTAGTCAAAGCTATGGATTTTTCTTTCTTTTTTTTTTTAAATTTTATTTTATTTTTAAACTTTACATAATTGTATTAGTTTTGCCAAATATCAAAATGAATCCATCACAGGTATACATGTGCTCCCCATCCTGAACCCTCCTCCCTCCTCCCTCCCCATACCATCCCTTTGGGTCGTCCCAGTGCACTAGCCCCAAGCATCCCATATCGTGCATTGAACCTGGACTGGCATCTCGTTTCATACATGATATTTTACATGTTTCAATGCCATTCTCCCAAATCTTCCCACCCTCTCCCTCTCCCACAGAGTCCATAAGACTGTTCCATACATCAGCGTCACTTTTGCTGTCTCGTACACAGGATTATTGTTATCATCTTTCTAAATTCCATATATATGCGTTAGTATACTGTATTGGTGTTTTTCCTTCTGGCTTACTTCACTCTGTATAATAGGCTCCAGTTTCATCCACCTCATTAGAACTGATTCAAATGTATTCTTTTTAATGGCTGAGTAATACTCCATTGTGTATATGTACCACTGCTTTCTTATCCATTCATCTGCTGATGGACATCTAGGTTGCTTCCATGTCCTGGCTATTATAAACAGTGCTGCGATGAACATTGGGGTACACGTGTCTCTTTCCCTTCTGCTTTCCTCAGTGTGTATGCCCAGCAGTGGGGTTGCTGGATCATAAGGCAGTTCTATTTCCAGTTTTTTAAGGAATCTCCACACTCTTCTCCATAGTGGCTGTACTAGTTTGCATTCCCACCAACAGTGTAAGAGGGTTCCCTTTCTTCCACACCCTCTCCAACATTTATTATTTGTAGACTTTTGGATCGCAGCCATTCTGACTGGTGTGAAATGGTACCTCATAGTGGTCTTGATTTGC
>NW_011495027.1:14043082-14049663 GCF_000754665.1 Bison bison bison
CTTCATTTGCTATTATTTTCTCCCATTCTGAAGGCTGTCTTTTCACCTTGCTGATAGTTTCCTTTGATGTGCAGAAGCTTTTAAGGTTAATTAGGTCCCATTTGTTTATTTTTGCTTTTATTTCCGATATTCTGGGAGGTGGGTCATAGAGGATCCTGCTGTGATGTATGTCAGAGAGTGTTTTGCCTATGTTCTCCTCTAGGAGTTTTATAGTTTCTGGTCTTATGTTTAGATCTTTAATCCATTTTGAGTTTATTTTTGCATGTATGAATGTGACAGTTGTACTTAAAGAAAACTGAGTGCTGAAGAATTGATGCTTTTGAACTGTGGTGTTGGAGAAGACTCTTGAGAGTCCTTGGACAGCATGGAGACCCAACCAGTCCATCCTAATGAAAATCAGTCCTGAATATTCATTGGAAGGACAGATGAAGCCAAAACTCCAATACTTTTGCCACCTGATGAGAAGAGTTGACTCATTAGAAAAGACCCTGATGCTGGGAAAGATTGAAGGCTAGAGGAAAAGGGGACAACAGAGGATGAGATGGTTGGATGGCATCACCGACTCAATGGACATGAGTTTGAGTAAGCTCCAGGAGTTGGTGATGAACAGGGAAGCCTGGTATGCTGCAGCCCATGGGGTCGCAAAGAGTCGGACATGACTGAGAGACTGAACTGAACTGAATTTGTATTTGATTTGCAAAATATTACATATTTAGAACAAGATAAGACTGGACAGAATTTCTTAAACATGATGTAAGATAATACAAACCATGAAAAAAAGTATTAACAAATGTGATCACATTCAGTTCAGTTCAGTCGCTCAGTCGTATCCAACTCTTTGCAACCCCATGAATCGCAGCATGCCAGGCCTCCCTGTCCATCACCAACTCCCGGAGTTCACTCAGACTCACGTCCATTGAGTCAGTGATGCCATCCAGCCATCTCATCCTCTGGCATCCCCTTCTCCTGCCCTCAATCCCTCCCAGCATCAGAGTCTTTTCCAATGAGTCAACTCTTTACATGAGGTGGCCAAAGTACTGGAATTTCAGCTTTAGCATCATTCCTTCCAAAGAAATCCCAGGGCTGATCTCCTTCAGAATGGACTGGTTGGATCTCCTTGCAGTCCAAGGGACTCTCAAGAGTCTTCTCCAACACTACAGTTCAAAAGCATCAATTCTTTGGCATTCAGCTTTCTTGACAGTCCAACTCTCACATCCATACGTGACCACTGGAAAAGCCATAGCCTTGACTAGACAGACCTTAGGTGGCAAAGTAATGTCTCTGCTTTTCAATATGCTATCTAGGTTGGTCATAACTTTTCTTCCAAGGAGTAAGCATCTTTTAATTTCATGGCTGCAGTCACCATCCGCTGTGATTGGAGACCCCAAAAATAAAGTCTGACACTGTTTCCACTGTTTCCCCATCTATTTCCCATGAAGTTTCAAATGTTTAAAATAAAAATCCTCAAGTAAATTAAAAAAGAGTCCTAACCAAAGTTGGAACCATTTGAGCTATAAAATAAAGTAACATTGAATTATAATCTAAATTATAACATTAATATTCTTAAGTCCATCTGATATTAAAAATAAATTAAATAAATAAATGCATGGGGGAGAACAGACAAATATCCAGTGCAAAAGAATTTCACATTATTTATGTATAAATTCTGTCCTTTCAGAGATGGAATCTAACCTCCCGCTTCTTAAGTGTTGACTGCCTATAGTGACTTCCTTCCAAACAGGAGAGAGCATGGAAATGGAAAAAAATGAATTACTTGACAATGGAGAACCTGACACACACTGCCTTAGTCAGGTGACTGATGCTGACATTAACAATTATAAGTTATGTTGATAGTATGCAACTTTTGCATGTGATGTGATGAAAATGGTACTTTTTGTGATTTTCCTGCCTAGTATAACCATTTGCAAAACATCATGTAAATTCCAACTGACAAATGCTTGATCAGTACTCAAAACTATTATGGTCATCAAAAACAAAGAACCACCACTACCAACAAAAAGCCCTGGGAAATCATCATAGCCAAGACAATCCTAAAAAGATGCAGTGACTAAATTAACACCCTGGATGGGATCCTGGAACTGAAAAAGGACATTAGTGAGAAATTTGAATTTGCTTAATGATAACATGCAGTATTAGTTCATTAATTTTGACAAGTGTACCATACTAATATAATAATAAGAGAAACTGGTTGTGGGATATAAAGGAATTTTCTATACAATATTTATAACTTTTTTGTGAGCCTGAAACTGTTCTTACATAAAAATTTTCCTAAAGAAATAAGATAGCCATACTCTAGGAGAAAATTTTTTCAACATGTAAAATAGATAAAAATTAATATTGAGGCTATTTAAAACGTGATAAATCAATAAGTAAAAAGCATAAAATCCAAGAGAAAACTTGGAAAAAATTATAAACTGTCAATTCACAGAATAGGCAACCCTAATGGCCATGTACTTAAAAAAACCTCAACCTCATAATTCAAAAGGGAAATACAAATTTAAATTACAATGTGATAAAATTGTACATGCACCAATGATTTAAAATTTAAAAATCTGACAATGCAGAAAAGGAGACGGAAGGATGGTGAGTCTCATGTTCTAACTATAGAGTGAAAATTGGGTCACATATTCTGGAAATCTACTTAATAATATTTAACAATGCTGAAGATACATCATACTTTGCAACCCAAGTATTCACCTTAAAGTACATATAGTGGAGCAGTTTTCTTCCCACTGAAGTATTCATACAGCTAGGGTTATATAATGACATCATGAGGAATATGTAGGCATAGACAGTTTTATGGGAGCCAACATTAAGATCTTCAATATCCATGGTACCCTTTTTAGAAATAGGTGTCCTCAGAAGAGAGGTCTGCCTATTCTCTTTAAATACTCCTAGGTTCCTACACACTTATCCTTTTCAATAAGAAAGAATACCTCTCTCTTTTTTGAACCTTGCAGTTGTGGACTGCCCAAAGAGACATTTCAAGAATGCATGGCTCATAAGCAAAAGTCCTGGGACTGCAAGCAGTAACCTTGGTTAAAAAACTTTGAAGGGAGCAATGGCTTTTTTATCCCAGTAACCAAACAAGGCAAAGCCCTTTGCCTTTATATTTTCATCTATTCTTTTTTCTTTTCACCTATCTTAGAAATAGAATTCCAAAGTGAACTGGTTGTCATGGAGATGAGTATAAAGCATGTTTATTTGAATTGAAAAATAAAGTCATATATTTCTGACAGAACATAAGTCTGATAACTGTTTGTTTTGACAACAAAGACCCATTTGCCTTTTTAGTTAAATAATAGACAATTCCTACAAATCACATTAGCCAAATCTGCTCCAAGGTTTTGACCAAAATGTATTTAAAGCACAAATACAACTTAGACTATGATGAAATTTATATATCCTCTGTAACTCTTAACTTTGGATTAAAAAAAACATAGATGTTCACTTAAAAATGTGCTGAGTGATATATAGTTTTCAAACAAGCTAAGTGTCTATCAAAAGAAAACCAGATCAATGAATTCTGGCATATTCACACAATGTATAATAAAAAGTTAACATGAATGAATAGATTTACAACTATCTTCAGCTACATCAAAACTGTGACTTGGAAAAATAAATAAAGCTACAAAATACAGTCTTTGAATATCCTGTCAATTAGTATTTATTGAGAAGTTGTTATATTACAGGCATCATTTCAAGTGCTAGGGATAGAGTATCAAGAGAACAAAAATTTCTACTCTTAATAAGACTCGAATTTTCTTTGAGGAGGAAGACAAACAACCAATTAATAAGCAAAAAAACATGTCAACAAGTACACATGATTCTAGAACTATCAAGAGATGGGAAGGCTGGGAAGTAGGATAGAGAGTACTGGCATAGACAGAATGGGTTGAGGCACCAGGGGAGTAAATCAGTTCAGTTCAGTTCAGTCACTCAGTTGTGTCTGACTCTGTGATCCCATGGACTGCAGCATGCCAGACTTCCTTGTCCATCACCAACTCCTGGAGCTTACTCAAACTCATGTCCATTGAGTCGGTGATGCCTTCCAACCATCTCATCCTCTGTTGTCCCCTTCTCCTCCTGGCTTCAATCTTCCCCAACATCAGGGTGTTTTCCAATGAGTCAGTTCTTCCCATCAGGTGGCCAAAGTATTGGAGTTTCAGCTTCAGCATCAGACCTTCCAATGAATATTCAGGACTGATTTCCTTTAGAATGGACTGGTTGGGTCTCCTTGCTGTCCAAGGGACTCTCAAGAGTCTTCTCCAACACCACAGTTCAAAAGCATCAGTTCTTCAGAGCTCAGCTCTCTTTATAGTCCAACTCTCACATCCATACATGACTACTGGAAAAACTATAGCCTTGATTGGATGGACATTTGTTGGCAAAGTGATGTCTCTGCTTTTTAATATGCTGTCTAGTTTGGTCATAGCTTTTCTTCCAAGGAGCAAGAGTCTTTTAATTTCATGGCTGCAGTCACCATCTTCAGTAATTTTGGAGCCCCAAAACATTTCAACTGTAAATGCCTGAAATTAGAAAGCTTCTAAATTAAACAACAAAAAGCTATAGGTGTAGCAGCAGGCTTCCCAGATGGCTCAGTGTAAAGAATCCACCTGCTATGCAGGAGACCCCAGTTTGATTCTTGGGTTGGGAAGATCCCCTGGAGAATGGATAGGCTACCCACTCCAGTATTCTTGGGCTTCCCTGGTGGCTTAGATGGTAAAGAAGCCACCTGCAATGTGGGAGACCTGGGTTTGATGCCTGGTTGGGAAGATCCCCTGGAGAAGGGCATGGCAACCCACTCTTGTATTCTTCCCTGGAGAATTCCATGGACAGAAGAACCTGGTGGGCTACATACCACAGAGTCACAAAGAGTTGGACATGGCTAAGCGATTAAGCACAGCACAGCACACATATTTGTGAATATAATTTAACGTATGAAAATATGCATGTAAAAGATGACCAAATTCATAATTGTAGTAATCAATGAGTAGACAGATAGGTGGCTTCAACTGTATACATATTTTAATTTAAACAAAAGATGTAATATTGAGGGAACTTCCCTGATGGTCCAGTGGTTAAGACTCCACACTTGCAATGCAGGGAGCATAGGTTCAATTACTGGTGGGGGAACTAAGACACTACATGCTGCATGACATGGCCTAAATAAATGGATGTTTCAAAAAAACATGGGCAGAATTTAAAAAGAAAGTTATAATATTGTTTCTACCTTCAAGAAACTTTCAATTCACTCATGAAAAATACTGGCATACATTAGAAAGTAAAGATACTTGAGACTGAGAATGTACTGGATTTTGTTGTTGTTCAGTTACTAAGTCCTGTCCAACACTTTGCAACCCCATGAACTACAGCACTCCAAGCTCCTCTGACCTCCACTATTTCCTGAAGTTTGCTCAAATTCATGCTGCTGAGCCAATGATGCCATCCAATCATCTCACCCTCTGTCACCCCCTTCTCCTGCCCTTGATGTTTCCCAGCATCAGAGTCTTTTCCAGTGAGTCAGCTCTTCACATCAGGTAGCCAAAGTATTGTAACTTCAGTTTTAGCATTAGTCCTTCCACTCAATATTCAGGACTGATTTCCTTTAAGATTGACTGGTTTGATTGCCTTAGAGTCCAAGGGACTCTGAAGAGTCTTCTCTAGCACCACAGTATGAAAGCATCATTTCTTTGCCACACAGCCTTCTTTATGGTCCAACTCTCACATCCATGCATGACTACTAGAAAAACCATAGCCTTGACTATATGGACCTTTGTCAATCAAGTAAAGTCTATGCTTTTTTAAAAAATTATTTATTTTTTAATATAGGATCATCGTTTTACAGAATTTTGTTGTTTTCTGTCAAACCTCAACATGAATCAGCCATAGGTATACATATATCTCCTCCCTTTTGAACCTCCCTCCCACCTCCCTCCCCATCCCACCTCTCTAAGTTGATACAGAGCCCCTGTTTGAGTTTCCTGAGCCATACAGCAAATTCCCATTGGCTATCTATTTTACATATGGTAATGTAAGTTTCTTCACAGTCCAACTCTCACATCCATACATGACCACTGAAAAAACCATAGCCTTGACTAGACGGACCTTTGTTGGCAAAGTAATGTCTCTGCTTTTCAATATGCTATCTAGGTTGGTCATAACTTTTCTTCCAAGGGTTAGGCGTCTTTTAATTTCATGGCTGCAGTCACCATCTGTAGTGATTTTGGAGCCCAGAAAAATGAAGTCTGACACTGTTTCCACTGCTTCCCCATATATCTGCCATGAAGTGATGGGACCAGATGCCATGATCTTCGTTTTCTGAATGTTGAGTTAAGCCAACTTTTTCACTCTCCTCTTTCACCTTCATCAAGAAGCTTTTTAATTCCTCTTTACTTTCCGCCATAAAGGTGGTGTCATCTGCATATCTGAGGTTATTGATATTCCTCCCAGCAATCTTGATTCCAGCTTGTGCTTCTTCCAGCCCAGCATTTCTCATGATGAACTCTGCATATAAGTTAAATAAGCAGGGTGACAACATACAGCCTTGACATACTCCT
>NW_011495027.1:14049763-14050834 GCF_000754665.1 Bison bison bison
GAAATAGATGTTTTTCTGGAACTCTCTTGCTTTTTCGACAATCCAGCAGATGTTGGCAATTTGATCTCCGGTTCCTCTGCCTTTTCTAAAACCAGCTTGAACATCAGGAAGTTCACGGTTCACATATTGCTGAAGCCTGGCTTGGAGAATTTTGAGCATTACTTTACTAGTGTGTGAGATGAGTGTAATCATGCGGTAGTTTGAGCATTCTTTGGCATTGCCTTTCTTTGGGATTGGAATGAAAACTGACCTTTTCCAGTCCTGTGGCCACTGCTGAGTTTTCCAAATTTGCTGGCATATTGAGTGCAGCACTTTCACAGCATCAACTTTCAGGACTTGAAATAGCTCAACTGGATTTCTATAACCTCCACTAGCTTTGTTCGTAGCGATGCTTTCTAAGGCCCACTTGACTTCACATTCCAGGATATCTGGCTCTAGGTGAGTGATCACACCATCATGATTATCTTGGTTGTGAAGATCTTTTTTGTACAGTTCTCCTGTGTATTCTTGCCACCTCTTCTTAATAGCTTCTGCTTCTGTTAGGTCTATACCATTTCTATTCTTTATCAGCCCATCTTTGCATGAAATGTTCCCTTGGTATCTCTAATTTTCTTGAAGAGATCTCTAGTCTTTCCCATTCTGTTGTTTCCCTCTATTTCTTTGCACTGATCTCTGAGGAAGGCTTTCTTATCTCTTCTTGCTATTCTTTGGAACTCTGCATTCAGATGCTTATATCTTTCCTTTTTTCCTTTGCTTTTCGGTTCTCTTCTTTTCTGTGAAGAAAGCTGAGTGCTGAAGAATTGATGCTTTTGAACTGTGGTATTGGAGAAGACTCTTGAGAGTCCCTTTGAGGACTCTCAATATGCAGGTCAGGAAGCAACAGTTAGAACTGGACATGGAACAACAAACTGGTTCCAAATAGGAAAAGGAGTATGTTAAGGCTGTATATTGTCACCCTGCTTATTTAACTCATATGCAGAGTACATCATGAGAAACGCTGGGCTGGAAGAGGCACAAGCTGGAATCAAGATTGCCAGGAGAAATATCAATAACCTCAAATATGCAGATGAC
>NW_011495027.1:14051174-14051353 GCF_000754665.1 Bison bison bison
GCCTCTTGATGAAAGTGAAAGAGGAGAGTGAAGAAGTTGGCTTAAAGCTCAACATTCAGACAACTAAGATTGTGGCATTCGGTCCCATCACTTCATGGGAAATAGATGGGGAAACAGTGGAAACAGTGGCTGACTTTATTTTTCTGAGCTTCAAAATCACTGCAGATGGTCATTGCAGC
>NW_011495027.1:14051490-14081355 GCF_000754665.1 Bison bison bison
TGATGGACAGGGAGGCCTGGCGTGCTGCGATTGATGGGGTCTCAAAGAGTCGGACATGACTAAGTGACTGAACTGTACTGGACTGAATATTCCATTGTGTATATGTACCACAACTTCTTTATCCATTCATCTGTCTGTGGACATCTAGGTTTCTCCAAAGAACACATACAGATGGCTAACAAACACACAAATGGTTGCTCAACAGTGCTCATTATTAGAGCAATGCAAATCAAATCTACAATGAGTTATCACCTCTCACGGGTCAGAATGGCCATCATCAAGAAGGCTACAAAGAATAAATTCTGGAGATGTTGTGGAGAAAAGGAAACGTTCTTGTACTTTTAGTGGGAATGTAAATTGATACAGCCACTATGGAAGACAGTATGGTGATTCCTTTAAAAACTAAGAATAAAATGACCCAGCAAAAAAATTAAAAAATTAAAAAAAAATAAGGTAAAATGACCCAGCAATTCCACTCTTAGGCATATACCCCGGGGAAACAAAAATTGAAAAAGAAATGTGTATGCCATTGTTTATTGCAGCACTATTTACAATGTCTCTGCTTTGTAACAGACTAAGTTCATCCTAGCTTGTCTTCCAAGGAGCAAGCATCTTTTAATTTCACAGCCGCAGCCACTGTCCACAGCAATTTTCAGTTCAGTTCAGTTCAATTCAGTTGCTCAGTCGTGTCTGACTCTTTGCGACCCCATGAATTGCAGCATGCCAGGCCTCCCTGTCCATCACCAACTCCCAGAGTTCACCCAAACTCATGTCCATCAAGTCGGTGATGCCATCCAGCCATCTCATCCTCTGTCATCCCCTTTTTTTCCTGCCCTCAATCCCTCCCAGCATCAGGGTCTTTTCCAATGAGTCAACTCTTCACATGAGGTGGCCAAAGTATTGGAGTTTCAGCTTTAGCATCATTCCTTCCAAAGAACACCCAGGACTGATCTCCTTCAGAATGGACTGGTTGGATCTCCTTGCAGTCCAAGGGACTCTCAAGAGTCTTCTCCAACACCACAGTTCAAAAGCATCAATTCTTCGGCACTCAGCTTTCTTCACAGTTCAACTTTCACATCCATACATGACCACAGGAAAAACCATAGCCTTGACTAGATGGCAATTTTGAAGCCCAAGAAAGTAAAGTCTGTCACTCTTTCCACTTTTTCCCCATCTACTTGCCATGAAGTGATGGGACCAGATGCCATGATCTTAGTTAATGTTGAGTGTCAAGCCAGCCTTTTCACTCTCCTCTTTCACCCTCATCAAGAGGCTATTTAGTTCCTCTTCACTTTCTACCATTAGGGTGGTATCATCTGCATATCTGAGGTTGTTGGTATTTCTCCTGGCAATCTTGATTCCAGCTTGTGATTCATTCAGCCCAGCATTTTGCATGATGTATTCTGCATATAAGTTAAATAAGCAGGGTGAAAACATACAGTCTAATTATTTGGTATTAATTTTAATACCAAGGAATCCAAAGAGTGAAGTTATATGTGTTGACATTGTCTAGTATGCAAACTATGTCCACAAACTCTTACTTATGCCTTGAGATTTATTTGAATACCTTGATTTACACTAAGTTAGAGTAACAAACTTGGGATGAGATTGAGGAGATGGAAGTAACATGTCAACAATAACAACACTGAAGTTCATAATCATACCAGATTGACTGTGTGTGTGTGTGTGTGTGTGTGTGTACATGGCTCAGGGCAACAGAATCAGTTTTTTTAAATAAAAAGCACAGTTTTAAACAAACTCTTGCAAAAAACAGAAAATTCTTCACAGATTATTTTATGAAACCAGATAACATTGACAATGAAATCTAACAGTGACATTACAAGAGAGAAAAATTTGGGCCAATCTCTCTAGTAACATACTTCGAAAGATTCTTAAACAAATTATCAGCTAAGTGGATCTAGCAATATGTAGAAAGGGTCATTTACCCCAACAAGAATGTGGGGAAGATTTAATATTAAAAATTCATATATATATAACTCACCTTGTTAAGAGAAAAAAGATCATTTGTGAACATCTTAATAGATGTAGAAAACGTACTTGACAGAGTTGAAATCTATTTATAGTTTTAAAAAGTTAAAAATTAGATGTAGAATGGTCCTCTCTGAATTTAATATGTACTATTAACCAAAAACCCTACAGAAAACACCATACTTGATGGCTTTGACACTTTAGTGATTCTGTGATAATTGAAAATATCAAAGATCAGCAGTGATAGTTGTACCATGACTTCATTCAAAATGACACCCTGGTCTCAGAAATTCTGATCACAAGTTCTAAACAAAAATAAAAAATTCTAGTGGAAATATTTCCTGGAAAGCAAGAATTGTAAATAGCGCATAAAAAGATGGGAGGAAGTTGGATCAGCCAAAGAGAGAAGGGAAAATATTAAAAGATACAGTTTAAAATAGAGTGGTGAGGAGAGGAGGAGAAAGAGCAAAAATAGTAGCTGTCTTTAATATTATATTCTGGATAATTTTATTAAAAATATTAATGGAGCTTATTGATCATCCTTACACAATATTTTTAACTAGTATACACTCACCAAATATTTGCTAAATAAGTAAACTGACCAATGAACATGCTAGTAATTAATTTTGGTCATCAAAAACACATCTCATAATTCTCAAGTTGTTATTTACTTTCTTGGAAATACTTTCATAAGAGCATTATTGGGCTATCCCAATTGGATAATTATAAACAGGGATTGACCAGCTCTTTCAAATTCACAAATAAGTCAATAAAGCATTGTAACTACTACCTGAAAGTACAATGTAAGGGATGAGGAAGATTTGACCAGATCAGTTATTTTAGGCTAGAAATTCCCCTAAGAACTACAATACATTTTTCACTGTTCTACTCCCTTTTTCCATGTCCAGTTTCCCCCCTTCTATTTATTCTTCTTTCCTATCTACCAATTACTTTCTTCTTTTTCTTATGTTTCTTGATGAGTATTCCCATTATTCTGGGTATATTTCTTCCCCCACTGTTTCCCCCACTACCTTTCTGTCTCTCTTGCTTTCTTTTCTGTTTCTCTACTGTCTCTTTCTACTTAATCTCTTTTAACAATATACTCCTTTCCCCATTTAGACCAGTCATTATGTAGAAACCAAGTGGATATTTTTAAAAGATGCTGTATTTTTAAAATATAGTTTATGTTACTTCTGGATTTAAGAGCAGCCCAAATATTTTATCTGATTTTAAGGGAAACTATAAATTAGTTGTATTCCAAGAGCCAAAGGAATGGCCTTCTCAATATCAGAGTCAGCACAACTTCTTCAGGGAACTCCTTAATGTCTAGATAGAGCTAATATCCTCTCCTTACATAGCATATACTATGAAACAAAATTCAGTTATTAGTTTCATTATTATCTTCTTTGCATGTAGTGACTTTTTTCTGCTAATGTGTAAATTCTCTGAAGTCAGAGACTATATTATTTTGCACACTCTACAAGCCCTAGTACCTAGCTTAGTGTCTGGAGCATAGAAGGCAGTTAGACTATGTTTGTTAAATGAATGAAGTAATGAATAAAAATTTTCATTACTTTATTCATTTATTTAACAAACATACAGTAATGTATATGCTTCAATGCTAGTCTCTCAATTCATACCACCCTCTCCTTCCACAACTAATGTCTGCATCTCTATACCCTGCAAATGAATTCATCCGTACCATTTTTCTAGATTCTATATATTAATATATGCATTCATATACAAAATTTGTTTGTTTCTTTCTGACATGATAACTAATAGGAAGTTGCTGTATATCACAGGGAGCTCAACTCACTGCCCTGTGACAACCTAGAGGGGCGGGATAGAAGTTCAAGAGGGATGGGACGTATGTATACTTACGGCTGATTCCTGTTGCTATATAGCAGAAGCCAACACAATATTGTGAAGCAATTATCCTCCAATTAAAAATAAACAAATTCCAGCCCATCTCCATTTCCATGTCTTCAAAAATAGCCCTCCTTCCTCATTCTTTGTAACTCATCTAAAACTTTTCTGCTCGTTCCACTGTTCCCTGAAAGTGTGAAGACCAGAAGTGGACTGTGGCAAGTGGGATAATGAAGCTATTCTCATGGGCAGTGAGTTCTGAAATAAATTCTATAAATTTTAAGTTTCTTGCTGTGATCTCATTTTTAAACTATAATGTGCTACACATTCCTCTATTTTCCCTTCAGCTCTTGATACTCCAAGAATACCTTCTCTATCACTGCTTAACACATTGAGGTCTCCTAGACTTTCCATCCTATCAACCACAATGGGCCTCTTTGACTCACAGTTTAGTGCCTAGAGTCATTAGTGCCTAGTATTTCTCGTTTCCATCCTGCAATGTGTTTTTTAAAAAAATTTTTCCTGAAAGGGTAAAACACGAATAAGTGAAGATAAGTTGTTGGCTTTGTTCCAAAACAAGCTTGTTGTTTTAGGACCCCAAACAGTCTGAAACACCATTAAGATGCTGCAGGCCACCCGAGGTTGTGCATCAATTAGCAATTAGGTCACACGTTGGGTAGTTGAAGCCACTCAGCCTTTGGCCTTGTTCCTCACAGCACACCCAAGCGGGGCACTGCTATCCAAACAATGCCCACCCTGCTGTCTCTTGTTCCTTAATTGGGATGACTTAGAGATGCTAATGTGCACAGGCAGACCCTGTCGCCCCAATTAGGCCTCATTAGTGGCTCTGCCAGTGGTGACCACTGCAAAATGATATTTGCTCTCGGGAAGGCTTTGTGAGATGCTCCCAGTTCCTGCAGAGAAGGAAAAAGTTCACGCTTTACACCCGCCCCAGCAGCAAACTCCTTCCCTCCATCTTCCACTGCCTCTGTCAGCTTGGCTGTGTTACTCTCCGGGTCTCAGCTATAACACCTTGACTACGGGGCCTAGGGTGGCAGATGGAAATTCTTACAGACACGCGCTAGTTTACGAGAAGACTGGTTTATGTCTCCTCCTTCCCCTCCCCCACAGATTTTCCCATGAAATACAGAAAATGTGTTCAGAGACAGGCTTCTGAAGCCCAGAGACAACACCATCCTGAACTCTGAAGTATCCCCTACGTGATTTTTAGCTGACTAAAACATGAAAAATAGAGAACAACAATCTCGAAAAATGCATAGGGAATGAAGAATGCAAGTTTGCTATTTTTTAAGTCAGGCATATTTCAAAAAGGCAGGTTCTGAAAATATTGCCATTAACTCTTCACAAGGGAAAACGTTTGTTGGTCTAAGAAAATTGAGGAAAGATGTTCGTGCCCAACTAGCAGAGAACTTTCTGTAGGTGCTTTAGTCCCTGCACATTTAGCTTAAAGAGAGACACAGTGTGATGCTTCATTAGGGCCACTGGCACAAACCCATCTGGGTTATATCATAGTTAGAGTTTACCTCACAATCCGCACAGACAAGAGTTCTGTAAAGGCCAGGCAGCCAAGGCAATACCCCGTCCACTGGGATGGGGCCAGGGTTGAAAGGGATGTGGTTAGATGCTCCTGCCGCTGTCCCCTCAGTTCACTCAAAGGTCATTAGAGTGCTTGTTTTAGCATTTTCTTTATTTTTTTCCATAAGAATTGGAGGGAATGAAATAAATATTACACTTGAATGAATAAGACTGGAGGTAAACAGAATGATCAATAATAGAAGACATTAAAAAATGTTGAATCCGAGTGTCACTTGCAATTAGTTCTTTAAAAAAAATCCTTTTTCTATTTTTTGCTTTTGATCATTCATGTTCCAACAGCTGCCTAATTGCCTGGAATTGCTGTATGTATCCAGACATATTAGATATATCCCCATCTAATGAGACTTTAGGAGAATAATAAGAGCAGGGCGTTCCTAGTGCCCATTTCCATCATGTGATTTCCCGTCCCCGCCCCCGCCCCCATCCCTTGCACCCTTGCATCCTTCTTCCTGCCCTTTGACTTGTGTGAGCAGTAGCTGCAGAGATGGCAGGATGTCAATGCCCCCAAAATTGAACCTGTGATTTGTTTTTCTTTGATTTATGTTCTTGTAGTCAATAAACTTTATAAAGGAAAGTATCAGACTGAACAATCAATCAAAGATAAACAGATTCCTGTCCTTTAAAAGCATTTCAGCCCAGTAGGTGAATGCCTCATTCATCTTTTGCAGGCAGGCTTTCGGCCTTTCCACTGAGACACAACTGACTGCTCACTACAGGCAGTTTTCCACCAAAGGGCTGCTGCAGTGGAGCCGAGATTTATCAATTTCATGGCACCAGTGGTCCTGATATGGTATCATTTTCAGGATCTAAATGGTTAAGCATGCTGTTTGCGTGCTGACTCGGGCTTTCCAATCTACCAGAAAGGAGAGAGGGACAAGGAGTTTTAAACACTTTGGGTTTACACTGGATAGTTCTATAAAAATTCATATGGTGCATTTTTTTTTTAATTCTAAAAGGCCAACTCCCTTCCTTGCAAAAGAGAATTCCCTCTTCGTTTTATTAGTAGGTTTCTGAATCTTCCTTCGAATAAGGCAAATGTCATCCTGCATTTTTTTGCTTCTCTGCAGCACAGATGGTGTGCATATGCAGATTGGTGATTTTCTAATCAATACAGTGGCACTTGGGAATATCTGTAAGTATTGTAATAATGCATTAGTCAGGAATGATGTTGTAACACACTGAGATCATACACATAAATCTAAGACACCGTGTCTAGACACTCCAGGGAAGATGGCATGGCATGGGTTAGAGCAGGCATTAAGGGAGGGCAATATTTCAAATATGATGGGAAAATAATGCAATTTGCAGACTTTAATAAAACCATCGGGGAATTAATTTCAGTAGGGGTACATTCTCTCCCCAAACATTCTCGTTCTTCTGTTTGCTTCCTAGACACTTGTAATGAGATACTTTTCACCTGTTATCTCAGGCATAAACACAGAATGGGATCTGTGAATTGAGCTAGATTTTTAATGTGCTGCATATGAAAATAATCCCTTTATAGGTAGCGCTTTAGCTGTACAAAAGTGCATTATGCAAACAACACAGAGACAGAACAAACCTTGGAGATTCAGAGTTAGAAAAGCTTATAAATTAATCTCCTAAGCATACATTGAGCATGCTCAGAGAGCCCATTCACACACAAAATGACCAACCAAACCTGCAAAGTTTTAATAGGGCTGAGCTTGATAACAAAATATTTAAATAATACTAAACGTATGACCATTTTAACACCACCCAAAAGTTACAGGCTGGTTTATTCTCTGCTGCCTCCAATGCCATTTGGGCTTGAGCCTTTTCTTTTAATCAACCAGACTCAGTTTAAATTGTTCAGGCTGAGAGCAGTCCTGTCTTCGGGTACTCACACCTGATGGAAAAGCTGTGATAAAAATGTTAAATTAAAAGTAGCCAGAAATGAAATCTGTGAGTATTCTCAAGCAAAACAAAAAACCCAGGTACAGAATGTGCCACCCCTGCCCCCTTGCTGGTCAGTTTCCAGCAGCCACATAACAGGCTCCTGGTCCCACACACTGCTTAGGCTGTCTTCTGGTTGTCATTTTGGTCCATTGCTGCCTAAGTGAAATATCCTCATGTCTCAGGCCAGCTCTGTGCTTCTAACACTCGGGAGGCTTTTCAATTAAAATGCGAGAGAAGCAGAAGGCTAGATGGAATCAACCCAATTATCTCTGTAGCCATAGAAATGCACATGATAAATGAACTCCAACCTTTTCCATTCCGATGACAACTTGGGCTCTGAATAGAGGTGTGATTTTTTTGTGTGTGAGTATGAGGAAGAATGTGGCTTTCTTTAGTATAAAATGAAACACCACTGCCTTGGCAAAATATCTCAAGGCATAGTGCTTCCAGCACCTGTACAGTCAGTTCCATGAAGGCTTAGAGGAAAAAAAAAAAAAAAATTCTCAGACGGCTGTCTAGAGGAAAACTATATTGCAGCATCTACATTGCAGCATCTCATTCCTCATTCACAGAAGTCTTTTCCTGCAGCTTTAGTGATCCGCTTCCTTATTACATTAATTTTTAAATTTGTGTTTCTATATATTTTACTCTTTCTTTCAAACGTTGCTTTTGAAGGAGGAATAAATATATACACTGGACTTCCTAGGTGGCGCTAGTGGTAAAGAGTCTGCCTGCCAATACAGGAGACGTAAGAACAGGGGGTCAATCCTTGGATTGGGAAGATCCCCTGGAGGAGGGCATGGCAACCCACTCCATTATTCTTGCCTGGAGAATCCCATGGACAGAGGATCCTGGTGGACAGCAGTCCATGGGGTTGCAAAGAGCTGGACACGCCTGAAGCGCCTTAGCATGCATGCAAGTATATACACAGAATGTATTAAGTCTCTTTTATTTCATAAACCCCTCAACTACCCCCTCTTCATGGAAGGTCATTTTATCAGCATTACTAATACTGGATACACCTGTTATGAGAAAAACTGGAGAGCTCAACAAAAGCAGAGGGCACTCTGTTTTTCACATTCTTCCAGCAGGCAGCGCTCACTCAAAGCACAGGAGATAGTTGCCCTCTCTTTCAAATTGCAGAAATACAGAAAATTCTGCCTTATATTACTTCTATCACACCTACTCAATGCCACTGTACTTTTTCTTAATTTCGGCAATCTTTCTGCCAAATGCAAAGTATGTAAGTTGGTGTGTCCTTTTTATTTTGTTAGTCTACCATAGTCTACAATACTACTGGAGTTTCAGTTCAGTTCAGTCACTGAGTCATGTCCACCTCTTTGCGACTGCATGAACCACAGCATGCCAGGCCTCCCTGTCCATCACCAACTCCTGGAGTTTACCCAAACTCACGTCCATTGAGTCAGTGATGCCATCCAACCATCTCATCCTCTGTCGTACCCTTCTCCTCCTGCCCTCAATCTTTCCCAGCATCAGAGTCTTTTCAAATGAGTTAGCGTTTTTTCACATCAGGTGGCCAAAGTATTGGAGTTTCAGCTTCAACATCAGTCCTTCCAATGAACACCCAGGACTGATCTCCTTTAGGATGGACTGGTTGGATCTCCTTACAGTCCAAGGGACTCTCAAGAGTCTTTTCCAACACCACAGTTCAAAAACATCAATTCTTCTGCACTCAGCTTTCGTTATACACTGGAGTTTATCCTGTTCGAATTCTTAGTCATGCAATAATCAAAATTTAAATCATCATATTCCTTTTGCTATTTTTTTTCCTTGTCTTATTCTTAGGGTTATTTGAAATCCCTAATTAGAAATTTAAACATTTTATGACAGTGATCACCAAAATGTGTGTTTAAGCATATATCCTCTGCAAACATATAAACACACCAAAATGTGTGTTTAAGCATATATCCTCTGTAACAATTTGACTCACTTTTTATAATTCACTCTACCATAATCTGTTTACCTAAGGTTAGTTTCTCCTAGAGCCAGAAAAATTTGAAATGACAATATGATCTTGGAGATAATGTGCATTCACTTTTATTTAATATTTTGTAGTTTACAAATTACATTTGGGAACATGATAAATAGAGCCTGTTTGGGAAGAAAGGGTAGAAAAAGGGAATAATTATTAAAACAGCATTTAAGAGTGATCTTTCTGATAACTCAATGCTCTGAGATTCAGCCTGAAAATAGAGGATGAAATGTCTGTGTGGGGAGTTGAGCATCAAGTTATTGGAAGGACAGGATCTCGAAAAAAGAGACCCTACCCCTCAGCATGGGGTCAATGAGGGGATAGGAATCTTTCAAGCAGAAAGCAAAGTTAAAGAGTTTTTCCTATCAAGATAAATAACCAAAATTATTTTTCAAGTGATGAAGTTTGCTTCTACATTTATGATGGAATCTCTCATGACCATTTCCTCCCCAAATCCATTAAAGTTGTTTGATTTACATGATGACAACCTTTAAGTTTATACTTTACTATCTTCCCCTCTAGTAAGATTGGATCCTGAGTATGATAGAAGTTCAGAGAGAAGTTTAGTGAAGACTAAAACATCTGTGTCACCAATACAACCCCCAAACTCCTGATTCCCAAGGTTTATGGCTTTGTGCTTATTAAAATGCAACTATCCCAGTGGAAGGTAACATATATAAGTCACTTCTATTTTAACATTAATGGTATTATTGGGTCTTTACCTGATGACAAATTTTAATACATGAGGTCCCAGAGGCCCATGGCAGAGGCGATTCCTCTTCCTTCTCAGAGAAATGAAGAGTTTGTCTGTCCCCAAACTTGGAGAGTGGAGAAGGCAATGGCACCCCACTCCAGTACTATTGCCTGGAAAATCCCATGGACAGAGGAGCCTGGTAGGCTGCAGTCCATGGGGTCGCGAAGAGTCGGACACGACTGAGCGACTTCACTTTCACTTTTCACTTTCATGCATTGGAGAAGGAAATGGCAACCCACTCCAGTGTTCTTGCCTGGAGAATCCCAGGGACGGGGGAGCCTAGTGGGCTTCAGTCTATGGGGTCGCACCGAGTCAGACACGACTGAAGCAACTTAGCAGCAGCAGCAGCGGCAGCAAACTTGGAGAGTGAGGTAAAGGGAAGGGGAGAGGGAGATGGAGAAGCAGAGGATGGGGAGGAAATGAAAAAAATAGAAAGCTGATGATGCTGGAAGCTCACTCTTTGCTTACCAGTGATATCAGGACAATCCCTACCTGAAGCCGAAACTATGAAACATGAATTTCGAAAACAAGAAACAGGTATTGCTAAAACAAACCATCCTTTGTGTATACTCCCCATTGACTCAAAACTGAAAACAGCATGAAGGACTGTTTCCCTGGTGTTGGACAACATGCCCAGAGGTACACAGAGAGAAAGCACAGATTTACCGTCTTGTGATGTTTAGTAGGAATGTGTATGCCCTCTGTCCCCTAGTTCTCAGCCTTCTCCTATTTCCTCTTAAGAGTCTCTTGGGACTACAAGGAGATCAAACCAGTCAATCCTAAAGGAAATCAACCCTGAATATTCATTGGAAGGACTGATGCTGAAACTGAAGCTCCAATATTTTGGCCATCTGATGTGAAGAGCCAACTCATTAGAAAAGACCCTGATGCTGGGAAAGATTGAAGGTATAAAGAGAAGCGGGCAGCAGAGGATGAGATGGTTAGATAGCATCACCGATTCAATGAACATGAATTTGAGCAAACTCTGGGCGATAGTGAAGGACAAGGAAGCCTAGTGTGTTGCGGTCCATGGGGTCACAAAGAGTCAGACATGACTTAGCGACTGAACAACAAGTTTTCTACAGTAGATCTATTCATCATCAGATGACAGACAGATTACTGATTAAACCAGTCTTAGACTTGGGAATATACACACTGAGAGCTCTAGAGACAGAATCTGCTATTTCACAGGCTGTAGGTCTCATTCTCCCTCACCCCTCCCCAACCATTTTAAACAACTGAGATTATGAAGTGCTAGAACAATGATGAAATTAATTTGATTATTTAGAAAATAGTATTTCCTATGCTGTATCTGCTTTTTTGCAACTCTTTTTTAATTAATTCTGTTTGATAAATAGAATTTTTATCCCTGTTTTTTTTAATCCCTATTTTTATCCCTGGTTTCTCTTCTGACATTATTGGGATAGATAATGATTATATTATATTCTATATCAATAACACCATGCAAAAATAAAATGGCATTTTAAAGGATCTGCATTTAATTAAATTGCCTAAACAAAAGAATAGATGAGCATTGAAAACTAGTACAGCCACTATGAAGAAGAGTGTGGAGATTCCTTAAAAAACTGGAAATAGAACTGCCATACATCCCAGCAATCCCACTGCTGGGCATACACACCTAGGAAACCAGAATTGAAAGAGACACGTGTACCCCAATGTTCATCACAGCACTGTTTACAACAGCCAGGACATGGAAGCAACCTAGATGTCCATCGGCAGATGAATGGATAAGAAAGTAATGGTACATATACACAATGGAGTATTACTTAGCTATTAAAAAGAATGCATTTGAATCAGTTCTAATGAAGTGGATGAAACTGGAGCCTATTATACAGAGCAAGGTAAGTCAGAAAGAAGAACACCAATATAGTATATTAACGCATATATATGGGATTTAGAAAGATGGTAACGATGACCCTATATGCGAGACAGCAAAAGAGACACAGATGTAAAGAACAGACTGTTGGACTCTGTGGGAGAAGGAGAGGGTGGGATGATTTGAGAGAATAGTGTTGAAACATGTTTATTATCATATGTGAAATAAGATCACCAGTCCAGGTTTGATGCATGAAGCAGGGTGCTCAGGGCTGGTGCACTGGGATGACCCTGAGGAATGGGATGGGGAGGGAGGTGGGAGGGAGAGTCCGGATGGGGAACACATGTACACCCATGGCTGATTCATGTCAATGTATGGCAAAAAACACCAAAATATTGTAAAGTAATTAGCTTCCAAATAAAATTTTTAAAAAATTTAAAAAAAAGAATAGATAAGCATTGGATTTGTAAGTCAGAGCAGACCCACGCCTGATTCTGCTTTACCTTGACAAGTCCTATGCCTTACTAGGACTCAGTATTCCCTTCCTTATGATAAAGAGGTTGGACATTCAACAACAATTCGATGGTTCCATCTTCTCTGTCAGCTCACACCAGTTGCCAATGATTATCTGAACTGCTGTGTTAAGAGCTATCACTCGCAACCCTGGCTCTTCAGAAAAGACTTTCACTGTTCAGCAACATCTGCTGGAGGTAAAAAGTTAGGGATTGGGAGGATCTGAACCAGACTCTACCAGCCTAGAACTAGGTGATCTCAAAATGCTCCTCCTAGTTCTGGAATCTTCATCCTCAACTACAGAATAATTTACTTTTGTTATTTAAAACAAACAAACAAAAAACTAAACATACACAGGTATAAAAGTGAAAATTATCAATTACTTTATATTCTTTAAAAAAGCTGAAAATTATTAATACATTATATATATATATATTTAATATCTGCAGATTTCTGCCCCATTATTTTACCCATTTGTCAATCCCCAGTGATTACAATTGAAAAAAATCATATAGTTCATTTTTCTTTCTTAGTGCTGATGGTGAAGTAATGATGATGAAGTAATTCCATCTGAAAAAAAACAAACAAACATATTTTGAGGATTTCAGATAGTCTTATGTGTTTTCAGATGAACTATACTTTTCACCTACAAGTTCAATGTAATTGTCAGGAATTGTGACAGGCAGTACGTAAGTTTCATTTTATACCAGCATATTCGATATGAAAGACAATCATTGTGTGGTTGGTATTAAATTAGCAAATCCAAAGAGATTGCACCATATCACAAGTTGGGAATGCTGTGTGTTTAAGGAACTTAATTATCATCTTGTCTCTTTTTAAAAGAAAAAAAAAAGTGTTTCTTTTCCTTAATCGGCAATATACCCTGTAAATAATGCCGTTCCCTTCACACTGAAAACCATTTAATTCCCCATTATCTCACTTCATTAGCCAAATGTCCTGTTTAGGCACACTCTGAATATGAAGCACATTATAATGTGCTGGGCAAATAATATTTAGAAACATCTTTGAACTGGAAAGAAAAACCCAGGAAAACAGAAGTCAACACAGATGATATGTATTCATCGTATTCTGGGCTATTTCAGGGATCTAGTTCCTATTATGATTGACCTTGAAAATCAACTAGGAGCAATTTTCACACACTGTAGTAAGGAAACAATTACTTCTGGGACATAAACAACAGTAACAAAAGTTAGAAATTGATTTTTCAACAAGGAGTTTGAATATATGTAAAACCTTAAGCCAAACCAGAAGGGCCTAAGGGACCAGGAAATCCTGTGTATCACCAGCTCATGTCTCCATCCACTGTTGTCCTCTTCCCTAGCAAAATATCCCTTGAAATGTGTAAAATATGAACCAAGAGTGCCTTTAATAGGGAAGAAAGAGGAATGAGTACAGAAGGAAGGCCATCTCAAAGGAAGAGATGTGGAAGAGGCCATGGGCCACAGGCAAACACCAGCACTGCAGAGATGAGACTTTCCTGGCAGTAGAGTGGTTAAGACTCATGCTTTCACTGCCTTGGGCCCCAGTTCTATCCCTGGTTGATATATCCTACAAGCTGCACGGCATGGCTTGAAAAAAAAAAAACAACAACAAATAAACAAAAAACCAAACAACACTTTAGAAGTGTATTGTTCTCTGCTAGCAAAACCGTTCCCTTCTCCCTCTCAGGTTCCATTCTCAGTTCACGGCTCACTCACTCGTACCAGGTGCATGCTGTCCAGTTGCTTCCGTCGTGTCAGACTCTTTGCAACCCCATAGACTGTAGTCCATAAGGCTCCTCTGTCTGTGGGATTCTTCAGGCCAGAATACTGGAGTGGGTCACCAAGCCCTCCTCCAGGGATCTTCCCAACCCAGGGAATGAACTCACGTCTGCCTGCTTCTCCTGCATTGCAGGCAGATTCTTTACCCTCTGAGCACCTGGGAAGCCAATTAACTAGTATCAGGAGCCTCACCCTAAAACAAAGAAGCCTAAGAAGCCATTCTAATAGTAATGGCTCCTCATTGTCAACTCAAGCAGTTCCTTCAACTAGGAGCAGAGCAGCAAGAACTGTTCTGGAAGCTCAGAGAAGGAGAGACTGAGAATGTCAGAGACAACTTCTTGCTCCAGATATTTCCCCTTAACACAATTGAAGGGATTGTTTTAGCTCCTTTTCAGAGGTGAAAACAAGATCATTGAAAAGTGCTGCCCCCACCTCCCCACAAACACACACTATTAGATGAACTTTCCATTTCTTACTCAATCCTGTAGTAGATAGCATTACCATCATAATCCTGCTGCTCCTTCCTTGTTAGATCTGTCTCTAAGAGAGGGTTCCATCTCTTATCCCACCAATGGCAGAATTAGTAATGTGTCTTTTTAGTCAATATATGAAGAGTAGAAATGTCAAATGCTGCTTGTAAGCAGAAGATTTAAAAGCCTTCATGAAGTCACATCATTTATCTTTTTCTTTATTCATGAGTCTAGCAAAGAGTTACCAGAAAACAAACAGGACATGCATTGAAATCTGAACCAGATAAATTGCAAATAAATTTTTGGTGTAATTATGTCCCAAATATTGCATAGGATATAGTTACACTGAATAATAATAATAATTTATTATTTATCTGATATTTAAATCTAATGGGAAGTTTTATATTTTTATTGGCTATGTTTGGTAATGCTAGTTTTGCAGGATCCCATATAATAGTTGCTCCTTTAATCTGTGTTCCAGAAAAGAAAAGCATATGGATAAGACCTCAGTGGACTTGCAACCAACTTGAAATGTAATCAAGCTTTATGGTCTCAAGCCACTTAGATTTGGAGTTCATCTCTAAGTGACACCTAGAGGAAGGTGGCTGATAAAATCAGCATCAGTTTCTCCCTGAGATGCTCATGACGCCTTTAACTAGGAGAAGCTGGGGAACATCCTTCTGGTTTTAGTTGAGTCCTTTCTCAGCTGCTTGTCACATCGGCTTCTGCATACTCTACTCTCTGCATTGGTCCAATATCACACTGTCTGTGCTGGTTTGATCACTCCTTTTTACCAAAGTCCTTTGTTAGTGGCAGCTGTCAGTCTTCCTGCTGGCAACTAATGTGAATTTAGTGTCTATGGCACAGAGGTTTTACTCCCCTGACCATATACATTTCATCAATGATATTTCTAATACTTTGCTTATGTCAGTTAGTCCCTGATTGCCATTGCAGAATTTGGGTCCATATTCCGGAAATTCTAGAAAGTACATGTGACCTCTACAGAAATACTTAATAAAAAATGCATTCTGATTATGCAGTTCACTCATAACAGAAATGTTCATTGAATCCCACTAGATTGAGGTGGCTGTACCATGATGAACAAAGCAGGTGTGATAAATGGCTTGGTGGAGTTTATAGTCTAGAAGATGAGAAGGGTACATGGATATCCCTAGATTTAGAAAAAAATAATTAAATAGGGCTTGGTTATTTTTCCCTTTTCTTTAGCCATCATGCCTTCTAATTTATTCATATGCTTGTTTCCTTTAAGATTTATATCTATCATTCATCCTCAAATGTCCCTGTATCTGTAGCAGCTGTTAGTTAAACTTTTTTATCTTCTGCCAATATGAGCTTTTTCATTTAACTTTTAACACCCCTTTATACAAAATTTATAATTGGTTCCCTTAGGGAATATACCATATTTTACTCTCGTATGTGTTAATTCAAATAAAACACTACCAAATGCTCACTCTCAGTGGACTCAGGACAGGAGGAGGGTATAGTAAAAATAAGTAAAAGGCATGGTCTTTACCCTCAAAGAGCTTTTATATATTCCCCTAGGAGGAATTAAAACCAACACCTCTGAAATAGTGGATTAACTATACATGTCATAAATAGTAACTGGGGTTAGCAAGATGTAAGGTAATATATATAAAATGGATTAACAACAAGGTCCTACTATATAGCACAGAGAACTATATTGAAAATCCTATGATAAACTATAATGGAAAAGAATATTAAAAAAGAATGTGTGTGTGTGTGTGTGTGTGTGAATAACGGAATGACTCTGATGCGCAGCAGAAATTAACACAACAATGCAAATCAACTGTACTTCAATAAAAAAAAATAGTAGCTGGTCAGGGATGCAGTTGGGCTCAGGAACTATCAGGAATACCAGGGAATATAAGAGTGTCAGGATTCACTTTGTCTCTACTCAAGGTAACTATTTATTCATCTGTTCCATTTTTCTTTTTGCGTAAACCAATTGGTTCCATTTCATGGCTTAAAACTGACTGATGAAGAGCTCCCAGGTTAATTGACATTTGACATCTTTGGTTACAAGTGAGCAAGTGAGTGAAGTTGCTCAGTTGTGTCCGACTCTTTGCGATCCCATGGACTGTAGCCTACCAGGCTCCTTCATCCATGGAATTTTCCAGGCAAGAGTACTGGAGTGGGTTGCCATTTCCTTCTCCAGGGGATCTTCCTGACCCAAGGATCGAACCCAAGTCTCCTGCATTGCAGGCAGACACTTTACCGTTTGAGCCACCAGAGATTGCCAAAACTCCTGCTCTGAAGTTCAAAATCTCAAGAAAGGAATTCGGAGGCCTAGTTTGGATCAGATTGTCACTACTGAGTCAATCAACTGCAATCTAGGGGAAATTTTATAGTGTTTAAAGTAGGTGTTTGCATGATAACAATGTGGATATGAAGAGTGGATGTCCCTAGAAAAGTTAGGGATAGGACACACACAAAATATGTGTCTTATATACAGAGTGACCTTTCTAACCATATATATTGATGCTTTTGGACTCTGGTGTTGGAGAAGACTCTTGAGAGTCTCTTGGACTCCAAGGAGATCCAACCAGTCAATCCTAAAGGAAATCAATCCTGAATATTCATTGGAAGGACTGATGCTGAAGTTGAAACTCCAATACTTTGGCCACCTGATGCAAAGAACTGACTCATTGGAAAAGACCCTGATGCTGGGAAAGATTGAAGGCAGAAGGGGAAGGGGATGACAGTTGGATGGCATCACCAACTCAATGAAAGTGACTTTGAGTAAGCTCCAGGTGTTGGTGATGGACAGGGAAGCCTAGCGTGATGCAGTCCATGGGGTCACAAAGAGTCGGACATGACTAAGGGACTGAGCTGAACTGACTGAAGTTTTTTACAGTTTTGTGTTGTTTTCTGCCATACAACAATGTGAACCAGCCAAAGTTAAATGTACAACCCTGTCCCTCTGTCCCCTCCTTCTCCTCCCCCCATCTCATCCCTCCAGGTCATCACAGAGCAGCAGACTTGGCTCCCTGTGTTACATAACAACTTCTTACCAGCTATCCATCTTACACATAATAGTGTATATATATGTTGATACTACTATTTCCGTTCATCCCACTCTCTCCATCCTCCCCTGTGCCCACAAGTCCATTCTCTACATCTGTGTCTCCATTCCTTTCCTGAAAATAGGTTCAGCAATACCATTTTTCTAGAGTTCATCAGTTCAGTTCAGTTCAGTTGCTCAGTCGTGTCCGACTCTTTGAGACCCCATGAATCGCAGCACACCAGGCCTCCCTGTCCATCACCAACTCCCAGAGTTCACTCAGACTCAAGTCCATCGAGTCAGTAATACCATCCAGCCATCTCATCCTCTGTCATCCCCTTCTCCTCCTACCCCCAATCCCTCCCAGCATCAGAGTCTTTTCCAATGAGTCAACTCTTCGCATGAGGTGGCCAAAATACTGGAGTTTCAGCTTCAGCATCAGTCCTTCCAAAGAAATCCCAGGGCTGATCTCCTTCGGAATGGACTGGTTGGATCTCCCTGCAGGCCAAGGGACTCTCAAGAGTCTTCTCCAACACCACAGTTCAAAAGCGTCAATTCTTCGGTGCTCAGCTTTCTTCACAGTCCAACTCTCGAATCCATACATGACCATTGGAAAAACCATAGCCTTGACTAGACAGACCTTTATTGGCAAAGTAATGTCTCTGCTTTTGAATATGCTATCTAGGTTGGTCATAATTTTTCTTCCAAGGAGTAAGCGTCTTTTAATTTCATGGCTGCAGTTACCATCTGCAGTGATTTTGGAGCCCCCCAAAATAAAGTCTGACACTGTTTCCACTGTTTCCCCATATATACATTAATATATGATACTTGTTTTTCTCTTTCTGATTTACTTCACTCTTTATAACAGGCTCTAGGTTCATCCACCTCACTAGAACTGACTCAAATTTGTTCTTTTTATGGCTGAGTAATATTCCATTATATATGTGTGTGTGTACCACATCTTCTTTATCTGTTCAATTGTCAGTGAACATCTAGGTTGCTTCCATGACTTGACTATTGTAAATAGTGCTGCAATGAACATTGGAATACATGTGTCTTTTAGAATTGTGGTTTTCTCAGGGTATATGCCCGATAGTGGGGTTGCTGGGTCATATGGTAGATTCATTCCTAGTTCTTTAAGGAATCTCTTTACTATTCTTCATAATGGCAGTATCAGTTTACATTCCCACCAACAACGTAGAAGAGTTTCCTTTTTTCTGCATCCTCTCCAGCATTTATTGTTCATAGATTTTTTTGATGATGGCCATTCTGACTAGTGTGAGATGATACCTCATTGTTTTGATTTGCATTTATCTAACAATTAGTGATGTTCAGCATCTTTTCATGTGTCTGTTGGCAATCTGTATGTCTTCTTTGGAGAAATGACTATTAGCTCTTTTGCCCATTTTTTGATTGGGCTGGTTTTTTTTTTTTTTTTCCTACTATTGAGCTGTAGGAGCTGCTTATGTATTCTGGAGATGAATGATTTGTTAGTTGTTTCGCTTTACCATTATTTTCTTCCATTCTGAAGGTCATCTTTTGTTCTTGTTTATTGTTTCCGTCTTTGTGCAAAAGCTTTTAAAATTAATTAGGTCCCATTTGCTTATTTTCGTTTTAATTTCCACTACTCTAGGCCAACTGTATTTTACATATAACTTTAACTGAAAGGATATCTGTTACACATGAATGCTAAATCACTATTCAAATCTTAGATCCAACTGAGGCAGTTCTGATAAAAAGATTCATAGTCACCCATCTTTCGGTCTTGCTACTGTACATTTAATGGTCTGAGTTTCATTTCTAACATGAGGACAAAAATGTAAACTGAGAACACAGACACTGGTGGAGCAATGTCTTATGAAAATATGTATTCAGTTGGTAAGTCATGTCCGACTCTTTGTGACCCTATGGACTATATCCCACCAGGTTCAGATTTTGTCCATGGGATTTCCTAAGCAAGAATACTGGAGTGAGCTGCCATTTCCTTCTCCAAGTATGAATGAATAACCTTGAGTATATATTAGTCTGAACCCATTGTTTCTGAAAAACTAGAAGGGTCCCTTTGAACTGGCCCTAGCCTAGTGTTCACTGGCCAGTTTGAGTATGTGATATAATTGCCTTTCAGGCTTGCAGAGAGCCAGTGGTAACTGTGAAAGTGCTGCACTCAATATGCCAACAAATTTGGAAAACTCAGCAGTGGCCACAGAACTGGAAAAGGTCAGTTTTCATTCCAGTCCCTAAGAAAGGCAGTGCCAAAGAATGCTCAAACTACTGCACTCATCTTACACACTAGTAAAGCAATGCTCAAAATTCTCCAAGCCAGGCTTCAACAATATGTGAACCATGAACTTCCAGATGTTCAAGATGGTTTTATAAAAGGCAGCGGAACCGGAGATCAAATTGCCAACATCTGCTGGATCATTGAAAAAGCAAGAGAGTTCCAGAAAAAGATCTATTTCTGCTTTATTGACTATGCCAAAGCTTTTGACTGTGTGGATCACAATAAACTGTGGAAAATTCTAAAAGAGATGGGAACGTCAGACCACCTGGCCTGTCTCTTGAGAAATCTGTATGCAGGTCAGGAAGCAACAGTTAGAACTGGACACGGAACAACAGACTGGTTCCAAATAGGAAAAGGAGTATGTCAAGGCTGTATATTGTCACCCTGTTTATTTAACTTATATGCAGAGTACATCATGAGAAATGCTGGGCTGGAAGAAGCACAAGCTGGAATCAAGATTGCCGGGAGAAATATCAATAAGCTCAATGTGCAAATGACACTACCCTTATGGAAGAAAGTAAAGAAGACCTAAAGAGCCTCTTGATGAAAGTGAAAGAGGAGAGTGAAAATGTTGGCTTAAAACTCAACATTCAAAAAACTAAGATCATGGCATCCGGTCCCATCACTTTATGGCAAATAGATGGGGAAACAGTGGAAACGGTGGCAGACTTTATTTTTGGGGGCTCCAAAATCACTGCAGATGGTGATTGCAGCCATGAAATTATAAGACGCTTACTCCTTGGAAGGAAAGTTATGACCAACCTAGACAGCATATTAAAAAGCAGAGACATTACTCTGCCAACAATGGTCCATCTAGTCAAGGCTATGGCTTTTCCAGTGGTCATGTATGGATGTGAGAGTTGGACTATAACGAAAGCTGAGTGCCAAAAAATTGATGCTTTTGAACTGTGGTGTTGGAGAAGACTCTTGAGAGTCCCTTGGACTGCAGGGAGATCAAACCAGTCAATCCTAAAGGAAATCAGTCCTGAATATTCATTGGAAGGACTGATGCTGAAGCTGAAACTCCAATACTTTGGCCACCTGATGCAAAAGAGCTGACTCATTTGAAAAGACCCTGATAGTGGGAAAGATTGAAGGTAGGAGGAGAAGGGGATGACAGAGGATGAGATGGTTGGATGGTATCACCAACTCAATGGACATGGGTTTGGGTAAACTCTGGGAGTTGGTAATGGACAGGGAGGCCTGGTGTGCTGCAGACCATGGGGTCTCAAGGAGTTGGACACAATTGAGTGACTGAACTGAACTGAATTGAATGGTGATTTCAGCTGCTATTGCACGTTGGTTGATAGCACTGCAAAACTGGTTTTATAACCAGCACATATGGAGAAGAACAGTGTGGAGATGATCACAAATGGGATTTTAGCATCTTCACAAACTATCATTAAGATTTATCTTTAAACCAAAATTTTTCAAAGATTAATCATCTCGGGAATTTGAAACAGAAATGACAAGTTTCTGTACTTACCTATTTGCATGTATGTGTGCTCTTGCACTAAGACTTAAGTTAAGTCGCTGGGAGGGATTGAGGGCAGGAGGAAAAGGGGATGACAGAGGATGAGATGGCTGGATGGCATCACTGATTCGATGGATGTAAGTGTGAATGAACTCCAGGAGTTGGTGATGGATAGGGAGGCCTGGCGTGCTGCTATTCATGGGGTCACAAAGAGTCAGACACGACTGAGCGACTGAACTGAACTGAACTGAACTTCATTGTACATTTCAACTGAAACATAAATTCTGAAAGTAAGGTCCTGATCTAAAACTTCTTTAGCCACAAATCCTTCCCTCTCCATGACATACCTCAGTACTTCCACCTAGCAATTATGCCTACACCATTTCCTTAATTCAGAAATTGTTCCGTGAATATTTATTGATAAATTCATTATATAAAACTCTGCAGAGGAATCCTCAGGTGGTCCTCGGCAAGGTGGGTTTGGTAGTAGATGTAAAAAGGAGTAAATATGGCAAAATAAATTTGGCATCACTTGTTAGTCTATATACATATTGATAGGGACCATTATGGTGTGCTAACAATGAATATGAAAAGAAAGAATTGTTTTTCAAAAATATTATGAAGAAAAGTAGTAAATAGGATATTGAAATTGTTTAGAAAACAAACAATAAGAAATAAAAAGATAAGAAAAGGCAATGTTAGTTTTTCAACTAGAAGACTCACAGAGTTATGAAAATCTGGAGGTAGATTTGAAGAAGAGATAAGTTTCAGGAGATGAAGAAATATTTAAGTGAAAATATCTAGTAATATTTGATTACTTATGCCAAGGCATCTTCCAGAAGAATACAATAAAGTACTTTAAAGTAGATTTCAACTTGAATATGCTTAGTACTAAATTTAAGATCAAGTCTAGGCGAACTATCATCTGAGATGATAAAGTTATAAGGTCTTGTGCTTAAAAATTTGAAGCAAATTTTATTTATACTATCACCTTCTTTTAAATTTTCGTATAAGAATGGGGCTGGAAAAAGTTCCATGAGTAACCAATAGATTCACATTTTAGTATACAGAGAAGAATCTAGAGTCAGAGTTCAAAGATATGGTTTCTTGTTTCTGTTACTAAATAGCTGTGTGATGTTGGGCAAGTCTTATATCCTTGCTAGGTTCATTGCGCAGCTATAAAGAGAATGCTTTTAGAGATGCACTCCAAGTTTCCTTCTAGCTCTAAAATTCTAAGGTTCTACTCTCAAGACTTGGAGACTTAGCTTTTAAGGGATTCTGTTTTGTGTTTTCACTTAGTAGAAATCTGAGGATGTCAGAACTAAGGCTCAGTTAATAAGCAGAGTGAACATCTTTGGCGGCTGTGGCTTAATAATCTTCTTTTTGCGTACAGTAATCCAAAATGGCCATTGATTTGGTCAGTCTGTCATGAGTATAGTGATAGATGATTTTGCAATATTTCTTGATGTTTTACGAACAATGCTGTATCTTGGTATGACAATTCTGTTCCTCATAAGACGTTTGGCAGTCTCTGAAGGTATTTTTCTTGTCACAACTGGGTAGGGGGTACTACTAGCATCTTGAGGGGCAGAGGCCAGGGAATCTGCTAAATAGCCTCTAATTCACAGGGGTACCCCTCCCCCTCCAACAAAGAATTATCCTTCCAACTATTAGTAGTGCTGAACTTGAGAAATCATCTCTCTTATTTCATATTTCCTAAGTCCATTACAAATTAGCCTTGAAAACATCACGCAATACAGCCAAGTCACAGATGTCCTGTTCACAGTCCCTTTTAAGACCTGCCTGGGAAAATTGAATGACAAGGTACATGACCCTGTTTTTCCTAATTCTTGGAAGCAAAGAGGGAAAATTGGGAAATGAACCTGAAGATGAATTTACAGATGTGTCTAAACTTACAAACTAAGTGCTTATATTACATTTTCAAAAGGAGTTTGAAGTTGATAAAACAGCAGGCTTCTTTCTCCCTACCACATTTTTCACTTTTGAGCTGGTTATTTTGGAAAATAGCAACTAAGACTTGTAGGGGAAGTTAATGAATTTATTCAGGAAACACAATGTGAAATTAGTGGCACAGTTTTAAAAAATTAACTCTCTTAGACAAAGCTTATAAAAATTGATTAACAAGCTAGTAGCGGCTATTCAAAGAACATGCATGCTTTCACATCTTTTAGAAAACCGCTTTAAATTATTATGAAAGCTTATATGCATTCTGAATTAACACATGTCTAAGTATTTAAGTGGTTTTTTTTCTCCTATGTTCCATTTTCAGTTTATTTTCACTTTTGATTCACTATTATATAATCTGAAAGAGAAGGAACTGGCAGCAGCAAACTTCAGCTAGTGATAAAATGATCTGTGTTACCTGCTCCATTTGTCTTTTTCTTTCTTCCCTTTTTGTTATTATTTATTGGCATTTTGCCTGTGGCAAGACAGAGGTTTTAAATGTGGACCTTATGATGTTTGTGAGTCAATCTAGAGACAGCAGAGTATTTCAAGGGCAGCACAAAAGATAAGTATTCTTGAATTGTAATTTGAAGCATTTTAGCATACATATGCAATGGAGGTTTATTTATTGAATTTGAAAAATTAATTCCTTACAGCCCTGAGTGTATTTTGTTTTGTCTGCCTCTGGGTTTGTACATATTGGTATTTTTTTTTTCCTTTTTAATATTTCAACAGGTGAGGTTAGCAAGACAGCTGATGATGCTGTTTTACACCTAGAGGTCTTATGGAACCAGGACTGCATTCGTAAGCGGAACAAACAACTTTGGGGGATGGTTTAATAATTGCCTTTGGTAGAACTTGTCTCACATTCATTAAAAAGCCCAGGCAAGGCTGCTTCCTTGATCTTCATTTCTTTTCAGTTGCCAAGCAAACAAACAAAAATCCCTTCCTGAAAGCTGCTTAGTTATCTAACCTAGAATATCTTTGACTACGATGAAAGTTATATATCTCAAATATCTCAACATTTAGATGTTGGAGCTTGGCAGACATTTGGATAATTGCTGGAATGTATGACTTGTCTGCTTTTCAAGCATTTAAAATAGCCTAGAATTTTAAACTTTATTTACTGTCAAATTTTTACTCTCAAAAATTTTGTTTTTGTGATCTTATTTAATCATCTCTGATGTAGGAAATGACTAGAGACTAATTAATACAAAAGAGCATGATTTTATTTTTTGGGAAATTATAAATGAATATTAAACCTCTGTCTAGCTTATACTTACAGATTACTGAAACCCATCTATCTTTTTTCTTCATTTAGTTTTATAACTAGATCTGAACTTAGGCTTGTAAAAGTGACATTATACACGAACACCATAAAAATGTATTTTGTATAGAAAGGAGATAGTGAGTATTCACTTTTGCCAGTCAAGGGATGCCCATAAGAATTGTTGGTAGGCGTCTAAATGTGGAGGTAAGTAATAAGCAGGTATTGACTTCTGTTGAGATCAATATCAAGATTTGTTGACCCAAAGAGGATAAAATTGACTGAAGAGTGGGACAATAAATCTTGTTATTGACTAGAAAGCAGAAGTCAATATATGTATTATTATAAACATTTTTCTTTTAGTGTAGATGATAGGGGTGGAGTCATTTTTAAGACTTTAAGTATATATAGCCACATGCTCTTTATATCGTGGTGGTGGCCATATAGGTTCCTTGACTTACTAAAAGTGTGTTTATTCACATGACATCAGTAATAACACTCCTAGATCATTGTTTCTGATGGCAACTATCCTTCTCCCTATACTTTGGGTCTCTTATTCTGATTAACTTTTCACTGAAATGTGGAATACCCAAACTTGCATAATGAAACTTTATTTGAAAGGAAAAAGGTAGAAAAGATACAATTTATTTCCCTAGAGTGTGCTTCAGATCTCTTTACAGACCTCTGAATCCTGCTCTAGTTGTGTGTGTGTGTGTGTGTGCACATGCATATGTATTTTCATGTATACAATGCCTATGTTCTGTGTGCCGGATCAACATTCTTTCATTCTGGGGCAAAAGAGAGACTTTCTTTCAGGTTTCCAACTGCTATGACTCTGCTCTTCACTTGAGTTATCATATTTACTGTATAGTCTTAAAAGCATATCAAGATTAAGACACTTTTAAAATGTATATTTAAAATTGTTTTTCCCAAACCATAAAATACATGCAAGCTGGATGTTACTAGGTCACTTCAGAGTTTTTCTCTTCACCACCAACCACCCAATTGTGCACAAGCCAAACAGATTTTATTATACCATAGTTGAGATAAGTGGAAATGGAAAATGATTTTCCATTGTCCCAAATAGCTCTCATGTTGATAAGAAATCAAACTCTGTACATCCAAGCTGAACAGAACTTACTGGGTTACACTAAGTCTCTGTTTGTCCAGTAGCTTTGCCCAAACTGAGGTCTGTACACATGGATCAGGAATGCATGAAATCCTGGAGGAATACTCAGCCAGAACATGGATATTTCAGATTGCTACTGCTGCTACTGCTAAGTCGCTTCAGTCGTGTCCGACTCTGTGCGACCCCATAGACGGCAGCCCACCAGGCTCTGCCATCCCTGGGACTCTCCAGGCAAGAACACTGGAGTGGGTTGCCATTTCTTTCTCCATTGCGTGAAAGTGAAAGTGAAAGTGAAAGTGAAGTTGCTCAGTGGCGATCGACTCGTAGTGACCCCATGGAATGCAGCCCACCAGATTCCTCCATCCATGGGATTTTCTAGGCAAGAGTACTGGAGTGGATTGCCATTGCCTTCTCCAATATTTCAGATTACTCACCCCAAATTCTTTCATGTGATATGAATTCACCTTCATACCTTCATCCCCAGCCTTGTTGCAATAAGGAAGGAAAAACACTGTTTTTCTTTTCTTTTCTTCCTAACCATATCCCCAAAGATGGTACTTTACAAGGAATATTCAAATCCATAAATGCTCTGAAATCTGCAAGTAAGAGATGAAACATGAACAATGCCTTCAATGCCTCAGACTATGGGGTATCTCCAATTCCTCAATACACCCCATTGTGTTTCACTGCTAGAGAAAGCACTGCACAACCCATTTCCTCCTTTAACTGTGAATTTCCTCGCTTCTATGGGTTTAGATTTTAATGGTTGAATTACATTTACATCTACTTGTCCATTTGCCATCAGCAGCCAAGTTCCTGCCTAAAACCTTTACTAACTTTGAGAACAAGTTTCTCATAAACAGCCTCATTTGGTCTCTCTATATAAATTCATACAATGGCTCTTAACTCTTAGGAAGCTCCAGAGATAACTCTTGGTATACTAAATGGCAGATTATCCTGGCTATCTGTTGGTGGTGGTGTTTTTGTTTTTGTGTGTGTGGAGTGGGGAGGCACAGATAGGGCGAATTCTTTGGTTGTTTTTTTAATAATAGCTAAACTCTTCTTTTTTAAATTGAAGTACAGTTGATGGCTAGTATAAGGTGCAACCATACAACATAGTGATTCATAACTTTTAAAAGTATTTATTTATTTGGCTGTGTTGGGTCTTAGTTGCAGCACTCAGGATCTTCAAGGCATCACATGGGATCTCTCCTTACTGGTGGAGGCCCTCTAGTTGAGACACATGGGTTTAGTTGCTCAGCGGCAAGTGGGATCTTAGTTCCCCAACCAGGGATTGAGTCTCCATCCCCTGCACTGCAGAGAAGATTCTTAACCACTGGACCATCAGGGACATCCTAATTCATAATTTTTAAAGGTTACACTCCATCTATGTGTGTATGTGTAGTCACTCAGTCACGTCTGACTCTTTGCAACCCCATGGACTGTAGCCCACTAGGCTCCTCTGTCCATGGGGATTCTCCAGCAAGAAATACTGGAGTGGATTGCCATGCCCTCCTCCAGGGGATCTTCCAAACCCAAGGACTGAATCCAGGTCTCCCGTGTTGTAGGCAGGTTCTTTACAGTCTGTGACACCAGGGAAGCACACATTCCATCTATATTTACTATAAAATATTGGCCATATTACTTTATTATACAATATACCCTTGTGCCTTAGTTAATGCATAAGAGTTTGTACCTTTTAATCACCTACCTCTATGTGGCCCTTCCCCTCTTCTCTCCCCACTGATAATCACTAGTTTGCTTTCTCTATCTGTAAGTTGTCTTCTTTTTTGTTGTATTCACTAGTTTGTTGCATTTTTTAGATTCCATATATAAGTGATATCATCAAGTATTTGTCTTTATCTGACTTATCTCACTTAACATAATGCGCTCCAAATCCATCCATGGTGCTGCAAATGTCATTATTTCATCCTTCTTTATGACTGAGTAGTATTCTATTGTGTATATATACCACATCTTCTTTATCCATTCGTGTTAACATACATGAACCTCAGTGTTCATAGCATTGTGTGTGCTAAGTCACTTCAGTCACTTCCAACTTTGAATACTGGAGTGGGTTGCCATTTCCTTCTCCAAAAATGTATGTTTTTTAATATAACTCACCCTGTAATGAAATTTCTATTTATCTCCATATATGTGTATGAATTTCCCACAAAAAGTTAAGAAATTTCTACTTGAATATTTGTGGTTATTGCAAATATATAGTCTTACCTCATGTATATTCTGTATGCAAAGATGAGAAAAGGACACAGTCTAAGTCCTTTGTTTTCTAATGCTGATAGGCTTATAGGAGCAGCACAAACTTTCTCATTCAATCTACTGTCTAGTTGGGCTAAGTCTGTCACGGACGTCTGAGGGTAGTGCTTTCACCACTGGAAGCTCACAGAAGATGGACAGAATGATGCCCACAGATGTGAAAAAGGCATTGCTTCAAAACATTTTTGACTAATTGCAGAGATGATTTCCTACCCTTCTGAAACTATCTAATTGCCAGAAAAGGCATTTATTAGGCATAAAATCAAGTATGGGGTGGCTTGGAGAGAAGACAGCAGAAAAAAACATGAAATCTTAATCAGTCTGTTTGTAACAGCCATTCTTAAAGGTGAGTCATTAAAGATTACGACAATGGAAGATTGTAGGAAAATGTGTATTCTAAAGAAAGTTGGAAACTATTTAGAGGAAATAGACATTGGAAAGTTAGAAGAACTTGAAGAGAAAAAATATTCCAATTGCCACTGCATATAGTCTTACTGTATGCACATTAATGTAAAGTGTACCATTTGATCAATTTTGACATGTATATGGACCAATGAAACAATTGCAATAAGATAATGAGCACATTCAATCATTCTCAAAGTTTCCTTTTGCCCTTTGTAATCCTCCACTTATCCTTTCCTTATTCCTTTCCCCTAAACCTGATGAAATTCCAGTTGAGGTAGTTAAAATCCTAAAAGATGATATTGTTAAAGTGCTGCGCTCAATACGCCAGCAAACTTGGAAACCTCAGCAGTGGCTACAGGACTGGAAAAGGTCAGTTTTCATTCCAATCCCAAAGAAAGGAAATGCCAAAGAATGTTCAAACTACCGCAAAAATGTACTCATCTCACATGCTAGCAAAGTAATGCTCAAATTCTCCCAGCCAGGCTTTAACAGTACATGAACCACGAACTTCCAGATGTTCAAACTGGATTTAGAAAAGGCAGAGGAACCAGAGATCAAATAGCCAACATCTGCTGGATCATCAAAAAAGCAAGAGAGCTCCAGAAAAACATCTACTTCTGCTTTATTGTTTGTACCAAAGCCTTTGACTGTGTAGATCACAACAAACTGGAAAATTCTTAAAGAGATGGGAATGCCAGACCACCTGACCTGCCTCCTGAGAAATCTCTATGCAGGTCAAGAAGCAACAGTTAGATATGGAACAACAGACTGTTTCCAAATAGGAAAAGGAGTACATCAAGGCTGTATATTGTCACCCTGCTTATTTAACTTATATGCAGAGTACATCATGAGAAACACTGGGCTGGAGGAAGCACAAGCTGGAATCAAGATTGCTGGGAGAAATACCAGTAACCTCAGATGTGCAGATGACACCACCCTTATGGCAGAAAGCGAAGAGGAACTAAAAAAACCTCTTGATGAAAGTGAAGAGGAGAGTGAAAAAGATGGCTTAAAACTCAACATTCGAAAGAATACATTTGAATCAGTTCTAATGAGGTGGATGAAACTGGAGCCTATTATACAGAGTGAAGTAAGCCAGAAAGAAAAACACCAATACAGTATACTAACGCAAATATATGGAATTTAGAAAGATGGTAACAATAACCCTGTATACGAGACAGCAAAAGAGACACTGATGTATAGAACAGTCTTTTGGACTCTGTGGGAGAGGGAGAGGGTGGGATGATTTGGGAGAATGGCATTGAAATACGTATAATATCATATATG
>NW_011495027.1:14081526-14139859 GCF_000754665.1 Bison bison bison
TCCCGTCACTTTATGGCAAATAGATGGGGAAACAGTGGGAACAGTGTCAGACTTTATTTTTTGGGCTCCAAAATCACTGCAGATGGTGACTGCAGCCATGAAATTAAAAGACGGAGAAGGCAGTGGCACCCCATTGCAGTACTTTTGCCTGGAAAATCCCATGGACGGAGGAGCCTGGAGGGCTGCAGTCCATGGGGTCGCTAAGAGTCGGACACGACTGAGCGATTTCACTTTCACTTTTCACTTTCCTGCATTGGAGAAGGAAATGGCAACCCACTCCAGTGTTCTTGCCTCGAGAATCCCAGGGACGGGGGACCCTGGTGGGCTGCCGTCTATGGGGTCGCATAGAGTCGGATACGACTGAAGCGACTTAGCAGCAGCAGCAGCTCCTTGAAAGAAAAGTTAGGACCAACCTGGACAGCATATTAAAAAGCAGAGACATTACTTTGCCAACAAAGATCCATCTAGTCAAAGCTATGGTTTTTCCAGTAGTCATGTATGGATGTGAGAGTTGGACTATAAAGAAAGCTAAGTGCCTAAAAATTGATGCTTTTGAACTGTGGTTTTGGAGAAGACTCTTAAGAGTCCATTGGACGGCAAAGAGATCAAACCAGTCCATCCTAAAGGAAATAAGTTCTGAGTATTCATTGGAAGGACTGATACTGAAGCTGAAACTCCAATACTTTGGCCACCTAATGCAAAGAACTGACTCATTTGAAAAGGCCTTGATGCTGGGGAAGATTGAAGGCAGGAGGAGAAGGGGATGACAGAGGTGGATATGATTGGATGGCATCACCGACTATGGACATAAGTTTGAGTAAGCTCCGGGAGTTGGTGATGGACAGGGAAGCCTGGGGTGCTACAGTCCCTGGGGTGGTAAAGAGTGGACACAACTGAGCAACCGAACTGAACTGACTGAAACCTGCTTTCTGTCACTATAGTTTGCACCTATTTTCTAGAGTTTTATATTAGATTCACATAGTGTTCCTTTTTGTCAGGATTCTTTCATTCAGCATAACTGAGATTCATCCATTTTGTGCCATTCTTTTTAATGTTGAGTTGTATTTCATTGTATTTATACACCATAATCTGTTTATCCAGTCACCTGTTGAGTGGCATTTGGGCTGTTACCAGTTCAAGGCCACTACAAATAAGGTTACTATGAGTATCTTGTATAAATTTGTACTAGCATGCTTTCATTCTGGTGTGTAATATCTACAAATGGAATGACTAGACTGTAGGGTAGGAGTATAATTGGTGTTCTGAGAAACTATCATATTATTTTCTAGAGTGGCTATACCATTTTACACTCCAACCAGCAATATATGAGAATTCTAGCTGTCCCACACTCTTGTGACACTTTTTCATATTAGCCTTTTACTATTAGTCATTTACTGGATCATTTCAAAATTTCCAAAGAAATGCAGTTTTCTTATAACTTGCACACTGTTGACTGCCCACCCAAGGGTGATGTCCTGCATGTCCCTCCACTTAGGATACTAACTTTCCCATTCACCCTTGTAATTGGAACATGCTAGAAAAACAAATCTATGAGAAAATCCGAGAAGCTTCTGAGAAAGGTTTCTTTCTCTCTAAAATAATAATAATAGAGAAAAAAGAAGAGAGGCACTCATTCTCATGCTAGAAGTGGTTATGTGAGGATATATGATGCTTAAAGCACAACAGCTGTGCTGCTTATCATCTGTTTACACTTCTAGAAAAATTCTCCTTCCTTCCCCATTCTGCTTTCTGGGAGACTGGCCTATCAGAACAAGTTAAATTATTCCCTTGCTCTCTGATTTCCTACTGGGTTTAACCAAAGAGCACCTCTGACAGGATTGGAGGAAGAGAGGACAGTCAGGAACTCAATAATTCCTCTATTTCCCTCTCTACATGGTGTCCTGGTGGTTGTGTCTTCATGCTGAAAGTCACAGCTCTTTTCAGGCTGGCTTCTCTACACATCTCCTTCCTGGCTCTAGTAGCTGCTCTGTCCCCCTGCCCCTTCATGCTTAGGGATGGTGGCTGTTCTCCTGCTAGTACCAGCCAGCCCCTTGGCTAACAGTACCATCCCTTGTGGTTGCCTACAATCTTCATGCATTTTTGCAAATAATCTTGAGTTATGCTAATTTAAAGTTCATCTGTTTTCCTTGAGACCCTTTCTGACTCAAAATCCATGCTAAGTCAAGGCAAAAGTCTGAATTTAAAGGCCAACCATGAATGAGAAAAGAGTTGGAAATCACCTGAGCTATATTTTTGCATCTTTTAAATTAACCAATACTGAAACTTCTTTTTTTTTTAAGTTTAAGAAACTTTTTCTTTTTTTTAATTTTATTTTATTTAACTTTACAATATTGTATTGGTTTTGCCATATATCAAAATGAATCTGCCACAGATATACATGTGTTCCCCATCCTGAACCCTCCTCCCTCTTCCCTCCCCATACCATCCCTCTGGGTCATCCCAGTGCACCAGCCCCAAGCATCCAGTATCATGCTTCGAACCTGGACTGGCGACTCATTTCATATATGATATTATACATATTTCAATGCCATTCTCCCAAATCATCCCACCCTCTCCCTCTCCCACAGAGTCCAAAAGACTGTTCTATACATCAGTGTCTCTTTTGCTGTCTCGTATACAGGGTTATTGTTACCATCTACTTATTTGCTATACAAGACATAATTATAAGTACAATTATAAACATTATAAATACCTTCTTGATCTTATCACTTTTCCTAATTAGAAGATTGAGCTTGCATTTTGTGACTTGGACATCTCACTCACCTCTCCGTAGACCCAGCCAATCTACAGTGGTAGGTCTTCCATGTATACCTTTCTCATCTTCCCTTGTTCTCATCTCCCTTCCATTCTCCTAGAACTGGAATCCTAGATTCTGACCACTTGACTGTGGATTGTTCCAAAATGTCAGTGCTATTAGACTCCTCTTAGTGAAAAGGAGCTTCTTGAGCAATATAGAGTGTTTAGCTTCATACTTTTCCTTCCTTGGGAATCTCTAGGTGGTAATGTTACAGTTACTTTTCTTCTCTTTATAGGCAACCTCCACTCTTTTTCCCTGGCCACCATCACAGTTAATTTAACTGGCCAGTTAAATTAAATAACTCTGCTTTGAGGAATGTAACCATGAGTGCACATACGTTAAATGAGGTGGGAGCCCAAGTGGGGTAACAGGCTTCCTTGAGTAGATGAAAGTCAAGGATACTTAAGATTATGAGATCAACCTTTTCTTTTGTTTTTTAATGTTTTCATGCCTGTGACATAATGACTATGAATAGTCACAGAGTCACACTATGTATAGGGCTCTATATATCCCATCAGGTCACTAGAAATAATTTATTCATCATGTTAGCCCTTATCTCCTGATATATACTCATCTGCAAGAAATTATCCCCAACAACTGCTTAGGATAAAATATTTCATTGGTAGCATTTTATTGAACTGAAACTTTAGAAATAATTACAGATATATTTAAGATAATCAAATACATAGTGTTAATATTTAAGAACTCAGGAAATATGCTTCACTTTTGAGTATTTATAATGTTTAAAATATTTTAGTTTATTAAAGAATAGGTAAAACTTATGATCCAACTTAAAATGTATAATTAGCAGTTGGTTTAAGCCTGTGCAGTTAAGCAGAAATTTTATTTAGCTTAAATAGTAATTACAGTAAGTGTATAAAATATTAAAACATTTTAGAAAACTTAAGGTCCATATTATTTCTAGGTTTAATTTATCAGAGTCATTAGAGGTTTTTTAAGTATTCTAGAAAATTTGTTTTTAAATCACCCATTTGAAGTGTCTAAATAAGAAGTCAAATATATTTAACTTATAAATTTAGTTTAAAATGTTCAAAGGAGTTTAATTAACTTAGTTTGTAAATTGGACTAAACATTAATCAAAGACCTCGTAAAAGTGATTGCTAAATTTGCCAGACTTATAAATATAAGATTATAGAAGAGCTAAGTTTTCAAATTTTTGCATTTAATGACTCAAATATACTTTTAACTAAACTCAACTTCTGAATAATCTTTCCTGTGTACAAATCTGCCCTTGAAAATATTGACATTGACAAAGCAAAACAGGCCAAAAGAAGAAAAAAATTGACATTGACAAAGCTGACATGTAGCAAGATAAGAGGCATTAAATTACTGTGATAGTAAAGACCTTCCAAGAATATTGCATACCACAAATGTCTTCAAATACTCTTAACTTCAAGCAAGTTTCATAGCATTAGTACTGACAGTAGAGAATGTAGTGGTCACAAACTGAGGCTTTGGAGTCAAACCCATGTGGTTTGTGCTCCATATATAGCTGTAGGATTCTGGATGAGGACTAAACTTTCTAAGATGCATTTTCCATATTTGAAAGCTGGAAATATCAATAGTTCATAAAGTGTAGAGAGACTTGAATGAGATGATGCTTACAAAGTACTCAGTGCAGTACCTGGCATCAAAGTAAAGGCTAAATAAATGTTAACTTTGGAGAAGGCAATGGCACCCCACTCCAGTACTCTTGCCTGGAAAATCCCATGGATGGAGGAGCCAGGAAGGCTGGAGTCCATGGGGTTGCTGAGGGTTGGACACGACTGAGCGACTTCCCTTTCACTTTTCACTTTCATGCATTGGAGAAGGAAATGGCAACCCACTCCAGTGTTCTTGCCTGGAGAATCCCAGGGACGGGGGAGCCTGGTGGGCTGCCGTCTATGGGGTCGCACAGAGTTGGATACGACTGAAGCGACTTAGAAGCAGCAGCAGCAGTAGTAGGAAGAGGAGATATCTCCTACAGGAACTACTCTCACCTTGTTTTCAAACAGATGCCTAGAAACACTACATAATTATTGCAAATTCAATGAAATGCTGTCTAGAAAGTTTTGAACTTGGTAGTGGGTGGCGAGAGAAAAGAACAGCTTTGTTTTCCGGTGACAAGAACCCACAATAATCAAAGATTAAAAAAAGGATATTGTTTATCAACAATATCAACTCTTATATGTCTTGTAGTAAAAACTCTTACGTATCCATTCTCAAAGAAATTATAGTTTCATAAGTGCACTCAACAAGTTCATGACTTATTTAGCTTAGTTCCTGCCCAAGTGTATTACTATAAAATGAAGTGAGAAAAGAAACATCATATCAGTCCTCAAAACTATACATTTTAAAATACTTAGTGCTCTATCTTTACAATAATAGAAAAAAATGGAACCCAACTTACATTAATAACAATAACTGATCTATTAAATAAACAATGATACATTTATAAATGAGTATGCTATTCAGCCACTAGGATGAATTATTATAGAAATTTATATATGTTATCAGAAAAATTAATTTACAATATGTGTGTGTAATATGCTGATGAATAGATTTTAAAACCAAGTTGCAAAGGTTATAAATAAAAGAGGCTATTTTTTGTTTAAAAAATGGGAGAACATATCCCATTTTGCCTATGTATACCAGCTGTATCTATAGGGTATATAAGTACATAGGAATAATCTAGCTAATTATATATGGTTACTTGTATTGTTCAGAGAAGGCAATGTTAAGCCACTCCAGTACTCTTGCCTAGAAAATCCCATGGATGGAGGAGCCTGGTAGGCTGCAGTCCATGGGGTCGCTACGAGTTGGATGCGACTGAGCGACTTCACTTTCACTTTTCACTTTTCACTTTCACACAATGGAGAAGGCAATGGCAATCCACTCCAGTGTTCTTGCCTGGAGAATTCCAGGGACGGCAGAGTCTGGTGGGCTGCCGTCTATGGGGTCGCATAGAGTCAGACACGACTGAAGTGACTTAGCAGCAGTAGCAGCAGCACGTGTATTGTTGGCAAAAAATTTAACATCCATATGTATAAGGTTGCAAAGAAAGATCTCCCCAACATTCATTTGCTAATAAAGGAATTGCTACACCAGCCTGAAAAATAATGTAACGGTTTTCTATTGAAATGTTGTATGAGAAATACTACTTTTGGCAATTGACATAAATAAAAATGTCAGCACACACATAGGTAATTTTTATCACCTTTGTGTGTTAGCAAAGAGGAGAACAACTTAGATGCTTTTTAACTGTACCATGGAAATGATGTTATGAAACTTCCAGGGATAGGTCATAAAAAAACACAGATTCATTCACCTCATTCTCTGCTGGATTAATTACCCAGGGGAAAACCAGACACTCAAGCAGCCCTATGTAGAGGTCTACATGTATAAAAATAGATGTGGTCTTCCAACAACTGGCAAGGAACTGAGAACTCCAGCCAACAGCCATGTGAGTAAGCTACTTTGGGAGCAGATCTTCCCATCCCAGTGAAATTTTCAGGTGACTGCAAACCTAGCCAACACCTTGACTGCAGCCTCAAGAGAAACCCAAAGCCAGAACAACCAAACTAAGCTTCTCCCAGATTCCTGACACAGAGGTCATGGGATAATAAATGCTCACTGTTTTGAGTCACCGCAAAAACGGTGCACACTCATACAAGCAAACATTATACTTCTAACTGAAAAAGTATTATGTAAATACATACATACTAAATTTAACAGTAACAGTATCAAAACTATGATTACAGAATAATGTATATAATATGATTCAACTTTTGCCTAAAAATGTAAAATTGTCTATATGTTTATATATATTTTTTGAGAGTAAGGAAAGTGCTAAATGATTTACTGTTGTTGTTTAGTCGCTAAATTGTGTCCAACTCTTTTGCAGCCTCATGTACTGTAGCCCACCAGGCTCCTCTGTCCATGGGATTCTCTAGGCAAGAACACTGGAGTCGGTTGCCATTTCCTTCTCCAAGGGATCTTCCTGACCCAGGAATCAAACCTGCGTCTCCTTTACATTGCAGGTAGATTCTTTATGGACTGAGCTATGAGGGAAGCCCAAACTGCTAATTTTGGTTACCTCAGTAATTTGGGAAAATTATAAGTGTTTTTTTAATATACCTTATAACTATTTATATCATATGAAGAAGAGGTATTATTTTTTTATAATTTAAAAATATTTATTGAACAAAGTGAGAAAGATCAGTAGCTTTATCTGGATTTCAGGATTTTTAACTTTTTAAAAATTTACTTTTTTCTTTATGTCTCATTTTTTCAATGACTATAAATAAATTAGATAAACTTAGATTTAAAATGTTTTTAATAAATTTTAAAAATTGAAAAGTAAACTATAAAAGACCCTTCAGAATGTAAACAAAGAACCATTGTTCTCAGTGGAGCTTCACTCACCAACCTGATTGTAAAATTTTCTGAGACTGCTATTTAAAATGTGAAACTTGTCCAGATTCTTTACATCAGAATAGAGCAGGACATTTTTTAGTGTATGAAATGATTAGTATTTAAAGCATTCTTTATGTTTTGATGGGAAAGATGACAGTCAAGTCCTATCCCTGGGAAATGCAGTCAAAGAAAAGTAAAGAGGACCACCCAGGGTTATCCAACAGTAAAGTAGGGTTAGGGCACATCTCTCACCTCTGTGCCAGGTCATTGACATCTTACTCCCATCAACGCAAATTGGTAGAACTGAAAGAATTATTTGTGCACTTAAACGTATCTGCATAAAACAAACACCAAACCTCTTTGTTTGGTCATTTTTTGGTCACCATGGTGGATCATGTATACAAAACCCAAAGGCCATCCCTTTGACCCCAGGCTGATGAGCTGGAATTCTACTTAACTTCCATGGCAAACTGCAGCTTTTACCTAGTAAATATACACAATGGAATTTAATTGTCTCATGTCTCCATTTTCTCTCTGCCTTGACAAAATTAGAGTTGTCAAGTCAACATAATGTACCAAGTTGAACTATAAAGATATAAGTAGCCCTGCTCTTCTTAAAAGAAAAATTTGTTTTGAAGAAGGCAGGGGGGAAAAATCACCAATCTTGATCATCTCTCCCAAGCTAAGATGTTTGAGTCACAGCAGCAGCCTTTAAAGTGAGGGGAAAGTGATGAGTATGAAGAAATGTACACATGCTAACCTCATTTTAAAAATATTCTCGAAGTATCATATTCCTAACAGATAAATACACCTTTAAAAAGAAATAAATTTGCTTTGTTTTTTTCTTTTTAATGGGTTCACTGCTGGGACTGATTCAAACTCATGTCTTTCTTAGGCTTCAAATGGCAATGTGTTATTTGCTTTAAAAGATAAATCATTTCCATATTTGGAATCTATTTAACTCTCACAACAACCTTTTAAGGCCAGTTATCAGTCCTATTTAACAGAGCCAACAGCTCAAGTGCAAAGAAATTGAATGATTAACTTGTAGCCATTAAGTGGCATAAACAGGGCTCAAAGTTGTATCTGTTTCACTCTTTAAATGCTATATATTTTTTTCTTCTTTGCATCTGCCTCCCATGCTACTGTCTCATTTACAGGCTTTGAATGCTTCATAGGAATACCTCAGCCCCACTTCACCTCTGAATACCACCCTCAAAGCCTAAAATGGAAAAGCCAACACAGTAGAATTGGTGATTCAAATAAACATTGAGCCATTGCTCTAATTATTGGCAACTTGCCTACACATTTGATATGTGAGCAATTATTCAGTCTACACCCATGACCTAAGAGAAGGGCTCTTGGGAAAAGGGTGACTCATTCCATGTCTTGTTTGGGTAAACAGAAAGGCCGAAGAGGCACATGCATATAGTAATCAGGAGGTATTGACTTCCGCTGAGATCAGGAGCAAGATTTATTAACCTAAGAGGTAAATATTGACTGAAAATTTGGACAGTTACTCTTTTTCTTCCCAGAGACCTGGTAAATTACTCAGACTGCCATTCAGACACTAGAAACTCAGAATTTCCCTCCCAATTTTATATCCATCCTTTAGTTATAGACCTCCTGAGGGAGGAAAATCCTGGTAGTCTATTTTAGAGGGATATTTAAAATGCTGCTAATTATTGCTTCATTTTTATCTATTCTAAGACTCACTGGCCAGAAGCCTTTTATTATACAGTAATAGGTTTCCACATCCTTAGGGCTTCCCACCCACCCCCCAGCCCTGGTCTGCAGTGTCTGGCTGTGAGTCTAAAATTCAATTCATCTCATGTGACAGTTTCAATTCTCCTTCCCCTCCCCTGCAGTTTTCTCTCCTCCTTAAAAAGTGGTTTGCCTCCTTTGGAAACACCTCCTATGCTGCCAGGTCTTCCCTGGTAGCTCAGCTGGTAAAGAATTTGCCTGCAATGCAGGAGATCTGGGTTCAATTCCTGGGTCAAGAGGATCTCCTGGAGGAGGAAATGGCTACCCACTCCAGTATTCTTGCCTGGAGAATCCCATGAACAGAGGAGTCTGGCGCACTACGGTCCATGGGGTTTTAAGAGTCGAATGTGACTTAACAATTTAAACCACTACCTATGCTTGCCAATTGAGCAGGAGATGCCTTAGGAATGTTAAGTTCTGAAAGTTCCTTGTAGTGACATGTTATCACTCAGGCATAGTAAGTGCTGATCTCCTCAGATTTCCCGCTCCTGAGGCCTGGCTTGGATTGTCAAACATCCAGGTCTCCGTCCTTCTGTCCGCAAGGTTTGAAAGCGTTTACATATGTCTTCAGATGTTAGTCAGGTTTATTCTCTTCTTGGTCTTGATGACATGTGACAATCACCTCAGATAACACGCTTTCCTTTTCAGACTTCTTTCCTCAGTATTTCTTTTCTTGGAGCTCATCTCTCAGTAAATTTAGAGGTACATCCCCAAATTATATTAATAGCTTCACAACTGTAAATCTGTGAGGCTTCATAAATGTACTCTATTCATTTTAAATATATTTCTCCCTGATCAGAACCATCAACACCTTCCACAGCCTGTTCCTACTGAGAACAAGAGTGTTCAAGGCTCTTATCTCTTTGACTCCAATAAATTACTCAAAGTATTCATTCTAGTTACTCTCAAATACCTTAGAAACATTTGTGGCATTAACACAATGTATTGCATCTTTTGAAGTTTTATTACTTTCCAGTTCTTTTTTCTTACGTATTTAAACCCTAATCCCCTTTCTTTTCTTGAGATGATTGTGTTTGCCAGAGACCTGCTTGGAAAAAGTCTGCCTATATTTACATGCATTTTTTATCCTTCAGTCTTATTCCTTTGGAGGCTGTTAGGGATTTATGATTACAGAAGTTACTACTATCTTTTCTCATTCTTTCTGAGAGTTACAACCATGCTTTGACATGTCTGTAGTAACTACAAGGTACTGTGTTCAGCGTGTTGCCTAGGGAACAGGTGGGAAGTCTTGTTAGAAATGCTGAATTGCGACTTCAGCAAGCAAGACCCACTTTCTATTAGTAACACATTTTCTTAGCAAGTAATATTTGAGTATGCGACAACTGTGCAGCATCCTAAAATGGGTTCTAGACTGTGTTGAGCTGAAGTTTGTACAGCATTCCTTCTGCTTCAACACTTTCCATTGTGTTGGTGGCCACTAAGTTCGGGAGAGCAGAGTTGAAGAATGGGGTAAGCCTGGCCATGAGGAGTGACGTGCTGGACAGGTCATGCAATTTGTGAATGGAAAACATCCCTAGACACACACACACACACACACACACACACACAGAGGCTGATTCTCAGGGCTAAGTTCACATCAGCATCTTTGCCACAGAAAAGAGCTGGATATTATCAACGCCCAAGAAGCCCTTGAAATTCTCCATAGAGATCCAAAGAGGCTGAAAATCAATCATCGGCCACGAGGTGGCGTAATCACATTGATGTCCTTACTGCTCCATCTCCCCATAGAAACCTTTTAATGTCAACTATTTGAGGACAAAGGTATCATTTTTACATTTAGATAAAAACTACTTATCACTAAGATTTACAAAGCATTTCAGTGCATCCAGACATTCATTTGCATGTACTGGATAGTGCTTAAAGAGGAAAGGTTACAGCTGCTGAATAAGAAAGCACAAAGTTATATTTTGTTTACTCAGCTTCTTGTGGGAACCTGCGTTCTCCCCACATTTGATGACCCTTTTCCTTCTGGACTTAGTCATGATATGGCATCTCTTAAAAAATATAATATAAAGATTAAGAATAGAAAACATATAGAATATATTTTATAGTGTATCATAAAACTTTTGCGAAGTTCAGTGTACCTTAGGTATGGGGGGGGGTGGTATGAACAAGGATGTAAATGTTATACAAAATATTTTAAGTGCCATCTCAGGAGGAAAAAGGGGTAGCTTCTAGATGCAGTCATGGCACAAATCTTGCTGCTACCGTTCACTGGGGTGTGGGTTTTGCTCTGACTTCAGTGTTCAAATCCTGGCGCAGTCACTTATATTCTTGGGGATTTCATTAAATTCTCTGGGCATTTACTGCCTCATATTTGAAAGTATTTGAAAACAATACTCCAAAGAACTGTTGTGGGGATGAAATAGAAGAGTTCATATAAGCATAGCTGCTAATGGTTTGTAGCACATTGTGGAAATTAGACAAAGGGGCCCGTTCAGGGTGGACACACATCCCCTCTGTAGGGTACACAGCATGGCAAGCAAAGCTACCCCCTAGATTTCAGCCCATTCACCACCAGCCCTTACCTGGTCAGCCTTGCTCAGGGAACACCCTGCACAAGTGTATGTCTAGGTTTTACACGGAAAACACTTAAACCAGAGTTGGCACAAGTCAGACGAGCCTTCTAAAAATGTTTGCTGTCATCATCCTCTTCATTGTCATCGTCATCATCATGTCCTCTCATTGTGCCCTCATCTCAACTGCGTCTAATTTATTCTACACAGGTGCCAGAATTGGTACTTATGGGTGGAGTAAGGTGAAGCAAGGGCTCAGATGGTAAAGAATCCTCTTGCAATGCGGGAGACCTGTGTTCAGTCCCTGGGTTGGGAAGATCTTCTGGAGGAGAACTTGGCAACCCAGTCCAGTGTTCTTCCTGGAGAATCCCCACGGACAGAGGAGCCTGGCGGGTTATAGCCTCGTGGGGTCGCAAGGAGTTGGACACAACTGAGGGACTAAGCACAGCATAAAGTGAAGCAACATTTATTTTAAAAACTTTGTAAATTAACATATTGACTTGATGGTAAAAAATTATGATGAAAACTTGTTCCTGGAAGGAATATGGAGAAAGACCTTGAAAGAAGCAGAGAAGTCCTAAGCAATGGGACCAAGTTCCGCCTTGTACAAGTTCCCCCGGTAGCCTGAGTTCCCTGCCTAGCCCAGGGCTCCTTCCACTGAGATTGGGACTGGTTATACTTTTAAAACAGGTGTTTTGCCTTGTTTAGAGATTTGGGCCCTCATACCATCGTGTTGTTTCCCAGGTCATGACCATTCTGCAGGGTCCCAAGGTATCAGCCAGCTCCAGTCGACTCAGAATGACCAGTGTACTAATTGGTCAAAGGCCCCATGGCACCCCTGCCTGTCATTAGTGTGCAGAGGAGACCCGGGCAGGGAACCAGTTGGCACAATCAAGCTCTGACAAGCCACAGGGTTTCAAGGTGCCTTTTTATTAAAAGAGCATCATTATTTGCTTCAATTGTGGCAATAGAAAAAATGCAAATACTTTGCATTTGAGAGAGTACATAACATAGGCAAAGTGTCTGACCAGGGATCTTTCAGTCTAAGTAAAACAAATATTAACATAGGAATGGTGATCAGCGAAACAGGTTTGCTCTTACAGTTTGCATCAAGTTCAGGGGAACTTGAATCCCTGTCAGAAGAGGAATAAAGAGTATTCATGCCGTACTTGGCCACTAGATACAAGTCCTGTTTTACCAATTTAACCTCAGAAGGCAATTGGTGACAAATACGTATGTTTATTTCGCAAAATGAAGATTTCTAAGCTACAGGTAGAACTTTTATGGGGGAAGACCTCACTTAGAACTTTAACATAAATTAAATGTCTTAATGATATAGCAATTAAGTCAGTTTTGTTGTTTTGGAACTGCTAAATTTTGTACTCATTCAAGGGAGAAGGGGCCTTTGTTTTCTAAGATAAAAATGTTCCAACTGTTAGGTTTTATACTCCGGACCTCAAGCCCTTTGACATCATCTTTCTGTGAGACGCTTTTGAAGTAAATGTGTTATTAGTACAAGAAAATTACGACTCTTGTAAACAAACAATAACTACTTCTTTCAGTTGCGTCCGTTTGACACATGGTTATGGAGCTGTTAAAGCGCTTAAGCCACTTGAAAAGTCATTGATCCAAAGCACAGTATTTTGGGGGAATCTATTGTAAATTCTTCTATAACCGAATCATATTGGGTAGTTTATGACAAGCTCTGAAGCAGTCACTGGTAATAACCTGGAAAATTCACAGAGCAAAGGAAAGAATATTATTTTGGGCTGCAGTAGAAGTAGGAGCCCTATCCACAGGGACAGCTTGGGACTAACCTGAAGCTGGACTAAGGGGATCTCCCGTAGGAGTTATGGGGCCCCCATTTTAGCCTGTGGAACTGTTGCCATGGTGTCTTTGTGACATAACATTCATTCTACCTTGCCCTGATGGAATGGCAGCTCAAAGAGGAGATGGGAGTGTAAAATTGGGTGAGGGAGGAGTACTCAGGATGGGGAAGAGTGACATTCCAGTATCTCTATCCATCTTTAGAGCAGAGCTGAACATCCGTTTTACATATCAAACTTCAGAGCAAGATTCTATTTGAAAGAGTCTTGTTGTTTAGTTGCTAAGTCATGTTTGACTCTTTTGCAGCCCCATGGACTGTATCCTGCCAGGATCCTCTGTCCATGGGATTTCCCAGGCAAGCATACTGGAGTGGGTTACCATTTTCTTTTCCAGGGAATCTTCTCCAGCGATTGAACCCTCATCACCTGCATTGCAGGCAGATTCTTTACCAGTGAGCCACCAGGGAAGGCTACTACTTACAAACAGAAAAATGTTAAACTGATGTTATAGGAAGAGTTAGTGCCGGGAAAACAGAAAAATGAAGATGAAGGGAGAATGAAACAAAGTCAAAACAGAAAGCCTGATTAACAGGGTCCTAGGAGCATCGTTCCTGAGAAGTAGATGAAGATGGGATGTGGAAGCCAGGTTAGAACGTCCTGACAACTTTACTGGTCCTGAGGATAGAATTAATTTGAATGATAAGGAGCAGGAATAGAAACAAAGACCAAAAACACAAAAATAACTTTCTCTCAAATGGAATTTTTCATCCTAGATGTACCAAGCTAAGAATTTAGATTGCTATTTTATCTATTTTTATTTTCAACTTTTCTTAAGAGCATTTATTTTGTTGTCATGGTTAATTTTATGTTGCACCTTGGCTAGGCTATTATGCCCTGTCATTTGGTCGTATGCTAGTCTGGATGTTACTGTAAAGGTATTCTGTAGATGGAATTAACATTCACAACCAGCTGACTTTAAGTAAAGCAGAACAATGTCCATAATATAAATGGGTCTCATCCAGTTAGTTAAAGCCCTCAAGAGAAGCACAAAAAAAAAAAAAAAAGAAAGAAAGAAAACTAAGATTTTCAAAAAAAGAAGAAATTCTGCCTTAGTAATGTAGAAATCCTGCCTGACAGTCTTCAGGCCTGGCCTATAAACTTCAGAGTTGCCAGTCCTCATTACAGCTAGATAGATACATAAATATATATCCTATTGATTCTGTTTCACTGGAGAACCTTAACAGTCATCCCAGAGAGGTTCTGGCCAACATCCTAGTCTTATCCTAGAAGAAAGGACATGAGTTCAGGGGCCACACAGCTCAGATATAAACCCAAGCCATGCCACTCACTAACAAGGTTGTATGTAAGTTATTCAATTTCCTTGATTTCTGATTTCCTCAAAAATTACAAAATGAGAGTCTACAAAATGGAAGTCATGTTGCTTGTCTTTCTGGGGTTGCTCTTTTGAGCACTAGTTGGGAAAATATATATGAAAATAGATGATACAAGATTTGGCATTTAGTAGGTGATCACAAATGACAAAAATTGTAGATTATCTATTTTATCTATTATACTGAAAAAGTTCAGACTGCATTACCAGCTACTCAAGTCCGTGAACACCAATCCTTTCTCAGTTCCTATTCATAAACATAGTCAATTAAAAATAGCCTTTAGGGTATATTAAAAAATTCCTGATTTGGATTCCACGAAATGATAATGATAATTTTTTTTTTTGAAGGAAAAAAAAATGGTCCCAGATTCAGAAAAGAATGACAGTCTGCATACTGTAAGATCTTCTGGGAAATTTGTATTTTACATCAATATGTTAAAGAATGAGAAATTCTACAGTCTCATTTTAATTGTGTAATCTAAGTATGGTAGTCATTAGGCTTGTTTACAAATATCCAAGTTTTCCTCCCCTTCCCCAGGCACATAGTAAGTTTTCTTTCCTCACATTTGAAATTAGATGTGGTCCTATGACTTGCTCTGGACAAAAAAGCGTGAATGAAGTGCCACGCAACCTTTCTTGGGGGAACCATGAAAGTCATCCTTCCCTCCTTGGCCACAGCAGAATCGTGACTTAGACAGAACTTCCATCTGTCTGTTGCAGAGTAACAACAGAGAGCACCGTCCCCCCTTCACCAGAGTTCTGGACATGGTTCACATGACTGAGAAATCAATTTTTCGTTGTTCTAAGCCAGATTTTGTGGTTGTTGCTGCAGCATAACTTGGCCTAGCTTGTGTCATACAAGATTTTTTGGGGGGTGGGGGAGGTGGGCAGGAAGCCATACTGTAAGAAAATTCTGCAGTATATGACATGTGTTAGTAGTTAGATTGCAAATATTAAGAAAACTATTAGAATATTAGTAGAATCTGAAATGGAGAAGGCGATGGCACCCCACTCCAGTACTCTTGCCTGGAAAATCCATGGACAGAGGAGCCTGGTAGGCTGCAGTCCATGGGGTCGCGAAGAGTCAGGTATGACTGAGCGACTTCACTTTCACTTTTCACTTTCATGCACTGGAGAAGGAAATGGCAACCCACTCCAGTGTTCTTGCCTGGAGAATCCCAGGGACAGGGGAGCCTGGTGGGCTGCCATCTGTGGGGTCGCACAGAGTCGACCACGACTGAGGCAACTTAGCAGCAGCAGCAGCAGCACAATCTGAAAGGATAAAACAATGCTTTGCAATATCAATACCTATAGGACTACTAATACCAGCAATCCCTATCAGTAACATATTCTGGAAAATGCTGATCCAGGACAGTGTACTGCAATCCTTTCCTTTCTCTGCATGTAAGTTATTGCCAAAACAAGTTATTGGCTAACTATCAAAGTAAATACATAAATAAATATACAATAAAATATTAAATGAATGGGAAATAATCATCCAATATTGCTTTCATAAGCTATTTATTTTTATGTCTTCTACTATTTACTCAAACTGCAGTACTCTTCCTTCCTTACAGTCTCATTTGTCCTGTCTTATTCTTCACAGTTGAGTTCAAATAGCACCTTTTCAGTAAAGCCTTACCACATTCAACCATTCATGATTAACTGCTCATGAGTAATTAATTTTGGATTGTACTTCATGTCTAGCATTTACCACCTTCTGCCTAATAATATGGTTAGTTGGCATAAGTATCTCATTCCCATCAGATTCTACTCTCCTTTAAGCTTCATACCTTATCTTATACATCTTAATATTTTCTATAGGACTTAGCATGGGATTTTACACTTGAACTCAGTGAGCATTCACGGAGCAGGATTATGTTAAGTAATGATATATTTATTAATAATAACAACAATAATAACTAAGTAAAAGTTATTCATTTCTATTAAAACAAACTTCTTTGGCATTGGCAATGTAACAGAAACAGTAATAAGATGCTTATACAATTATCAATTTAATTTTCATATTGTATCTATGTGGTGTGTGTGTGGATGTTAAATCATTTCAGTGGTGTCCGACTCTGTGTGACCCCATGCATTGTACCCCTCCCGGCTCCTCTGTCCATGGGATTCTCCAGGCAATAATATTGAAGTGGATTGTCATGCTCTCCTCCAGGGGATCTTCCTGACTCAGGCATTGAACCTGCATCTCTTAACTCTCCTGCATCGGCAGGCGGGTTCTTTTCTACCAGCACCACCTGGAAGCCAATCTATGTGGTATGTACTGTTATTCTCATTTCATAGACAAGAAAATTGATACTGAAAGAGATTAAGCAACTTGACCAAGTTCACACATCCAATAAGCTACTTCCATATTCAGCAAATGTCACCTCGCTATCGGTTTCAGGTACAGAAAGTTAGATATTTACAGTTACACATGCTGTATCGACATGTGCCAGCAATCTGTTTTCCAGTTTAGGGTAGTCAGCCCCATAGTTTGGCAGATTTAGCTTAGAACGACACAAAAATAGGATTTGGGCTGCAGATAAAGAAAGGAATAGAGAGAAATTGTAAAAGACAAAGGAGCATACTCTGTAGAAACAGATAATAAGGCCGTGATAGCCACCGCTCACCCTTCCCCTCTCATAAATATGGAGGAGCGGCAAAAAGCAGCAGAAGAGGGAATAGAGGGAGGAAGGAGAGGGGATGTGTGTCCTGTGTGCTGCACATTGTCCTGGGCCAGAGATGAGGGTGAAGCTCAGTGAGCCCCTGGCTTCAAAACCTTAGAGTTACTGGTGGGGGAGATATTCAGATAGCATCTTTGGATATTTGATGTCAAAAGAACTAAGATAAGCAGCAGATTACTTTTTAATAAAAGTAGCTTTGGATGTTGTCTTTGTCTCTTATCCTTCTTATTTGCTGTATTCTTTGGAAACCCTGCCATTAGCATTAATTGAAAGAAAGCACCCAGTGTGCTTAAATCTTTGTCAGGGGAAAAAAAGTCTCCACCGATCAAAGAACCAACATTATGCTCTGATGAAAAAATAATCCTACTTCTGTGACTTGCCACAAGTGACTTCTTTGTGAACCAAATTGAGAATCCCATTCACACATGACAGTTGCTGCTCAAAGTTATTGTGTTACAGCAACTGTTTAATGAATGCCTACTATGTGCTAGCTCAGGTCAAGCATTGTAGGGGACATGAGAACCAAAGAAAAAGTATCCCTTCCCTCTGAGAGTGTGGAAAGATAAAATGCAGGCATCTGATACATTTGAGACAGTATGGGTAACACAGGATATTGCTGTTGTTTAGTCACCAAGTCATATCTCATCTCTTGTGACCCCATGGACTGTATTTCACAAGGCTCCTCTGCCCATGGAATTCTCCAGGCAAGAATACAGGAATGGGTTGCCATTTCCTTCTCCAGGGGATCTTCCTGACCCAAGGATTGAACCTGAGTCCCCTGCATTGGCAGGCAGATTCTTTACCACTGACCCATCTGGGAAGCCCATGGAATACATATGGAATCTCAAAAGAGAGCAGAGTAAGTTGGTCCAAAGTAATGTTGGTATAGTTAATGTGGGAAGATCCACAAGAGCAAATACAAAACTGTAAATGAGAGATTATCAGCATGGGCAGAGAAACTTCAGTTTATTAAAAAAAAAAAAGAAAATTAAACTACAAGCCATACATACAAGAGCCAACTCATTGGAAAAGACCCCAATGCTGGGAAAGGAGAAGAGGGCAACAGAGGCTAAGATGGCTGGATGACATCATCAGCTCAATGGACATGAGTTTGAGCAAACTCCAGGAGAGGCCTGGCATTCTGCAGTTCATGGGGTTACAAAGAGTCAGACACGATTTAGGGACTGAACAACAACAGCAAGCCACTCATGCTACAGAGCAAAATATGGACTCTCCATTCTCATCCAAGGTTTTCTCCTGTTTCCCACAGAGAGTACATAGATCTAGGAGGAATAGAGAAAGGGAATTTAGATATGTAAGGTAAGCCTTATTAACAAGCATTGCTTCCTAAGGCCCAGTTGATGTCACAGTCCAGAAGGTCTGGCTCTGGGTGACTGACCACACCGTTGTAGTTATCTGGCTAATTAACTTTTTTGTAAAGTTCTTCCATGCATTCTTTCCATCTCTTCTAGAGCTCTTCAGTGTCTACTAGATCTCTACTGTTTCTGTCCTTTAGTGTGCCCATTTTTGGATGAAATATTCCCTTGATACTTCCAGTTTTCCTGAAGAGATCGCTAGTCTTTCCCCTTCTGGGAAGGGGAAAAGACTTGTTTGTTGTTTTCCTCAATTTTTATGCACTGTTCATTGAAGAAGGCTTTTTTGTCTCTCCTTGCTATTCTTTGGAACTCTGTGTTCAGCTGGATGGGGAAGGCAATGGTACCCTGCTCCAGTACTCTTGCCTGGAAAATCCCATGGACGGAGGAGCCTGGTGGGCTGCAGTCCATGGGGTTGCTAGGAGTTGGACACGACTGAACAACTTCACTTTCAATTTTCACTTTCATGCATTGGAGAAGGAAATGGCAACCCACTCCAGTGTTCTTGCCTGGAGAATCCCAGGGATGGGGGAGCCTGGTGGCTGCCGTCTATGGGGTCGCACAGAGTTGAACACGACTGAAGCGACTTAGCAGCAGCAGCAGCAGTTCAGTTGGATGTACCTTTGGAAGGATTGATGCTGAAGCTGAAGATCCAGTATTTTGGTCACTTGATGCATACAGCTGACTCATTGGGAAAGTCACTGATGCTGGGAAAGATTGAGGGCAAGAGAAAAAGGGGGCATTTGAGGGTGAGATGGCTGATGGCATCATCAATGCAATGGGCATGAACTTGGGCAAACTCTGAGAGATGGTGGGGGACAGGGAGGCCTGGAGTGCTGCAGTCCATGAAGTTGCGAAGAGTCGGACATGACTGTTCAACTGAACAACAACAAGGTAAGCCTGGGTATGCCTTATCCAGAGTTTATGAATCTCGTTTTATAGATATAGCTTGGTTTCAAGGATGTTAGCGAGTTTGTCAGTTATTACACAGATGAACAAGCTGAAATTCAAGCAGAGACCATCAAAGCCCTAAAACTGTTTTGTTTTGTTCGTTTTTCTCTACATTACTCAGCTTTTCCTGACATAGTCAGGGAAATGGTTAAGATTGTATGCAGGAAAGACAGAATAGTATACAGCTACTAAGCTGTCCCACCTGGATTCTCATGATCTCTCTGAGTAGCCCAAAGGGCTCTCACATCTACATGGTAACATCAGTTTTCTCCTTTGGCCATTTTACCCCAGTAACCCTCTCCTTGCAGCCAAGATCGACCAGGCCAGAAATGGCACAGGATGGTATTTGGGACAATCAGTGACCTTTTTCTCTATTTCATCTTTTGACTCTACTTGATTTCCTCAGAGATGATTGGCCCTTGAACCAAACTGAGTGAGAAAAAGAAAGTCAGTCAAAGCGACAGGCCTTTATTATATAACTAGGAACACTCAGCTCTATGTCTTAGTAAAAGTCTGTCTATAGATAGAAAATACAGACTAGAAAGAGACTCAGAACCGCTGGAGTCCCAGCTGTGTCCCTGACTTGGACACCACGAGATACTCCATAAGTATTGTGAATTCCCTCTTTCTGCTTAAGCCAAGCTGGTGGATTTCAGTCAAATAAAAATAATTTGACCCAAGATCTTAGTGGAGATTATTGGTGAAGTGAGGATACAATATTGAGAAAAGAAAATCAGCTGATAACCAAAGTGATTTAGAGAAATGGGACAAATGGTGAAATACTGACGGAGTGACATGGCTTAAGAAGTTATGGTCCAAACACAAAATAAGCATCTTTTTCTACCTCACCTATCACATGATGAAAGCTTTTCTGAGCAGGTAGAATCATTAGAAAATGTGATTCTAAACTATCAGTAGTAGATTATTTGTTGTTGTGCTCATAGAGGGTCTCCTCTTGCTTGAGACACAGATGGAATAGACGCTTACCACGGCAGCCAACAACATAAATGGTGAAGGGTAGCAGAATATGCCATCCCAAAATACACAGCTTTGGACTAAGGATTAGTTTGAGCTGAAGGTAATTTCAAAGGGGGCAAGAAAAGCTCTTTGCCCTCCTCCTACTTGCCTAAAAGCAGGACATAATTTTATAAAGTTTTCTAATCACTTCTTTGAGATACTCTATGTGCTGTCACATGTATGAGCAATGTACATGTTAATAAACATCTGTTTCTTTTTCTCCTGTTGATCTGTTTTATTGTCAATCTAATTCAGAAGACCCCAGTCAGAGAACCTAAAATGGGTAGAGGCAAAGGATTTTAGACAAACTCTGAACCATGGTTGAGAAAAGTATTCAGTTAAGTGGAATGGAGATGAGGTGAGGCAATAAATGAAAAGATGGATCACAGACTTAAATCGGAAAGTGGGAAGAGATGGGAACTTTTTATTTCATTTTGTTACTATAAACCATTCAAGACTATTGGGATGGATGGAGGATGGCAAATTGTTGGCTGTTCATCTTTATGAAGTCATGTGCTTCACACTTGGCAATTTTTAATGGAATAATGGCATAAGAGCATGGAGGATATAGTTGCAGTGTGAATGCTAAGTCACTTCAGTCGTGTCAACTCTTTGCGAACCTGTGAACTGTAGCCCACCAGGCTCCTCTGTCCATGGGGATTCTCCAGGCAAAAATACTGGAGTGGGTTACCACGCCCTTCTCCAGGGGATCTTTCTGGCCCAGGGATCAAATCTGCGTCTCTTATGTCTCCTGCATTGGCAGGCAGCTTCTTTACCACTAGTGCCACCTGGGGCTTCCCTGGTGGCTCAAATGGTAAAGTCACAGTGCCTAGGTTCAAATCCCATATCTGCTACATATATTTTTGGAACTGTGAGCCAGTTATTACACCACTCAATACCTCAGTCCCTTATTTATAAAAGTGAGTGTATAACTTAATTTAGTTATCATTATGTCATATAACAAACCTCAAACTCTTCAGTTTAAAACAAAGAGCATTTATGCTTGCTTCAGTTATATTGAGGCAGGGGGTAGATGCTCCCTTTCCCCTGCCACAGGATGGATACCCTAAGACAAAAATAGCAGGACAACGGAGGAAAGAACCTGGGTCCTGCCCAGATTGAAGAGACCACATATTTCTCATTCTCAAAGTCAGGAGGCCTCCCCGACTACACATTCACAGGAAGACTCCTTGGAGGTCAAAAGAGAAGTGATGCTAAGTTCCCATAGGCTTCTTCAGTAGAATCCATCTTGACCAGGAGGTGTGGGTGCACATACAGGAGGATCCTGAGATATAACAATTACGGACTTTGAACCAGACAAATCAAAATGCTTGGCCAAAAGAAACCCAGAAGAAATGCCCCATGTAAGCGATTTAAACTGCCACAAGGATGCGACTCTTGTCTCTGAGCCCACCCACGTGCCTATCCACGTGTGTTGTACTCTTTCTCCTCCTAATAAACACTTTACTTATTTCACTACTTTCTGTATTTGGGAGAATTCTTTATCTGCAAAGCTGAAGAGCCAGGACCTTATCACTGACCAGGGGTCTAGTGGCTAGGATTCAGTGCTGTTACCGCCATGATGCAACCTCAGCCTCTCTCTGGAAACTGAAGCCCCACTTCAAACTGTGTAGGCCGAGGCCACCTGAGATCAATATGATTCAATTGGATGGGCTTTTATGGTCTCAAATCCAGTATTTCTTTTGATTTCAAGTGGCCTTGTTTGTGACTCTGGCATTCATGCTCTTGAACCAGTGTCCTATGTAGCTTCACAACCATAAACTATACAGCCCGCAATCTTGTTTTGATTCTCTCACATATTTTAGATGTGGTCTCTCCCCTAAAGGGCTTCCCAGGTGGCACAGTAGTAAAGAATCCATCTGCCAATGCAGGAGACTCAAGAGATGTGGGTTTGATCCCTGGATCAGGAAGATCCCCTGGAGTAGGAAATGGCAACCCACTCCAGTATTCTTGCCTGGAAAATTCCATGGACAGAACATGTTGGTGGGCTACAGTCCATGGGGTCACAAAGAGTCAGACACGACTGAGCAGACATGCACACACTCTCCCCTCGAGCAGGCTCTCAGGCTCAGGCATATGGTGGTGACAGGTTTCTAAGCACAAAAGCACAAAAAAGTGCAAGCCTTTGTGTCCTGGACTCAGAACTGCCGTGACATCACTCTCATTGCATCTTATTAGCCAAAACAAATCACAAGCTCTGCTCAAAAAAGACCTCACTCTTAATGGAAGAATCTGCAATGTCATGTTACAAGGGGTATGGTTACAGGGAAGGACTATCTAGTGGGAGGATATTTACTCTCACTTTGGGGATGGCAGTGTCTCCTACACTGTGAGGATTAAATGAGTTCAACACAGTGCTGGGCTGGTTGTCAGAGCTGCATAAGTTTTCAATTTTATTACTATCCTAATGCCCAAAAGAAACCAAATAGAATAGCACATTATCCACCTTCTTAGCATGGAGCAACAATGTTAAAATCATGTTTTTTTAAATCAGATTTTAAAACTTAAGCCAAAGAATGGAGTGATTCTCATTCAGTATTTAAAATTATAGGAGAAGATGAGGTCTAATCTCCAGTTTTTTCCTTACGGCCTTTGTTTTAAAGGCCATATTTTGTCTAATATGAGTATTGGGATCCCCACTTTCTTGTTATTTCCATTTGCATGAAATATCTTTTTCTATCATACTGGTCAAAATAGCCATCATTTAAAAGTCTACAACTAGCAAAGAGGGTTGAGAGGGTATGGAGAAACAGGAACCATCCTACACTGTTGATGGGAATGTAAACTGGTGCAGCTTCAATGAAGACCAACAGTACAGAGGTTCCTCAAGAAACTAAAACTAGAGTTGTTATATGATCCAGCAATTCCACTCCTGAGCATATATCTACACAAAATTATAATTTAAAAAGATATATGCAACCCTATATTCACAACAGCATTATTCACAATAGCGAAGACACGGAAACAACCCAAATGTCCATCGACACACGCATGGATAAAGAAAATGTGATACATATATACAATGGAATACTACTTGGCCATAAAAAGAATGAAATAATGTCATTTGCAGCAACATGATTAGACCTAGAATTGTCGTACTGAAAGAAGTAAGTCAGAAAGAGAAAGACAAATATCATGGTATCATTCATACATGTAATCTAAAAAATGTACTTATCTAAGAAATACTCGTAGACATAGAGAACAAATTCATGGTTACCAAGGACAAGGGGCATGGAAGAGGGACAGAATGGGAGTTTGGGATTTGCAAATGCAAGCTATTATATATTGAAAGGATAAAGTCCTACTGTATATCACAGGGAACTATATTTAATATTCTGTGATAAATTTGAGAAGGTCATGTATACATTGTTATATTCAAAATGAGTAGCCAACAAGAATCTATTGTACAGTACATGGAATTGTACTCAATGTTATTTGTCAGCCTAGATGGGAGGGAGGTTTTGGAGATAATGGATACATGTATATGTATGGCTGAGTCCCTTTGCTGTTCACCTGAAACTACCACATCATTGTTAATAACTATACATCATACAAAATAAAAAGGTTAAAGTTTGGAAAAAAGAAGAGTATGAAAAAATGTGTATATATATATATATATATATATAAAACTGAATCACTTTACTGTATAGTAGAAATTAACAAATTGGGGAGGGAGGAGGGAGGAGGGTTCAGGATGGGGAACACATGTATACCTGTGGTGGATTCATTTTGATATTTGGCAAAACTAATACAATTATGTAAAGTTTAAAAATAAAATAAAATTAAAAATAAATAAATAAATAAAAATCTCCAGTTCCACTTTTTTATTTGGTTTACAATGACTTTTGTCAGGAAATCACAAATGTCCAGACTTCTCTTTTCTCAGCTGAAAAGGGACGGGCTTGGACTGAATGATTTTAAGTGTCTCCCAACTGTTAACTGTTGATGAATTCTTGTAAGAATTTTCTCCCCTATTTTATTCCAGCAACTAATGGGAAAGTCTTCCTATTGAATCAATGGCTTTTAACAAGAAAGAATGCCAGAGGGAAATGGATTGCTGAGAAAAACCAAGAATTTAAAGTGTATTGTCAAAAATAAATTGACCTAAAACAATTTTCTTGAAGTCAAATTGTTGGAAAGGATAAATTGATCAAAAATATCATCTGATATAGATTTTTCATCTTAGTAATTTCAATGCAATTGAAGAAGATTTGTGAGATTTCATGAGCCATTAAGCTTTTTTGTCATTTTTTTCAGAATTTTTTTGGAGACGGACGAAGTTTTTCTTTTTTTTCTCATTCTTAATTTATATACAGGCAATTGCATCTGTTCTGCTATTTGTCCAAAAGGTAATTATTCTAAAATCAATGTTTTCAATCACCAGTTAACATTATTTTGTAATTTTTTGAATCTTGGTGTAATTTTCACAACTTTTAGTCATACTTTTAATAAAAATTTTACTAGCTGTGTAATTTTGCTCATTAAAATGGTTAGATTCATTTTTAACCAGTGATGTTAACTTCATTTACTTAACCCTATTTTGTGTTCTATTTCGGTTGAGCATTTCTTGTACGTTTCAGCGAATTTTACAGAGACGTATTTTTACTATTCAGTGTTACTGTCAGAATTGAAGCTATAACGAAAAACATACGGTCATAATGTGGCTTCTCACATTAAGCTTAGGTTTAAATTTGTCAACCTAACAATGTATGGAAAAATTCCTGAGAGCAGATGAACGAACCACTGATATTTTCACTAAAGAAAGGGAAGGCGAAAACTTTATGCCAGATTTTCTGACTCAGCGAATCCTTACATTATTTTGATAATGAAAAGACTTGAAGATAGAAATGAAAAATGCAGAATGTTCTAAGTAATCGTAGTGATTAACAAACTTCAACAATTTCCAATGACTTCATTCTTCACAACCACCTTTTATCACATCATGTCTTTAATTCTGCAGATTCCTTAGAATATACACTAATCATAAGACTAATTAAAACAAATGTTAGCTTGTTTCTGGTGAGTTTGTACAAAACCATAAAAGTATTGCTAAATAAGACAAGCAAGTGTGACGGGATGAAAGTCTATCATAAATTGAAAATAAAAGTTCAAAGAACTGGAGAAAAACCACTAAAATTCTGAAAAATGAAAAAATAAAGCATTGTTGTTCTAAACACCTTCTCCAATGCTTCAACATTAATAACACATAAACAAAAAATTACAAAAGAAGAGTCATATTAATTATTTTTACCAGTTTTGTTTTAGGCAAATTGTTTTCAACCAAATAGACTGCAAGCAAATAGAAGTAGTGATACACAGCAAGACACTTTAAGTGCGGCTAGGGTCAGCATAGGTGCTACTTTCAACAAGACAGAATTCGATCTGGACTTTCTGACACAGTCTCTCCCCAATGCCACAAATTCTTCTCCTCTGATTCATAGCTTTTCTTTCCTGTTCTGATTTCCCTGCATCTTTCTGATCTTGGGATTCTGATCCCTCACTTCTACCTTAATTTACATCTACTGAGAGCTAGTTCTTAGCTTTCTGCTTTCATCCTTTTGTATCCTAACTCCTTTTCCTTTTTGAGGAACTAAAATGGGTTAAGATGCTCAGCAAGACTTCTTCTCCTGGTTATTGCTAGTAGTCATCCTCTCTGTACGTGAGACTGTTGTCTCAGGGGTTCCCTTAGTTCCCCCTGACTCCTGTAATCAAACAAGGATCTAGGGTTCAGTTCAGTTCAGTCACTCAGTCGTGTCTGACTCTTTGAGACCCCATGGAGGAACTCCCCAGGTCAGTAGGTGGCCAATATGCTACTGGAGATCAGTGGAGAAATAACTCCATAAAGATGAAGGGATGGAGCCAAAGCAAAAAGAATACCCAGCCGTGGATATGACTGGTGATAGAAGCAAGGTCCAATGCTGTAAAGAGCAATATTGCATAAGAACCTGGAAGGTCAGGTCCATGAATCAAGGCAAATTGGAAGTGGTCAAACAAGAGATGGCAAGAGTGAATGTCGACATTCTAGCAATCAGCAAACTAAAATGGACTGGAATGGGTGAATTTAACTCAGATAACCATTATATCTACTACTGCGGGCAGGAATCCCTCAGAAGAAATGGAGTAGCCATGATGGTCAACAAAAGAGTCCGAAATGAAGTACTTGGATGCAATCTCAAAAACGACAGAGTGATCTCTGTCCATTCCCAAGGCAAACCATTAAATATCACAGTAATCCAAGTCTATGCCCCAACCAGTAATGCTGAAGAAATTGAAGTTGAACGGTTCTATGAAGACCTACAAGACCTTTTAGAACTAACACCCCCAAAAGATGTCCTTTTCATTATAGGGGACTGGAATGCAAAAGTAGGAAGTCAAGAAACATCTGGAGTAACAGGAAAATTTGGCCTTGGAATACGGAATGAAGCAGGGCAAAGATGAATAGAGTTTTGCCAAGAAAATGCACTGGTCATAACAAACACCCTCTTCCAACAACACAAGAGAAGACTCTACACATGGACATCACCAGATGGTCAATACCAAAATCAGATTGATTATATTCTTTGCAGCCAAAGATGGAGAAGCTCTATATAGTCAACAAAAACAAGACCAGGAGCTGACTGTGGCTCAGATCATGAACTCCTTATTGCCAAATTCAGACTGAAATTGAAGAAAGAAGGGAAAACCACTAGACCATTCAGGTATGACCTAAAGCAAATCCTTTATGATTATACAGTGGAAGTGAGAAATAGATTTAAGGGCCTAGATCTGATAGATAGAGTGCCTGATGAACTATAGAGTGAGGTTCATGACATTGTACAGGAGACAGGGATCAAGACCATCCCCATGGAAAAGAAATGCAAAAAAGCAAAATGGCTGTCTGGGGAGGCCTTACAAATAGCTGAGAAAAGAAGAGAAGCGAAAAGCAAAGGAGAAAAGGAAAGATATAAGCATCTGAATGCAGAGTTCCAAAGAAGAGCAAGAAGAGATAAGAAAGCCTTCCTCAGTGATCAATGCAAACAAATAGAGGAAAACAACAGAATGGGAAAGACTAGAGATCGCTTCAAGAAAATTAGAGATACCAAGGGAACATTTCATGCAAAGATGGGCTCGATAAAGGACAGAAATGGTATAGACCTAACAGAAGCAGAATATATTAAGAAGAGGTGGCAAGAATACACAGAAGAACTGTACAAAAAAGATCTTCATGACCCAGATAATCACAAGGGTGTGATCACTGACGTAGAGCCAGACTTCTTGGAATGTGAAGTCAAGTGGGCCTTAGAAAGTATCACTATGAACAAAGCTAGTGGAGGTGATGGAATTCCAGTTGAGCCATTTCAAGTCCTGAAAGTTGATGCTGTGAAAGTGCTGCACTCAATATGCCAGCAAATCTGGAAAACTCAGCAGTGGCCACAGGACTGGAAAAGGTCAGTTTTCATTCCAATCCCAAAGAAAGGCAATGCCAAAGAATGCTCAAACTACCGCACAATTGCACTCATCTCACACGCTAGTAAAGTAATGCTCAAAATTCTCCAAGCCAGGCTTCAGCAATATGTGAACCATGAACTTCCTGATGTTCAAGCTGGTTTTACAAGAGGCAGAGGAACCAGAGATCAAATTGCCAACATCCACTGGATCATGGAAAAAGCAAGAGAGTTCCAGAAAAACATCTATTTCTGCTTTATTGACTATGCCAAAGCCTTTGACTGTGTGGATCACAATAAACTGTGGAAAATTCTCAAAGAGATGGGAATACCAGACCACCTGACCTGCCTCTTGAGAAATCTGTATGCAGGTCAGGAAGCAACAGTTAGAACTGGACATGGAACAACAAACTGGTTCCAAATAGGAAAAGGAGTACGTCAAAGCTGTATATTGTCACCCTGCTTATTTAACTTATATGCAGAGAACATCATGAAAAACACTGGACTGGAAGAAACACAAGCTGGAATCAAGATTGCTGGGAGAAATATCAATCACCTCAGATAATCAGATGACACCACCCTTATGGCAGAAAGTGAAGAGGAACTCAAAAGCCTCTTGAGGAAAGTGAAAGTGGAGAGTGAAAAAGTTGGCTTAAAACTCAACATTCAGAAAACAAAGATCATGGCATCTGGTCCCATCACTTCATGGGAAATAGATGGGGAAACAGTGGAAACAGTGTCAGACTTTATTTGTCTGGGCTCCAAAATCACTGCAGATGGTGACTGCAGCCATGAAATTAAAAGATGCTTACTCCTTGGAAGGAAATTATTGCCTGGGTCCAGCCCCGGCTGATCCAGGGTATTTGAAGGGGAGACGGCTTAGGCGACTATTTAAATATTCATCAAAGATATAAAGAGTAATAGAATGAGGATGGCTCAGTAGGAAAATTCAGTGGAGAAAAGAGGCTGAGTAGCTTGGTTTACGCGGGAGACCAATAAAACTTCAAGACAAGAAGTTTGCACCACTTACGTAGGCTGCAGGCGTCCTTCCATTCTCCCGAAGGAGAGGAGACACTGAGGCCTCCCCGGTCGGATCTTAGAAGCCCAGGCATAATAAGTAAGCATGGCGGGTTCCGCGCTCCGATGGAGACTCAGCCAGAGTGAGAGAGAGAGAGACATGGGGAGACCAGTCTTTCGAGGAACTGATCCCAATTCTTTATTTTCCAGAGTCTGTTTTTATACACTGAGATGTTATACAAAAGTCACGTGGGGACAGCAGTCCTGACTTTTATTAAAGTCAGGTGCTTCACACAAATGTATACAGAGGTCTTAGGGGTGTTACATCATCTTCTGGCCAGGGGGGGCCTGCTGACAATTTACGACCCTCTCCTTGTGACAGTAGTCAGTCAACCAGAACACTTTTTTCTCCAAGGGTGATTATTCTTAAAACAGACGCCACCCAAATAAAGTTACATTCCTATAGGGTGAGGGTGTACTGAGTTTTAGGAAAGAATTTACTTAGCCTAAGGTCTAACATGATTAATATCAAAGGTTAATACTTATTTCTTCTATATATTCATTAATGTGTGTAAGGTCAGGGGATGTGGAGTCTTAGCAACAAACATTGGCTCAACAAATGAAAAACCCTTCACCAATACAATTTCTAATCAGCCCATTATACTTATACTAATAGTTTTCTAACTTTTCTAAGGAACCTGTTTTTAGAAGGTTTAAAGCATCTCGTGCCTCTCATGGTTGGGAGGCTGTGAGCAATCACATGTGGCCGGACAAGCCTGTCAGGCAGGCCAGAGAACCTTTAGAGGAGTTTGTAGGTTGAAACACTCTTATCACGCCCAGGAATTATTATTAACTGGAGCTCTAAGTTAACTCCTTCTCCGAAAGAGGTGGTGGGAGACAGCCCCCTGTAAAGTCAGAGGTGTAGGTGAGAGCACAGAGTAGTAAAGTAGGCAGGCTCTGGTTATGGGGGTAGATGCTCGAGGATTTCCAGGGGGACTCCTGAGGCTCGATCCCACCTTTGCATATGTTGAGCCTCCTTCCTCATGACCTTTGTCACAGGCGGAGTACCTCACTCTGGCCCCCAACAAATTATGACCAACCTAGATAGCATATTCAAAAGCAGAGACATTCCTTTGCCAGCAAAGGTTCGTCTACTCAAGGCTGTGGTTTTTCCAGTGGTCATGTATGGATGTGAGAGTTGGACTATGAAGAAGGCTGAGTGCCGAAGAATTGATGCTTTTGAACTGTGGTGTTGGAGAAGACTCTTGAGAGTCCCTTGGACTGCAAGGAGATCCAACCAGCCCATTCTGAAGGAGATCAGCCCTGGGATTTCTTTGGAAGGAATGATGCTAAAGCTGAAACTGCAGTACTTTTGCCACCTCGTGCGAAGAGCTGACTCATTGGAAAAGAGTCTGATGCTGGGAGGGATTGGGGGCAGGAGGAGAAGGGGACGACAGAGGATGAGATGGCTGGATGGCATCACTGACTCGATGGATGTGAGTCTGGGTGAACTCTGGGAGTTGGTGATGGACAGGGAGGCCTGGTGTGCTGTGATTCATGGGGTCTCAAAGAGTCGGACACGACTGAGCGACTGAACTGAACTGAACTGAACTGGACTGCAGCACGCCAGGCTTCCCTGACAATCACCAACTCCCGGAGCTTGCTCAAACTCATGTCCATTGAGTCAGTGATGCCATCCAACCATCTCATCCTCCATCGTGCCCATCTCCTCCTGCTTCCATCTTTCCCAACATCAGTGTCTTTTCCAATGAGTCAGTTCTTCACATCAGGTAGCCCAAGTATTGGAGTTTCAACTTTAACATCAGTCCTTCCAATGAATATTCAGGGCTTATTTCCTTTAGAATTGATTGGTTTGATCTCCGTGCAGTCCAAGGGACTCTCAAGAGTTCTCCAACACCACTGTTCAAAAGCATCAATTCTGCCGCACTCATCTTTCTGTATAGCCCAACTCTTGCATCCATACATGACTACTGGAAAAACCATAGCTTTGACTACAAGGACCTTTGTTGGCAAAGTAACTTCTCTGCTTTTTAATATGCCATCTTGGTTGGTCACAGCTTTTCTTCCAAGAAGCAAGTGTGTTTGACTCCAAGCTATGTTCCCAGCTTCCTGTGGGGCTGACATTCTTACACTTTCCCCACAGGGTGAGCCAACTAGCAGACATACCTATGTTAGATGAAACATCCTTCATGATCATACCTTTTGGGCCATGAGTGAGCTCTTGAAAAAACTGAATCAGATTTCTAGAATTTTAAAGACTATTGTAGTCTTTTTAAATGGCTAAAATATGTACTATAAAGTCAGATGCTAAGGAGAAGAAGGCATTTTCCATTTTGTCAACCAGTAAACCAGAGAAAGCCAGGGTTTTTATTTTTATTTTTTTTTATCACAGAAAGATATTAAATTCCTTATTAAGCTGTATTCTTTCACCAAAAATCAATGGTGAACAGTTTGACATTTATTGTTACCCACCATAGGCCAATTTTCATCCAATTTATGTGATATGTGCCCATAACTTAGCAACATTTTCTGGTTTAATAAATCCATGCACAGATTTGTTACCAGACAAATTTAATTATCTACAATCATTTATTTCTTTTTTTTAATTGTGACAAAATTCACAGAATACAAAAATAAGTGTACAATTCAGTAGTGTTAAGTACATTCACATTGTTATGGAGCCAACCTCCAGAACTCTTTTCATGTTGCAAAATGGAAACTTCATACCCATTAAACAGCAACTCCCTATCCTCCCCGTCCACCAACCCTGGCAATACCATTTTACTTTCTGCCTCTATGAATTTGACTGTTCTAGGTAACCTATATAAGTGGGAGCATTCAGTCTTTATTTTTGACTGGCTTATTTCACTTAGCATAATGTTGTTAAGGTTCATCCATGTTGTACCATATCAGAATCCCCTTCCATTTTAAGGCTGAATAATATTCCATTGTTTGTATATACTGATATTATACCACATTTTGTTTATCCTTTTATCTGTCAATAAACACAGGTTTCTTCTGGCTATTGTGAATAATGCTGCTATGAACTTGGTGTACAAATAGAAAGTACATTTTTAAATAAAGAGAATAAAAAATGCACAAAAAAATAGACAAAGAGAGGTTTCTTATACTTTTTCTCCTCCTGGTTCTCATTATCTATTGAGATCCACATGCATTTCTCTTTTTGGTTATATGAGTCACCGCTGTATCCTCACACAGTAAATTTTCCTTTTTAGTTTAAGATGGCTAAGGCTACTTTCTGTTATTGACATCCAAAAGGTCCTGACTAATATATGAAGACAAGTTCAAGTCATAAAAACCATCTCTTTTATTCTGTAAATAAGAAATAGGAGAAAATTTCAGTTTCGACAAAGGAATTAAAAACTCCAAGTATCAATATGAGTCAAAACATCTGAGAACTTCCAGACCTTTAGCTAACAACAGAAATAGAGGAAAAGTTTCTAGATGAAACCTAGGATGGAAGGTCAATGAAATTTTAGATTTGATTATTAGTTTTTGTTGTGTTTTTGTTTTAATGTTTATGCTGTCTCTCTACAGAGCCTGAATGGTCCAAATGGATGGAATTCTCTGTGAATAGTTTGTCTTTCACGAGCTTCACAGATAAATGAGCCATCAAGGGAAAAAATAGATAATGTTAGCACTTTATCAAGTTCAAAATATCTCTCCCAAATATTTATTGTATGCCTTAACATTTTTCAGTCTTTTAGTTTCATGGATTTTGAAATTGCTTCCATAAAAGTTAAGATAATAATACATATTGCTAGTGTGCATGGTGTCCAAAAGAAGAGAGGCTCTCATCTCACATCTAGATTAGAATTTGTTTTTGTTTCAGCTGTTTCTATGAGATGTGAAATTTTATTGAGCCCGAAAAATGCTGAGTGATGCTCTCTTCCCAAAAAATGGCAGTGAATATTCTTCTTCAAAAGAAAATTAATTTCTATATTGATTTGGCACAGTCTTCTACACAGTCTTCTACCCGTTTAATTTCACTATGCCTACCTTAACTCCCAGCCGCCACGAAATCCTTTGTGTTTCTCTCTTCCTTTCCCATCACTCTTCTCACTAATTTTCTCAGGTGACCTGCTTCTTTTTCTCATCATTCTTTGGACATGTATTTTCTTTAGCCTTTCTTTCTTCTCCTTTTCTTTTTAATACTGTCTGGATAGTTTCCTTTTAACGACTTGATTTCTAAGAGACAGTGCTAACAAAAGTATATACAATGAAGAGGGGAAAGAGATCATTTCAATATTTCTAAGTGCTCGCACTAGTATTCTTCCTCTGTGCTGAGGCACAGCAGCCTGAATTTATGCCATGTCTAGAATTTTGTATTGAGAAAGTATGAAGACCTATAGAATATCTTCCTACAAGCCTCCCTGAGAAATCTACACTTCAGCATAATTGAGCAGCCAATTCATACATTAGAAGAGAAATTAGCATTTAAGTAATTTAAACAACTAGAGGACTAGACCCTTGCCAACTTTCTTCAAGTTGGACTTTAACTAAATTTTTTATATTAAATCAATGTTGGAAAATATAAGAATCAAATCTGTTAAGTGACTTTCCCCCAAAATACCTACTAAGGAATTATTAAATTTAAATCTACCTTTGGCTTTATACAGTTTACTTTATTCAACAATAAAATGTCCTACATATATATATATATATAACACTGTGTGTGTGTGTGTATGTGTGTGTGTATTCAAGCTCTCTGAAGACCAGAAAAAAAAAATGTTGTGTAGATTTAAAAAACAGCAGCTTAAACAAAAGCAAAATAAACAAATGGGACTACATCAAACTGAAAAGTTTCAGCTGAGCAAAGGAAGCCATCAACAAAATGAAAAGGCAACCGACCCAATAGAGTAAAAAATTTGCAAACCATGTATTCAATAAAGTGTTAACATTAAAAATATACAAAATCTCATGCAAATTAATAACACAACCCATTTCAAAATGGGTAAAGGACCAAGAGAGACATTTTTCTAAAGAAGATGTAATAAATGGCCAACAAATACATGCAAAGGTGTTCAACATTACTAATCATCAAGGAAGCACAAATTAAAGTAACAATGAGACACCACCTCATACCTGCTAGGAAGTCTATTATGAAAAGACAAAAGATGACACATGCTGTCAAGGATGAGGAGGAAAGAGAGCTCTTGTACACTACTGGTACAACCATTATAAAAATAATGAGGTAAAATAATGTAGTTCTTCAAGAACTTAAAAATAGTACTGTCATATGATCCAGCAACCCTACATTTGGGTGTATTTCCAAAGGAAACAAAACCATTATCTCAAAGAAATAGCTGTAGTTCCGTTATCACTGCAACGTTACTTGCAATAGCCAAAATATAGAAACAATCTAAGTGTCCATCAGCCGACAAATGGAAAAAGAAAATGTGACACATAGCAAAACTTCAAGCCCACACAATGGAATACTAGTCACCTTAAAAGAAGGAAATCTTGTCATGTGACAATATGAAGGAACCCGGAGGACATTATGCTAAGTGAAATAAGTCAGATAAAAAAAGATAATACTGCATGGTTTCACTTACTGTGTAATGTAAAAAAGAAAAAGAAAAAACAAAAAACAGTCAAACTCATAGAAACAGAGAATAGAAAAGTAGTTGCCAGGGGCTGCGACGTGGAAGTGGGGGAGAAGTGAGGAGAGGTTGATTAACGGGTACAAACTTTCAGTTATATGATGAATAAGTTCTAAGAATCTAATGTATACCATGGTGACTATAGTTGAAAATAACATATTATATAATTAAAATTTGCTGAGAGTAGAACATAAATGTTCTCACCAAAAAAAAAAAAAAGAGATATCTGCCTAACAAAAGCAATTTTAATGACTTCCAGAAAATATTCCAGTCACTTCTGAGTTTACAGGCAGCTTCCAAGTTGAGTGGTCATTTAATGACAAAAGCATTTAGAAAAAATAAAGCAAATACCTCTGTACTATAACTGCAGTTATTTTCTAGGGTTTCATTTGTTTCTTTTTAAACAAAACATTGAGATCTGTGAGTAGTACTTTACAGTTTAAAAATCAAGAAGCAAAATTTAATCAGTAAGAAAATTGAAAAATATTTCTTGTGCACCTTCATTAATGATTAGGCATAAGACTACCCTTACAGAGCATAAAGAAGCATATTTCCTGGGACTGATATACTTTATTCACCTAGAGATCTTCTCCGACTGGATTATGTGTATACCTAAGGGTACCTGGTTGTGTGTTGGGTGCATGATGCCATTTCTATGCAGCATATCTTCCTGAAGTAACAATTTTATCTCATACTTTGGAGGGAGAGTAAGATGAGTAATTAAATAGTAAGTAATTGAAAACTTTATATTAAAGCACATATAGAAAAATTATAGTGCAAAATGCTCCCAAAATTTCATGAAAAATTTGAGGCTTCAAATAAATTTCATCCATGGTTGATGGTGTAATCTATTTCCCCAAAGAGCAGAAGGAACAAGGAAGCTACTTAGATGGCTTAGATCATGTTTACTGTCCTTAGAGCTACTTTGGGAGAAATGTTTACAGTACCATTTCTCTAGAAGAGTCTTTATTTCTCCCATACCTCTGTATCCTGCTTTTTACATAATCTGATAATTGGAAGAGTAGAAAGATGATGCCAAGTAAAGCTGTTTTCCATGATTTAAGAACAAGTGCAGAAACCCATTCCCATTAGTTCTTTTTGGATAGTTTCTGAGGCTGGAGGCTGGTGAAAATACCTCCAACCCCATCTCCATTCTGTTGAGTTGATCCTGAATCCCAACCATTGTTCCCTAGGGCTGTGAGTAATGCCAGACAATCAGTTCAGCCTGCACCATTAACCTCCAGGGATTAGTAGCTCTCTGTGCAACTGAATGTTCCCAGATTAGTCCCTGCGGTGAGCCACCTGCCAGGACTCAGCACATGACAGGCAAGCTAAGAAGCTAGTAAAGGATTTAAAGCTCAAACTTGGACTGAGCAATCAGGATGTTTTTCTTCTACAATTTGTAGCTACTGTGTCATGACCTAATTTTTCATCCCTGTTTTTTTTTTTTCCTTTAAATCTTGTGGCCTGATTTACCTGATAGAATTTTTTTCACAAAAAATTAATGGAAGTAATTTCAATTTTTCCATCATACAATTGGAAAGCATACTGCAATCCAACATATTTTTTAAACTTTCATTAAGTTCCCATTGTGAACACTTGATATGTATTGAAATAGGAGTTCCTGTCCTCAAGCATGTAGGGACTAGCCTTTTTTGTATATGATAGAGACACTCTACCAGAAATAGGAAAGCCTGCAGGGAGCTCCAGCTCTATACAGAATTTACCCAAAGTGTACAGATCATAAAACCCAGGTTTGACTTGCCATATTTAGTGTATTGATGTATATAGAGTGGCATAAGGTTATTGCTTTGCATGTTTCAAAGGAGATACATGTTTTGTTATTAAAGAAATTACACTAAGGAACATATGCATTCTGCTTCTACCTGAAACAACCAAAAATAAACAGGCAAAATATATGATAAAACAGTTTTCAGGACTCTGGATACCAGCCAAGAAAGGGAAGTAAATCCTGAGATAGGAAACAAAGAAGGTATTTTGATTTCCCCAGCTTACTGTCTGAAGCACTGAAAGTTTACAGCACACAGAAAGAAATCTCAGGAAAAGCCCTTCAACTCTCCAAGTTGGGTAGGTAGAGCTGAAAATTTGGGGAGAACAACATGGTTAGATTTTGCCAAACAGAATCCTGGAGAAGAGAGAGCTACATGGAGAGAAAATTTCAGAGACTTCAGAGGGTCCTTTTCAGATATTGGGCAGAGTACTTACTGACCACGTGTGAGAGAAAAACCCCCAAAGCTGGATAGAACCGTCTCAGAGGAATAGAGGGACCCATGCTCAGTGTTCACACTGGAATAGGAATAGTGCATATTGCCATAACTTAGAGAAGAAAACCTCACAATTCATAGCATGCTGGCAGACTGCTCAGAAGGGTCTTGCCTCAGCAGTAGGAAATAATTAGCCCTAGACTAAAAACTGCTCTATCCCTACATCCAGTGGGCTATAACTCTTTTTAAAAAATCTTAAAAAATAAAACCTAATAGATCAAACTATCTTTTAGTAGCCAAACTTATTTAAGAATAAAGCTAATTTATGAATACTTTTAGGAATACAAAAATATTCAGCAGTAAACAAAATAATAGTTACATCATCTTGCATCCAATCAAAGATTATTAGACAAGACAAGAGGAAGAACAATAAAATCCATACCGAGGACAAAAATCAATCAAAACCAATCTAAAGTAAATAGATAATAGGATTAGCAAGTAATGATATTAAAACAGTAATTAAAACTACATTCCAGACGTTTATAAATATACAAATTTGACTTCTAAAGATAAAAACTATAACATTTGATCTGAACAATACTCTGGATGAAATTAATTTCAGACTAGATATTGCAGAAGAAAATATTCATGAACTTGAAGATATACCAATAGAAACCAAGAAAAATATTACAGTATCACTGATTGGTGCAACAATTTCTAGAATGTTATTGGGCCTCCCAGAACAATAAAATATTTGAAGAAATATACTGTATTGGTGTTTTTCTTTCTGGCTTACTTCACTCTGTATAATAGGTTCCAGTTTCATCCACCTCATTAGAACTGATTCAATATGGAATTTAGAAAGATGGTAACAATAACCCTGTGTACGAGACAGCAAAAGAGACACCGATGTATAGATCAGTCTTGTGGACTCTGTGGGAGAGGAAGAGGGTAGGGAGATTTGGGAGAATGGCATTGAAACATGTGTAATATCATGTATGAGACGAGTCACCAAGCCCAGGTACGATGCACGATGCTGGATGCTTGGAGCTGGTGCACTGGGATGGCCCAGAGGGAGGGTATGGGGAGGGAGGAGGGAGGAGGGTTCAGGATGGGGAGCACGGGTATACCTGTGGTGGATCCATTTTGATGTTGGGCAAAACTAATACAATATTGTAAAGTTTAAAAATAAAATAAAATTTTTAAAAAATAAAATAGAAAAATAAATAAATAAAAACAATATACATATATTAAAAAATATTTGAAGAAATAAATGTTAGAATTTTTTCAAAGTAATTTTTTTAAAAGCCTATAAACCTTTAGATTCAAGAAGTTTATCTATGCATCCCAATAATAAGACATTTGAAGAAAACCATTTAAAAGTTATTCATAGCAATAGCACAATAGCACAGTGAAAGTCATTTAGTTGTGTCTGACTCTTTGAGACCCCATGGACCATACAGTCCACGGAAATCTCCAGGCCAGAATAAGGGAGTGGGTAGCCGTTCCCTTCTCCAGGAGATCTTCCCAACCCAGGGATAGAACCCAGGTCTCCTGAATTGCAGGCGGATTCTTTTGCCAGCTGAGCCACTAGGGAAGCCCAAGAATATTGGAGTGGGTAGCCTATCCCTTCTCCAGCGTAACTTCCCGACCCAAGAATCGAACTGGAGTCTCCTGAATTGCAGGCGGATTCTTTACCAACTGAGCTATCATAATAAAGTTATTCATAATAAAATTATACAAGAAACTTGATAAAGAAAAATATCTTAATAGTAACTAGTGAAAAAACATACATTACATACTGAGAAAGAAAAGGATAACTGCAGTTTTCTCAACAGAAATAATGCAAAAAAGAGGAGAGTATAACATCATTAAAATATTCATAGAAAAAATAAACCTGTCAACCAAGAATTCTCTACTTAGGAAGAAATAACTGTCAAAAACAAACATGAAATAGAGGTCTTTTTAGCCATACAAAAGATTTATCACTATTAAGGTAATACCAAAAAAAATCTTAAAGAAAGTATTTTAGGAAGAAAAATAATAACATCAGCTCAAAATGTTGATTTATACAAAAGAATGAAGAACACCAGTAATAATAACTACATGGATAAATGTACAAGTTTGTTTCTTAATATTAAATCTCTTTTAAAGATAAATATGAAAGCAAAAATAATAACATTGCTTTGAAAGTTTATAACAAGTATTAATAAACTACTTTATTAATATAACTAATTAGTGGTAGCATACAACAGCAGAGGGGAACAGTAGCACAGGGTAAATAGAAGTATGCTGTTATAAATTCTTAGGCATGAAGTGGTATATCTCACTTGTAGGTATATTAAAGATATGTGATACAGAGTTATGACTATAAGCCAATATAGGAGATAAAATAAAATAAAGATATTCATTTCTAAAAGAAAGCTGAAAATGAAAAAATAAATAACAAAGGTAACAAATAAAAATCAAATAGTACACAATAAATTTAAACCTAACCATATCAATAACCACATTACAATAGTCAAGTTAAAAGGCAGACATTGTCAAATTAGGGGGGAAAAATGAAGAGAAGGGAGTACTTCCCAACTCATTCAATGAGGACAGCATTATTCTGATACCAAACTCAGACAAAAACATTAGAAAAAATTACAAAGCAATATTTCTTTTGAGGGGCTTTTCAGGTGGCTAAGTGATAAAGAATCCACCTGCCAATGCAGGAGATGCAGGTTGGAGCCCTGGATTGAGAAGATTCCCTCGAGAGGGAAATGGCAATCCACCACTTTAGTATTCTTGCATGGGAAAGCCCATGGACAGAGTAGCCTTGCGGGCTACAGTCCATAGGGTCACAAAGAATTGGATATGACTTAGTGACTGAGCAAGTACGTATGCCTTTCTTCTGAATAAAGTTTTAGTAAATCAAATTCTAAAATGCATAAAAAGGAATTATGAGGTTAATGTCAGGAAAGCAAGTTTTATTTAACATTCAATAATCAATGTAATTTTCCACATTAATAAATTTAAAAGGTAAAATCAAGGGCTTCCCTGGTGGTCCAGGGGCTAAGACCCCGAGCTTCCAAATCAGGCAGCTCAAGTTCAATCTCCGGTCAGAGAACTAGATCCCACATGCTGCAACTAAGAGTTCGCATGCTGCAACCAAGACCCGGCAAAGCCAAATAAATAAATATTTTTCAAAAAGTAAAACAATATGATCACTATAGATGAGGAAAAATCATTTAACTACACCCAGGAAACATACCTAATAAATGGTATCAGCAAACTAAGAATCGAGTAATACTTTTTAAAACTTTTTTAAAGAACAAAAGCATAGTTAACTTCATACTTAATGCTGAAAGATAAAATGATTTCTCCCTAAAATCAGAAATCAGACAAGGTTATCCACTCTCAATACTTCTATTCAACAAGGAGTTTGGAAATCCTAGGTAGTGGAATAAGGTAAGAAAATAAGATTGAAAAGATCAGAAAGGAGGATAAAAGCTGTCCTTGTTTATAGATGACACCAGAAAATACTATGTTGGAAATACTATGTTCCAATACTAGTTGGAAAATACTATGAGATTTATATCTAAGCTGCTAGAACTAATAAGTGAGTTTGATGATTTTGGAGTCTACAAGATCAAAATAAAATATCATTTATAACTAAAAATAAAATGCTATTTATTAATATAACATTGTAAACATACTGAGGGATACATCTGAGAACAAAATATGCAACATTTGACAGTGGAAACTACAAAACTTTGCCAAAATAAATTAAAAATCTAAATAAATGTTTATGGATCAGAAGGTTCAGTATTAGCATGACACTGTGCCTGTGTGCTCAGTCACTTCAGTCATGTTCGACTCTGTGCAACCCTATGGACTGTAGCCCATCAGGTTCCTCTGTCCATGAGATTCTCTTGGCAAGAATACTGGAGTGGGTTGCTATGCCCTCCTCTAGGGGATCTTCCCAACCCAGGGATTGAGCCCCGCATCTTTTATGTCTCCTGTTTGTCAGGCAGGTTCTTTACCACTAACGCCACCTGGGAAGCCCTAGCATGATATCAAGTCCCTCCAAAATGATCTCAAAATTCAAAGCATCCTTTGCACTATAGAAGGATTTTTTTTCTTTTAGAACTTGAGAAACTGATTCTATACATCATATTAAAATGTAAATGAGTTATGATAGGTAAAACATCTTCGAAAAAGAACTACATTAGAGAGTTAACACTATCTGGTTTCAAGACTTATAAAGTGTTACAGTAACAAAAACAGTATGGTATATCAGTGGCACAAGAAACAAATATATGAAACACAACTGAGAACACAGAATAGACCCACACAGAGATGAACAGCTTGTTTCTGACAAAAATATTTAATACAACAGAAATTCAGTGGAAAGGGGATACTGTTTTCCACAAATGGTGCTGTCATTACTGGTTATCCACACTAAATAAATAAATAAGGGCTTCATGTAGAAAGCACTCCTCTTCAGTCAAATTTCATTCACTTAGGCTATTACTGAGTAGTACTGCAAGATTATACCATGATTGCAAGGTTATACCATGATTTGTTTGTTCATCCATTTTTTGATGGATATTAGACTTCTTTATTCATGTACAAGTCATTGTAATGACGTATACCTTCTTTTCTCTTGCATGACTACCCTGGAATAGGATAGCTGGGGGGTAAGGAACGGGGAGGGATAAATTGGGAGACTGGGACTGATGTATACACACTACTATAAATAAAATAGATAATTAAAAAGGACCTACTATATAGCACAGGGAGCTTTACTCAATACCCTATAATGACCTGTGTAGGAAAAGAATCTAAAAAAGAGTGGAGGGACTTCCCTGGTGGTCCAGTGGTTAAGAATCTGCTTTCTAATACAGGTGACTTGAGTTCGATTCCTGGTCCAGAAACTAAGACCCCACATGCCTCAGGGCAATTAAACCCATGCACCACAATGACTGAGCCCATGTGCCTGAGAACCTGTGCTCCATAACAAGAGAAGCCTCCACAATGAGAAGCCTGTGCACCTCAACTAGGGAGTAGCCTCCGCTGGTGGCAACTAGAGAAAAGCTGAAGCTATGAAGAGGCTAATGTTTATCTGACTAGCTGTTGGTTCCAGAGTCTTTGAATTCCTCTAAGATCCTTGTTTTTCTCTCCTTTGTTGACCTTGGAATTCACCAAGAACTTCTTCTCAGAGAGAGTCTGTGTCTTATAGCTCTATCATCTCTAAGCCACTGTTACACTGCAGCCTTATTTTAAGTGGTGGGAAGGTATAAGAGAAGGGAAGCATTTTGTAATTTTGTAATAAAATCTCAGTTGGCCTATGTCCTTGGGTTGTGATACAGTTGTTTCTTAGACATTTTTCCCTTCCTAAATTAGACAAGAGGGCTACAGGGGGCTGGAATGAAAAAAAAAAAAAAAATCCCCTTCCTTCCAGTGGGATGAGGCTCTGATAAAGTCTTTTCCTTGAAGAATAACTCTTTGTCATGGAGAACACTTTGTATATATTATACAAGTGTTATTCAAACCTGTTGAGTCACAAAGAGATCTTCAGATCTTCAGCGTTAGAACTTGATAGGGTCTCAGGAAGTAAAACCCATAGAAAAAATGTGGGGCTTCCCAAAGACTGTGATCCCCAGGAATTTATTATTCTCATACTTGTCCACACTTCACCTCCAACAGTTTGTCAAAATATTGTTCCAGTGGCTTCTGCTCCCAGGAGAGAAATCTCAGCTCTAATTCTCTAATTTTACATATCTTATCAGGTTTCAAGGTTGTAATTTTCCCTGCGACCTCATATCTTTGATGTATCAATAAAAGTAATCAATTTTTAGTTTGTTCAACCTCTTCTTTTAAGAATGGGAGTGACTACTTCTAACCTCTTTACATATTTGAATAGACTGTAGAAGTTTATACAGGGTAATATTTTTCAAAACAGTGTTCTAGAAGAAATAAGAAAATAAATCCTTATACTTACTGGGCATTGTATCATGTCCATTATATATGGTCTCATTTAAAGGATACAACAATTCTGTGAGATAGTTGTCAGAAGATCTAGTTCCCAACACTGTAACGCTTCTCACTAATTCACATAGCCTCGTGTTTCAGAAACCTCGGTCTTTCACATCTAAATGGGAAAAAATGAAGGAAAATATTTTATTCAACAGAAAAAATTTTGTTCAGCAGGATTAAACTGTATTAATTACTGATGCAGTCTTTGACAAGCAGACTCCATGCTGAGAAAAGGCCTTGAGGCTTCAATCAAACCCTCTTTTTTCTTCTGTTTTGTCTTTAAATGAATTACATCTTATGCTTACACCTCTAGAATAAGAATAGGATATTTTCCTAGAAAGTGAAATGGCAGTTTATTTTCCAAAAAGGTCAATGCTGAGCAACCAGCAAAACTTGCTATTTTAGAAATAAATTTCAAACAGATACACTTGATAGGACAATTTCTGGGTCAAAGGGGAACTTCAACGACACACAAGAACTGTAAAAAAATATTGCAACATATGGCACTGGATTTTCTTCAGGAAAGCAAGCCTCCCGGGACCCAATTCTTTGATGCTAATCATAGCAGTAATTAGAGATGATGTTGGTTGGCATTCATGACTGCTCTCCATGTTGAGTGCAAATACACAACCAGAGTAGCTCCCTTCTTCCACTCAGCCAGGGGCCTGACAAGTTCATCTCTAAGACTGGTTTCACTACTGCTGACTCCGGAGATGTGTCACACACATTTTTAAGATGAAATCTGAGAACTGTTTATTTGAAGGCACGTGAAAGCTTCTCTTTAATTGTTCTTAGTACTCTTGCCTGGAAAATCCCATGGACGGAGGAGCCTGGTAGGCTGCAGTCCATGGGGTCACTAAGAGTCAGACATGACTGAACGACTTCACTTTCAGTTTTCACTTTTCACTTTCATGCATTGGAGAAGGAAATGGCAACCCACTCCAGTGTTCTTGCCTGGAGAATCCCAGGGACGGGGGAGCCTGCTGGGCTGCCGTCTATGGGGTCGCACAGAGTTGGACACGACTGAAGCGACTTAGCAGCAGTAGCAGCAGCCCTTAAATAATAGTTCTGAGGTTTGAGGGAAAGCAAAGTAAATAGGAGGTTGTTCTAAAGCAAGGGTTTCCTAAGCAGTGCAGTGATAAAGAACCCATCTGCCAATGCAGGATACACACGAGATGTAGGTTTGATCCCTGAGTCAGGAAGATACACTGGAGAAGAAAATGGCAACCCACTCTGGTATCCTTGCCTGGAAAATTCCATGGACAGAGGAGCCTGGTAGGCTAAAGTCCATGGGGCCACAAAAAGTCAGACGTGAGTGAGCACACACTCACCCTAAAGCAAATGTGAGCATGTACAATTAGGTTTACCAAGTAAGCATTTAAGTAAGACAATGAACATAGAGTCCCATCAAATTTTTTACCATCAGATTTATGTAAATTGCATCACAAATTTAAGACACAACGTGAAATAAACCTACATTGTGTCCAGGCTATTCATGAGTGCAACAGAAAGATTTTAATCAAGAGAATGTGGACAGTGCAGATGGCAGAATTTTGTTTTGTAAATAGAGAGGCTGGTCTAAGGAGGCTGATAGCACAACATGTGGAGATCAATTAGGAATAAGGAAAGAATCAGGGGCAATTTCTCCAATATTTCTAACAGAGAATGGGAGCAGGGAGAGGAAGTGGCATTAGATGACAAAGTTTTCTATTTTTAATTATAAGGTTTATTTGTAGTAATTTCTTTTAGAGGCCTGTACTCTTTTTACCACTGTCATTATTGGTCTGGGAGAAAGTGAAGGTTGCTCTGAGTTTTACATGGAAAGCTGGAGCCTCTCCATGCTTAATGCAACTCAGCCCAGCAAGTCATGGGGAAGTTCACCAGGAGGGCAGCAGAGAAGATTCAGGGGCCACTCTGGCCAATGGGTTGAGCAGTGTCCTAGGAACAGGACCGAGAACACAAGCAAAACAGATCCCTGTTGGATTGATTGGTTGGGAAAAGCTCCCGGGTGGGCAGACTGAATGCTACTAAGAAGGACAAAGCCTTATGGAAAAGGTGTACATCAAAACTTCAAAAGGTTGCCTATTTTTGTTTTTGTTTTTTTTACTTAGAAGAAGTCAAGCTTCTAACATTTGGAGAGGTTGAAATTTTAACCTGGTTAAACACACTTTGGATCTTTCTTTCTTTACTATAACTAGGCATTTATAACTAGCATCAAAACAAAATAAGTTAATGACAGATTTTCTGAAATAACTCTTACTATGGATGTTTATCAGAAGGCTGATTATATTGAAGCCAAAAATATCCTCAAGTTGATTCTTGACTAAATGCGCTAACACAGAGGAGAAAGTGCCAAATAATGTAAACCATAGTAAAGCCTTCTATGATGTTTCTCCAGAATATGTACTTTCACAATGTTGTATTATCTCCCTCTTAAAATCGCTTTAATTCTTCCAATCACCTATAAGGTCAAGTCTAAAATCCCTAGTGTGCCCTTTCTCATGTGCTTCCACAAGTCTTTGTCCTCCAGTCATACCAAATTATTTGCCATTCCTTTTACCTCTGTAGCTCTCATTTCTGTGAGCTAGAGTATGACTGAAATTCCCCACTCCCTTTTTCTACTTGGCCAAATTTTACTCTTTCATCCATAATAACCAGCTTCTCCACTGTAAATATTTTTCCTCCCTCTGGTTGAATTCACTGGAGATATAAATCATTTATACTCTATATTCTTTGACAGGTTGGTCCATACCCTTGTCTCAGGACTCACAGCACCTCATGCAGATATAAGTATGAGTTACTTGAGGCCAGGAACCAGTCAAAATTCCTAGGGATCCCAAAGAGCAGCATAATGAATGGTAAATGAGCAAGCAACTGAGTTAGGAAGAGAAAAGGTAGATCAGAAGGTTGCAAGAAGAAATATACTCTGGGATGTCTTTTACAAGAGATAATCCACTCAGTATAGATCTCCCCAGAATGAATTTACAACTCATATTTAATATTTGTGTTTTCACCTCCCTCTGTTCCAGACTCATAGAGACCGGAGAAGACATTTATTTGACAGCTGTCCTTCTCAAACAGGAGACCTGGGTTTGACCCCTGGGTTGAGAAGATCCCCTGGAGGAGGGCATGGCAACGCACTCCACTCTTGCTTGGAGAATCCCATGGACAGAAGAGCTTGGTGGGCTGCAGTTCATGGGGTCGCAAAGAGTCAGACATGACTGAGAGACTAAGAACAGCACAGCACTTCCCAAACAGAGTTCAATTTTTCAGCACACTTGACAAGTGACTTCCAGGGAGGAGAATTCACTGTCTCACAGAGAAAATAATTCCATTCTCAAATGCTTATAGTTTTTAGAAAGCTTTTCTTTGATCCAAATATCAAACCAAAATGTTTGTCTGTATTAATCTAGCTCTTCTCGCCCAATCTGGGAGTGAGAACTTGCTTTGACAGCCATAAATAGTAAAGTAAACATAATTTCACACACAAAAAATCATCAACTATTTTAAATATCAAAATATTTGATATCTGAGATCTGAGGGAAGTTACCTATGTTTTCTGAGACTCAGATTTTTGGTTTGTTCGGACTTCTCTGGTGGTTCAGACGGTAAAGCGTGCTACAATGTGGGAGACCTGGGTTCAGTCACTGGGTTGGGAAGATTCCCTGGAGAAGGAAATGGCAACCCACTCTAGTACTCTTGCCTAGAAAATCCCATGGATGGAGGAGCCTGGTGTCCATGGGGTTGCAAAGAGTCAGACACGACTGAGAGACTTCACTTTCTTTCTGTTTCTTTTAACAAATATTTCAGCAAAACCATTATAGCCTCAATCTCACAGGGTTATACTGAAATGAAGCAATGAAATGTAACGCAGCTAAAAAGAGCTATTATGACATTGTTGTTATTATTGTTTAAATATTCCTATTACACTCCCTTCTCTCTCTCCTGATTCTTTCACCTGTTAATCATTTAAAGTTTTCTCCAACATCCTGATTGCTATCTTGCTGATGCAGTCCAGATTGTCAAAGTCCCTCAGTACTGGTGTCCAAAACAGTACACATTGTAACAAATGAGGAATCACCATTCCATAGTGAGACATTCCCAGTGAGACACCAGTTGCTCTTCCATTAGAGCAACAATATTTGTGTTAGTTTTTTCCTGGCAGCTCCATAACACTTTTGATTTATGTTGAGTTTGCATGCATGGGTGAGAAGTTGCTTCAGTCATGTCCGACTCTTTGTGACCCCACGGGCTATAGCCCACCTGGCTATAGAATTATCTGTCCATGGAATTATCCAGGCAAGAATACTGGAGTGAGTTGCCATGCCCTCCTCCAGGGGATCTTCCTTACCCAGGGATCAAACCTGTGTCTCCTGTGGTTCCTTCATTGCAGGGTGATTCTTTACTGCTGAGCCATCAGGGAAGCCCCATATTGTGTTTACAGTTAACTAAATCCCCTTGGTTATTTGTGAGTGAAATACTCTAATCCATATCTCTACTACTCCAGTCTTACACAATCATTCATTTTGAACAAATGTGCCAAATTTAAATCTTAACCTAATTACATTTCTTTCCCTTTGTTAACCTTCACAAAGTACAACAGAACATTAGCAATCATTTTATGCTTTGTGTGAGAATATAAAATATAAAATAAAGACAATAAAATTTTGACCTGGGTTGTAGAAAGGATTCAACCGAACATGTCTAAAATTGCAAGCATATTACCTAGAACATAGGGAGTGCTCAATAAAATATACTTTCACTTTATATGATATTAAAATTTGATAATCAACATCTTATATATTCTAGGATACTGTCCAGGTAGACTACTTGTTAATAGTAAAAATAAAACAGAAATCAGTCAACTATTAATATTGTTCAGGAATGGCTTTATAATCAGCTATGAATCCATTTAATTATGCTATTATATATACTTCCTGATTACCTCATATTGATATTAAAATGGGCTGAAACATTAAGGTATATTTATAAGGTCTCTTACTTTGATTGCTCTGTGTGTGTGTTTGTGTGTGTGTGTGTGTGTGTGTGCTCAACAAAAGAATTAGTTTTTAACAGGTTTCTCTCCTCTCTGCAGGGCCCTGTTTTCTCAAGGTATTTAACCTGTGCTACTTTTCCATAAGGTACTGCCTAGAGCTACATATTCTAAGTCTGCTAAAACATTAGTAAAAGATTCAAGTTGTATTCTCCTGTAAATATTTTCAAATAAAAGACAATTAAATCTTTCATAATTTAAAAGAATGACCATATCTGATAAGATTCTGAGTGGCTTAAATTTGGTGAATTCTTCCTAGCCATGTCCAAAATATTGCCATGAATTTAGCAGTCCATTGACAAAGTAGGTATAGTAGACTGTCTACCATGTTAGTTTACGCATTTGACAAATGTTTACTTGGACATTTCTGGTGATCCAGCGGTTAAGACTCTTCACATTCACTGTAGAGGGCACGTGAAACCACCCATGAGGCTTTCTCTCGAGTTTCAATGTGAGACCAGCCTCCTCCTGAGGTGCCACAGGAAGTTCGGGATCCCTTTCCAGACAAAGCAGGGGAATCGACCCTCATGTCGAGATCAGTAGGGGAGAAGGGGCTCAGATTCCCTGTTCAGGGAATTAAGATCCCGAATGCCACCCTGTGCAGCCAAAGAAATAAACAAACACCAATTGTTTATTTATAACACATTCCATGTGCCAAATGCTAAAGATGACCAAATGATGACCAAAACAGATATGGTCCCTCCCTTCATGATACTCCCAGCCTATTGAGGAAGTTAGGCAATAAATGAATTAGCCCAAGGTAACACCTTGTAGGTAGCCCATACCTTGTAGGACATTTTAAGTTATTAGTTTAGTTTAGTTCTTTTTTTTTTTAGTCCCCTTTTTTGCTTATCAGTGTTCAGAGCAATTAATGATAGGAACAAAAAGCTAGAACTAAGCTAACATGCTGTTCTCTTCCTAGGTTTTGTTTCCAAATGCCAAAAGTAATTGAGGAAATTATGCTAGGTATTCTCACAGGGAAGAGGAAAGGACATGTCTCTGGGAAAAGAAGGAGGGAAAGTCTATGTGAATAAAAACAGTAGCAGAAGTTAGAAGGAGAGAAGACTGCAGGCTCCCGGAGGAGTAAAGACAGGAACCTCCTCCTGGCACACCATGGGAAGAAAGCTGGTCCTCAAAGAGAAGAGACCATTGAGTCATCACACCTGTGGAATGGATCTGGAGGAGTCTTGAGCCACAATGACAGTACCTTCAGAGTATCCTGGATCTTTTCATTAACCTGAGGGGGAAAGGCCCCAAGATTGACTGAGTTTAAATCCACTTTATCCTAGGAAGACAAAACATTGAATTTAAAGTGCATACCCCAGGTATACTTGAGTTCTTTTAACAAAATTAATAATTATTTAATACTATGAATAAAATAGACCTAATGTATGTAAAGTGTCTAAAATTATACTGATACATGATAAATTCTCAATAAATGTACTAATTAATATTAAAAATGGCACAAGGAGATATTAGTTAAATTTTATACAATATTGTGGCTATATGAAAGATGACTATCAGAATTTTGAAAAGCCCCTAGATGTTGAAGCTGAAACTCCAATACTTTGGCCACTGAATGCGAAGAACTGACTCATTGGAAAAGACCCTAATGCTGGGAAAGATTGAAGGCAGGAGGACAAGGGCATGACAGATGATGAGACGGTTGGATGGCATCACCGACTCAACGGACATGAGTTTGAGTAAACTCCAGGAGTTGGTGATGTACAGGGAGGCCTGGCATGCTACAGTCCATGGGGTTGCAGAGTCAGACACAACTGAGCCAATGAACTGAACTGACTGAAATGCAAAAACACTTTTTGACCAAAAATTTGCCTGCCATCATACCCCATTCACAAATTTTTACAGAGAAAATATCAGTGGATAAAGGGCTACAAATGTAGTCCTGCACATTTATATGATGATTCTATTCCAAGGTTCTAATGGGGTTGAATGCAAAAGTGAATCAAAAATATTTGAAATAGCAGCCCAACTCCCCAGTTCAAATACTGATATAATTTTTTTAAAAGGTTTAGAAATTTAGGAGTTTAACTATTAGTATGAGAACTCAATTTAATTAAAACAGCTGAGACACAAACCAATTCAACCCTATAATGAATCTGAATGATCAACCCCTCATTCTAACCCTAAAACTCTGAAAGTGCTTGCATATCTGGGAAATGAAGAATAACACAAAGGCAATAATTTTATTTGGAATCCACTTTTATACACAATGAATGAATGCAAAATTATGATGAAAATAAAATGAAAATAAGTGAAAAGTTCGTAGTCAAGAGTACACAGAGTGCTACAGAAACAAACTCAGACATATCCAAGTCATGGGAATTGTTAGACAATAATTTTAACCAAATTAAGCATATTAAATGCTTTGCAAGAAAGGATTGATAGAATGGATAAGAAGATGAAGTCATTCAGGAGAGAAATATAAAGTCAAAAAAAAGGAAATACAAGTGTTAGAATTGAAAATTCACTGGATGGGGTCGACAGAAGTTCAGACACTGTAGATAAAAGAATTAATGAACTTGAAGTATTGCTAAGAAGAACTCAGAATTAACTTTGCAATATTCCTGCCAAAAGTTCACAACTTGAATCTAATCATTAGAAAATACCAGACAATTTCAAATTAAGCAATATTCTACCAATTTTTTTTTCAAGGGTCTGTCTGTTCTCTTCAAAAACATAAGATTATGAAAGACAAAGAAAAACTGAGCACTATTCCAGACTTTTGAAAAACAGAACAAAAAATAATACATGCAATGGACTCTGGATCAGAAAAATGTTTTTCTTTTTCTATAAAATGTGCTTGCAATATTTGAATAATAACACTGTACATACTATTGTTAACTTCTTGTTTATGATAGCTGTACTATAGTTATATGACAATGTCCTTGTTTTTAGAAAATGCACACTGAATTATTTGTGCATCGATTTCCTCTCAAATGGTAAACTTTTACTACATATGCTGCACTAAAATCTAAAGTCGAAATTGCTATGTTCATGCTCGTGCATGCTCAGTAGCTTCCGTTGTGTCTGGCTCTTTGTGACCCCATGGACTGTAGCCCACCAGGCTTCTCTGTCCAAGGGATTCTCCAGGCAAAAATACTGGAGTGAGTTGCCATGCCCTCCTCCAGGGGATCTTCCTGACCCAAGGATTGAACCCGCATCTCCTGTGTTGCCAGCATTGCAGGCAGATTCTTTATAGCTGAGCCACCTGGGGAGCCCTAAAAATACTATACTTCTGAATGATACAGCTATTTCAGAATTCTTTAACTCCAGTAATTCCAATTCCATCTTTTTTTTCATTGTTAATCATTATCCCACAAAGTAGAGGCTAACATTGCTCTTTATATAGCCATAATTTTTTAGAATAACCTGTTTGTCTGTTTTTAATTTACTTACCATTATTTCTCACATTTTACATCATGTTTCCTGGATTTTTTTTAATCAACTACCACCTTGAGAATTTCTTTTAATTAATATTTGAATATCTTCATGTCAACCACATTCTGGAATAAAATTTTGCAGGGTTCAGAATTTTGCATTAATAGTAATTGTCTCTTAAATGTTATTCCCCTTTCTTATGGCTTTTATGATAACTGTTGGAAAGTCAGCTCTTAGCACTAATTTTTATTCCTTGTTGGATTATTTCTATTTTTTCCAATGGCTAATTTTAAGATTTTCTAATTGTCTTTGATCTTCTATAGTTTTATTCTAATGTATTTAAATGTGAATCTCTAGATTTCATTTTTGTTTCTTGTAGCTGATCATTCTTATATTTAATCAGTCTGGAATGAGCCCCTATATCTTTGATTATTAATTATCTTGCCACTTTTTTCTCTATTCTTTTCTTTTAGAAGTCTGAATAGATGCATCTCAAAATAATTATTCTTATCTCCATAACTCTTACATCCTTTTCATATTTTGCACCTCTATTTCTGTACTTGACATTTTTCTAGATCAATCTACATTTAAATAATTTGTTTTTCAACTATTTCTAATTGCTGTCAAAAGCACCAACGTCATGTTCAGTTTCTATTATAAATATATATGTGTGTGTGTGTGTGTAGTATTTCTAAGAGTTCCATTTGGTACTTTTCCTGTAAGTACTGTCTAGTCATTTTTATGGTATTTTTAATCTTTACCAATTCTGGGGCCCACATTTTATCTCATTACTAATCTTTAATATAATCACTTTATATTCTTTAATTATTCCAAAATCTGAACTTTGAGGTAGGGGTTAATTCTCTTTTACATGATTTTTCTTGAACTCTTTTTTCTTACCTGGTTACTCCATGTGATTTTAAAATTGGTTTGTATAAATAACCTATTGATATGACTATCCAGAGGAATGTGAATTGAGGTACAAACCAGAGAGGTACAATCAGAGGTACAGTCAGAGAGGATATGTGTTTATTTCTGCCAGGCACTCTAGTCATGACAAACCTAAGTGAAAGTGAAGTCGCTCAGTCGTGTCTGACTCTTTGCGACCCCATGCGTCCATGGGATTTTCCAGGCAATAGTACTGGAGTGGATTGCCATTTCCTTCTCCAGGTGATCTTCCCAACCCAGGGATTGAACCTGGGTCTCCCGCATTGTAGACAGATGCTTTACTGTCTGAGCCACCAGGGAAATCTAAGACCACCTTAAATTATTTTTCCACTTAAGATTTCTTATATCACCCAAGCAGGGTAAATTCAAATGTCATGCCTGCATAAGGATAAGACTATAGGTATAAATTCTCCATTTGCTGGTAAATAAAAATTGGTAATCTTCACTCTCACCAAAGTTGTTGGCATCCAAAAGTTTTGATTTCAAGAGTTCCAACAACATATCTAAGTGGGTCCAAGACCTTGTCTCCTTCTTAAACGGCCATTATATTTTTTTAAACCTTAAAATGCTTGTCAAAGTAGGCCTACAATCAGGTTATACTCATCACACTGGTAGTCATTTCCTTCTTCAGAATTTGCCTGCTTTCCTTTTTTGGCAAACTCATTTAGAATATTTGACTTTTCAATCTAGCATTTTTAGTTGCCCAGTTGCTTCAGTCATGTCCAACTCTTTGCAACCCTATGGAGCCCACCAGGCTTCTCTGTCCTTGGGATTCTCCAGGCAAGAATGTTGGAGTGGGTCACCATGCCCTCCTCCAGGGGATCTTCCTGGCCCAGGAACTGAACCCCATGTCTCCTGTATATCCTACACTGCAGGCTGATTCTTTATTGCTGAGCCACCAGGGAAGCCCAGCATTTTTAGCTATTTGGGAGTAAAACATTTTTAAAATATCTAGACCACTGTTTTATAAGAAGCATGACATAATTGTTTTAATTGCAGTTATATTCATAGTAGGTATAGAGAATTTACTCTGTTCAATTAGTTCAAGATTGTCTTGATCAGTTCAGGATGCAATAACAAATTACCACAGACTAGAGGGCTTAAACAATAAATAGTTTATTTCTCATGGTTTTGGAGGCTGGGCATTTGAGATTAGGGTGCCAGTATGGTTAGTTTCTTGATGAGGACCTTCTTCCTGGCTATGGCTTCATATGGTGGAGAGATCATGTCTCTTCTTCTAAGGGCACTAACCCCACTCATAAGGATTCCAACCTCAAAATGTTATTATATTACAAATTTTTACTTCCAAATACCATTACAGTGGAGATTAGAAGTCCAACATATAAATTTGGGGAGGGGACACAAGCATTCAGTCCATAGCAATGATCCAATACCATGATTTTCCAGCAAAAGACCCTCTTTTGATTTCCTTATTTATTTATTCTTTTTTTATTTGTTTGTTTAATTTATTTATCTCCTTTCATTCTCATTCTGCACTTCAATTTTTTTCTCTCCTAATGGTCATTCTTTCTAAAATGTTAAAGTATTTTTTTTTCATCTTTAGGTGCCCTTGTATAACATGCAATATTATTTTATACACATATCTTTTTAAATGACATTAATGTTATTATATTCAACACTGACTTGATTTTTCACTCTGTTAACTGGAGCTGTTTTTATGGTCTATCATGTTGACATACTTCTATATGTCCGTTTGTCTCCAATTGCTGAATATTTTTTATAAGGCACATCCACTATTAAGAGCAGTTAACCTAGATTGTTTGCAACTTCCTGTTACCACAAGTAATACTGTAGTAAATACTTGTATGGTCAGGCCACCCAAGATGGTTGGTCCCTTGCTGTCTCTATGTAACCTACACATCCAGACCCTGCTTCACCTATACCCAGTTGGTATGACTGACCTTTGTTCTTAATCATAAAGCCTAGTCAGTAAATGCCTATATATTTGCCCCTGGCCCCAGCTAGTGATTGTTCCAATCCTTAGATGAGAACTGTCTCTACAATGATAGTTTATCAAAAGAGAAGTGAGGAGTGTGCTCTTCTGCTGGTTTCCCTGGTAACCAATGAGCCAACCCCAGTCAACTCCCTCTATAACTGGTAATCTCATTCTGGCTTTGATAGCAAAGACTACTGCCTGCTGTCTGCCACACACAATAGAGTGTCACTCCAGGACCTTGCTTCAGACCTGTAAGCTCTCCCATCCATTAAGCTATTGGTGTCTCTGTCACTGACACTGGACCCTTTCTATGATCTTGTGGCTGAGTAAGTACAGGTCTTGTAAGCCTGAGGTTGCAGCCCAACAATACTCTAATGTTCTTTAATGGACATGTGAGTATTTTCCTGAAACTTATACCTAGGAGGAAGTTGCTGTGCGCCATTGTATTTATATTTCCCACGCACTAACTATGACAAACTGTTCTTTGGAATGCTTGTACCAGTCAACACTTCCACAATGTGTATCAGTACACATCTAAAAGATTTGAAGGAAGCATCTCGTCTCATTCTTCTCTTATAATTTGCTCAGCACCTGTCATATAGTCCTAGCTCAATACATTTATAAACTTCAGTCAGAAAACCTGGTCCATAGAAATAAGAAAAAAATTGCTTCTAATACCAAAGAAGCACTTTTCACAAAATAAGAATGCACATTACTAAAGTTACTTTTCTTTTTAAGCTTAATAACTCCATTTTAGTTCACATTCTAATGTAAAAAAATTACTATCACTATTGTTTTCTTTCCTCTATTGAATTTCTCTGGGTGAATTATTGACATAACAAAAATCTATTTCATATTATATAGTGTTAAAAAATAGTTTAAAGTCAATGACTCAGCTCGGTTTTCAAATTACCCTTGCCTCCTACTTATCTTTATGTTTCATTATGATGACTTGGTTCTTCAAAGAACTTTGTTTTCTTCACTAGAATCAGGTATATTGAAGATGAAATTGTGTTGTTATGTAAGAAGAAATCTCTTAAATTCAACCTATTAACAGTGTAACCTCTAGTCTTGACAGAAGCTTTCGATATATTGTACTTTGGAAAATTTATAGTTTCTACTAAGAAAGCTAATCTTTTTTTCCCTCTCCCTCTAAATTGGTACCTGTCCCAGAACTAAGGCAATAAACATAAACATTATTTTTCCAAAGACCTTGTTGCTATTTCAAATTGATGTTTAATAAGATGTTCTGTATCAAATACCTTATTTTATGAAGTTTGAGACCATAATACTTCCAAACAATACTATGGGACTTTGATATAGATGGAATAATTTGCAGAAACAATAGTTTGCCATTCACTTCTATTTCCTTTAAGATATATATATGCTTTTTCTTTGTTTCTAAATGACTTTTCCTGCATAATTGCTATAGTCATCTTCAGTTTTACAACCTTTGTCACAAAGTAAATGCATTAAGATACATTGTTCTTTTATCTCTGTGACATTTCAGAGTTTTTCATAAACATGAACTAATCTATACCCCTTATGACACAATATAACAACAGTTTGTTCTCATTCAAATTACTTGATTCTCTGTTGAAAAAATAATATTTTTGTTGATAATGACCTTATCCTCAGGTTCATAATAATAAATAATCATTTAAATAAAGTCAAAAGGTCAAACATGTTGCTTAAAATTATTAAAACAATTTTTTCCAATAGAAGAAGGGATCCATCCTTACCTTGTTGATATTGTTTTAAGAATATCAGAATACAAAATAATACCACTGAAAAAGATTTGATGAACCAACTAAATTATAGAGTCAGTTGCTGGACTAAATGAAAAATAAAAGTTATTTAAATATGACAGAACTTTATTTCTGTCTCATGTAACAAACTATATTGAAGAATCCCAGGGCTCAACAGTGTCAAGGACTAGACTTTTTCTGTCTTGTTTCTCTGCCATCCTAACTTCTTGATTTCATCTATGTGATCCAAAAGTAATCACCACCATATTCACCTTCCAGTTGGAAGAAGGGGGAAGGAGGAAGAAGGAGACCAGAGACATTCGTCTTCTTTTGAAGGTCATGAATCAGAGATGGAAATTTATCATTTCTAATGAAATCCCTTTGATCAAAGTTTCACGTGGGCCTACATAATTCCAAGAAAGAATTGAAAATATAATATTTATTCTAGGTGGCTTTCTACCCAGCTAAAATTCAGGAGTTCTATTAAAATAGAAAAGGAGAAGAATTGATATTGGAAAATAAGTAACCATATGCTCCATGCATTGTAGTTTAACTTCAATTTATTTTCCCCATCCAGAATGGATGCCACTTAAAAATGTATGAAAATAATCCTAACATTTTATTCATAGATAAGGAGGTGGCAAGCCTGAATAAACAGTGAGATTTTCATTTCTGTGACTATTCTATTTGTCAGCCACAAAGCTCCCAGACTTCCAGAGTAATAGTAAACAGAGACACAAGGGTCCTGTAAGTGGAGGAATGATTCAAATGGATTCAAAACTCTTCACGTTTATCTTCCAATGTTATTTTCACATTGTATCAAAGTGAGTCTCTATATTTAAAGTACAATTGCTGTGCACTTCCTTATTCATGAGTGAAACAGTTCCTACTTTGTGCCTGAAAAGGAAGTCTAGATGTTTCTAGACAAGTTTTGAGCAGGAGCAAAACTCAGAAATGCAACTGGCATGATGGGAGAGGTGAGCTATATTCTAACTATATGGCATAATGTAGTCAATAGAATTATTGACTTCATTTAATTATAATTAAAATTAAATTAAAATTAAATAATTTTTAAATTAATTAAAATTCTCCCCACACTTTTTGTATAGCTACTGCTGTTAGTGCTCACTAATTTTCTTTTTAGGGCCCTAAGAAGTTCATTGGAGAAAGCAATGGCACCCCACTCCAGTACTCTTGCCTGGAAAATCCCATGGATGGAGGAGCCTGGTAGGCTGCAGTCCATGGGGTCGCTAAGAGTTAGACACGACTGAGCGACTTCACTTTCACTTTTCACTTTCATGCATTGGAGAAGGAAATGGCAACCCACTCCAGTGTTCTTGCCCGGAGAATCCCAGGGACAGGGGAGCCTGGTGGGCTGCCATCTATGGGGTCGCACAGAGTCGGACACGACTGAAGCGACTTAGCAGCAAGAAGTTCATACCCTAAGTGCTGCAGGCATTGGAAGCTGAAGCTCACATCTGCACCATTTCCAGGGGATAACCTGTAGTTGACAGCAGCTGCCTTGCTTGGATATGCCTACATTTTACCCTAATCCATAGCCAACAACTTCTGCTGCTGCTGCTAAGTCGCTTCACTTCAGTTCAGTCTCTCAGTCATGTCCGACTCTTCGTGACCCCATGAATCGCAGCAAGCCAGGCCTCCCTGTCCATCACCAACCGCCAGAGTTCACTCAGACTCATGTCCATCGAGTCAGTGATGCCATCCAGCCATCTCATCCTCTGTCCTCCCCTTCTCCTCCTGCCCCCAGTCCCTCCCAGCATCAGACTCTTTTCCAATGAGTCAACTCTTCACATGAGGTGGCCAAAGTACTGCAGTTTCAGCTTCAGTATCATTCCCTCCAAAGAAATCCCAGGGCTGATCTCCTTCAGAACGGACTGGTTGGATCTCCTTGCAGTCCAAGGGACTCTCAAGAGTCTTCTCCAACACCACAGTTCAAAAGCATCAATTCTTCAGTGCTCAGCCTTCTTCACAGTCCAACTCTCACATCCATACATGACCACAGGAAAAACCATAGCCTTGACTAGACAGACCTTTGTTGGCAAAGTAATGTCTCTGCTTTTGAACTGTCT
>NW_011495027.1:14139959-14171573 GCF_000754665.1 Bison bison bison
AGCATCAAGAGGCTTTTTAGTTCCTCTTCCCTTTCTGCCATAAGGGTGGTGTCATCTGCATATCTGAGGTTATTGAGATTTCTCCCGGCAATCTTGATTCCAGCTTTTGTTTCTTCCGGTCCAGCGTTTCTCATGATGTACTCTGCATGTAAGTTAAATAAGCAGGGTGATAATATACAGCCTTGACAAACTCCTTGTCCTATTTGGAACCAGTTTGTTGTTCCATGTCCAGTTCTAACTGTTGCTTCCTGACCTGCATACAGATTTCCCAAGAGGCAGGTCAGGTGGTCTGGTATTTCCATCTCTTGAAGAATTTTCCACAGTTTATTGTGATCCACACAGTCAAAGGCTTTGGCATAGTCAATAAAGCAGAAATAGATGTTTTTCTGGAACTCTCTTGCTTTTTCCATGATCCAGTGACCCCATAGATGGCAGCCCATCAGGCTCCCCTGTCCCTGGGATTCTCCAGGCAAGAACACTGGGGTGGGTTGCCATTTCCTTCTCCAATGCATGGAAGTGAAAAGTTTAAGTGAAAGTGAAGTTGCTCAGTCATTTTCCATCCATGGAATTTTCCAGGCAAGAGTACTGGAGTGGTGTGCCATCGCCTTCTCCGAGCCAACAACTAGCAGGGTTTTATTTAAAAGCTCACATGGTTGCCTCCAGTTGGATCTAACTCCCCAATACTTCCAGTAAGATCAGATTGCCTGTAGACTCTCTCCTAGAGCCACACCTTTGTTTACCTTCTTCCCTTCCCTTATCTTCTCTCCTTCAGTAAATCCCTGAGGCTCTGCTTCTAAAGAAATCAAACTAAGATGTTTTCCTTTAAGTAGACTTAGTTTCTGTTAACATGAAGAGTAATGAGACAGGCAGATACCACACTCAATCCATGTCATCATCAACTATCAATTTGATTAGGAACATCCAAATATTTTCAATAATGATTCACTTAAGCAGAAAATATTACATGTGGACTTCAGGGCACGAATTAATATTGCATGTTCAATCTATTCAATACTAAATATTTTGAGCCATAAAAGATCTAGAGTTATAGACCTAATGCTAGTGAATAAATAACATTAATGTACAGTATATGTACAAACATGTATAATAATGTTCTACCATAATGTAATGAGAAAAAATACTAATTACATAAAATGAACTCTTGTTATTATGAGCTAATGAAATAGTCTAGGTAAGCCTACTGAAAAGAACAGGAGTCAATCTCCAATTATGCTACCATATACCCAAATTTATATTATCATAAGGCTATTATTAGAGGATGTCCTCTATATGATTACTTGAGCATTCTTAAGATCTACAAAATGTATTTTATCCTGGGACATCTCAATTATGACTCTGCCTTGCATCTAATTCAGTGTTTACAGTTTATGGGAAAAAATATTTTTCAAAATTACATAAGATGTAAAAAGTTCCCAAAGCTTAATTACATGGCCCCAAATCTCAGGATATTTCTAAATAAATATGCATTTATAAAATATTATTTCACACTTTTTATTAGGCATTTTTATTTTTAACCTTATCATTTTCATTTAAAACTGTCATATTGATTGAACATTTATCTGCTAATTGTTTTTTTTTTTTTTTTAGATTTGCAGCTCAGGTCAACCACAAGAATTTAAAATGATTCTGGTCCTTACTACTGTTTCCAGGAAAAGGGACTACTTCTAGATTAACATTCCTGATATCTTCCCTCATCTTCTTACTCATTCTTTCTCATGGAGAGAAAGTGAAATAACTGATTGAGGTGTCCACATTTAATGAATGAGTGGAGACAATCTATTAAAAATGACTAAGGAATCATTTTCTTTTCTTCCATCTCCAACCCTGACCAGTGTAACTCAGCAATGAAAATAAATGTGTCAGCTCTTCCAATCCAAACTTCAGTTCAGTTCAGTTCAGTTCAGTCACTCAGTCATGTCCAACTCTCTGCGACCCCATGAACCACAGCATGCCAGGCCTCCCTGTCCATCACCAACTCCAGGAGTTTATCCAAACTCATGTCCATTGAGTATCCTCCTGCCCTCAAACTTTCCCAGCATCAGAGTCTTTTCAAATGAGTCAGCTCTTCGCATCAGGTGATCAAAGTATTGGAGTTTCAGCTTCAACATCAGTCCTTCCAATGAACACCCAGGACTGATCTCCTTTAGAGTGGACTGGTTGGATCTCCTTTCAGTCCAAGGGACTTTCAAGAGTCTTCTCCAACACCACTGTTCAAAAGCATCAATTCTTCAGCGCTCAGCTTTCTTTGTACTCCAACTCTCACATTCATACGTGACTACTGGAAAAACCATAGCCTTGACTAGATGGACCTTTGTTGACAAAGTAATGTCTCTGCTTTTTAATATGCTGTCTAGGTTGGTCATAACTTTCTTTCCAAGGAGTAAGCGTCTTTTAATTTCATGGCTGCAGTCACCATCTGCAGTGATGTTGGAGCCAAAAAAAAATAGTCTGCCACTGTTTCCCCATCTATTTGCCATGAAGTGATGGGACCAGTTGCCATGATCTTAGTTTTCTGAATGTTGAGCTTTAAGCCAACTTTTTCACTCTCCTCTTTCAGTTTCATCAAGAGGCTCTTTCCTTCTTCTTCACTTTCTGCTATAAGGGTGGTGTCATCTGCATATCTGAGGTTATTTTTAGACAATTGTCTAGACTGGAAGTAGGTGAATGTGCCAGCGAGCCCATTTACCTACAATTAGGTCATTACTTTCAATCAAATGTTTATCAATTAATAAGGTGCAATATTTATCTACTTTTAGAGTGTCTCTCTCTTTCTCTCTCTCTCTTTTTTTTTTTTTTGTAACAAAATTAGGACAGAAAAGAGAAGATGGTTATTCACTGACCATGTAAAACCCAGTCCACTCTTATTCATCAAAATCTATTTGTCCCTGCTGATATGGTGACTTATTTCCATGAAATAGTCTGATAACCCCACAAAATGTATAACTGCACTCAGCTCAGGGCACTTCAGCACAAGCAAATGTGCTCTCTGTATTTGCAATTAAGCCAACAGACATATCCGCTTAAAGGCTAATGTGAACTTTTACCCTTGAAGAAATCATTAATATTCTTTATTCATATTTTTTAAGTTGGTTTATTTTTCAAAGTTGGGTTCTCAGAAATCTATACTTAAAAATAAAAACTTTGCCTGAACAAACAACACAATATAAAGAAAAAATATTTATACTAAAACCTTGAACTACCATTTTCTTTTTTCTCCTATATTTCAAAAGATCACCTGATCATTGTTAAAGTGTTTCTTTAACATTTTTTAAAAAGTCATTTTATTGTATGTAATACAACATTTAGTCAACCTTGACAAGAGAAAAAGAAACAAAAAGAGCACATTTTGTGTTTCTTATATGTTATAAACTGCTGAAATGGGGAAAAGATTTCACCTCTCTTAAAATCATCTTTTCCTCTCACTACACACTGGGAAATCTCATGCATTAATACCTCATGACTTTGTATTCCATCTCTACATTTTTGACTGTCATTTTTTTGTGTGTCCAACATTAACATATTTACTCATTTGCTCAGTCCTATAATACATGAAAAATAATTTTGGAATTGCTTTATCCATATCACTACCAAAACAAACTTTATAAGAAAAGTTCATAATATTTTTCAGTTTAGAGATACAGTTTAGAATGCATCTCTCTGAGGATACAGAATATAGCATTTCAAAGTTGCATGGGTTAATTTCAATGAGATATTCTTTCATTGAGGTATGACATTAAATTTCTTTGGTTTTGCTTTTCTTCAGTATGAGGTTCCTTTTTGTCTCCATCTTTGTTGATTTATTTAATTTTATTTTTTTTTTAGCAAAACACATGGCTCAAAATCAAAACTTCTAACTAAATACTCAGAAAAATCATAGTCACATCTGTATTCCCACCTAATTCACATGATAATCAACTTCACTACTTTCTCTAGTAAAGGTTCATTTGTTTTAGCAAAATTAAGCAAATATCTATATATTATAAATTCTTTTTTTATTTTTATTTATTATTATTATTATTTTTTTTTACTTTACAATATTGTATTGGTTTTGCCATACATCAACATGCATCCGCCACGGGTGTACACGTGTTTCCCATCCTGAACCCCCTCCCACCTCCCTCTCCATACCATCCCTCTGGGTCATCCCAGTGCAACATTCCCAAGCTTCCTGTATCCTGCATCTAACCTGGACTGGCAATTCACTTCTTATATGATATTATACATGTTTTAATGCCATTCTCCCAAATCATCCCCACCCCTCACAGACTGTTCTATATATAGTATAAATTCTTGTTATTTCTTAGAGGAAAGACAGCATATTAAATGTATACCTTTGCACTGAGCTTTTTCCATACAGTAGCATATACTAGAAAATTGCTCCATGTTACCTTAAAGATATCTCTATTGTTATTTGTATTTATTTGCTTTTTAGCAATAATACTTCAGAGTGTGAATGTACCTGAGCATATTAAATTTTCTACATGATATTTAAGTTGTTTTTCAGTTTTTTGCTAATGCCACAATGAATAATCTTGACTAACTTCCTGCAGGTGGGATTGCTGGGTCAAAGAGTAAATGAAACAAAACTATAATTGTATAGCACAAGGAATTATTGTCATTACCTGTCATTCCTAATACTGGTGATTTGTTTCTATTGCATTTCATTTTGGTTAGTCTTACTATTTACTAGTTTTCATCTTTTAAAAAACTAGTTTTGATTTTACTCATTTTACCTATTGTGTGTTTTGATTAAATTCTGTTCTTTATTATTTCCCCTCACTGTACCTTATTTAGGTTTAAACTGCTGCTCTTTTGCTAACTTCTTCAGACTGATACATATACATCATTTATTTTCAGGCTTTTTCTTCACATATATACTTTGAGGGCTATATTTTTTTTTTCTGAAGATGTATTCAGTCCCATACCATAAATGTTATATATTATCTTTTCATTATACTTAAACTCAAAACATTTTCTATCAACAATATTTTATTAATAATTCTTCTTTTATGTATGGGTTATTTCATTTTCAAACTTTAGGAGATTTTTTACTTACTTTCTTATTTACTGATTTCAAACTCAAATCTATTATAGTCAGAACATACTCTGTATTATTTCAGTTATATGAAGTATTCTGAGACTAGCTTTTTGTATGTGTAGTCCACCATATGAAAATTTGGGGAAATATTCCAAGTACACTCCTGTATATTGATTACTTGGATGCAGTGCTCTATATTGTCAATTACGGTTAAGTTGATTAATCTTTCTTTTCAATTATTCTGTACTTTTACTGATATTTTTCTGCTTTATCCATAGCTTTCTGGAAATTTTGTATTAAAAATCTTTCCCTATGATCATGGATTTATATATTTATTCATTCTTTCAGTGTTTATTCTATAAACTATGTAATTAGGTACATACAAATTTAAAATTATTATATATTCCTGATGAATTGACCCTTTTATCATTATTAAATGCCTCTCTTTACCACCAGTAATGCTTTATGTCTTAAAATCTATTATATCTAATATGGGTATAGTTACATAAAATTTATGCTAGTTGCTGTTTGAATGTTACATCTTTTTTTCTTTTACTTAACTTTCCACTTTTATGTAGGTCCTTATATTTAAGATTTTATCTCTTGCTGCAGCATATAAGTGTCTTGTCTGGTAATCTTTGACTATTAATTATAGAGTTTAATAATCTTATTATGAATTTAATCAAGTATTGATGCATTTGGATTTACTACTATCTTAATATTTTATTCTATTTGCCTCACTTCTTTTAGCTTTCCTTTTCTCTCCCTAACTTCTTTTGGGTTTATCAAGTATTTTTCATTGTATTTTTGTCCTCTGTTACCTTTTACATTATACATTCACTAACATTTTTAATTTTATTTTATTATACTTGTGTTTTGGGTGGTTCTTCTAAGAATCCTTCAATTCCTCAATCTTATATATATGTGTGTGTGTGTGTGTATTTATATATATTAGCATTCCTAGATGGTGCAAGGATATTAAAATACTTTAACTTCAATTACCCCTTTGCATTTTTGTGCCATTCTTGTCACGTGTTTTGGTAAAATACCACTATGCATTATTATTGATCTTTATAGTCACTATTTATTTGAACATATTCACCACTTCAGATGGTGACTGCAGCCATGAAATTAAAAGACACTTACTCTTTGGAAGGAAAGTTATGATCATGCTGCACTCAATATGCCAGCAAATTTGGAAAACTCCGCAGTGGCCACAAGACTGGAAAAGGTCAGTTTTCATTCCAATCCCAAAGAAAAGCAATGCCAAAGAATGCTCAAACTACTGCACAATTGCACTCATCTCACATGCTAGTAAAGTAATGCTCAAAATTCTCCAAGCCAGGTTTCAGCAATATGTGAACCGTGAACTTCCAGATGTTCAAGCTGGTTTTAGAAAAGGCAGAGGAACCAGAGATCAAATTGCCAACATCCACTGGATCATCGAAAAAGCAAGAGAGTTCCAGAAAAACATCTATTTCTGCTTTATTGACTATGCCAAAGCCTTTGACTGTGTGGATCACAATAAACTGTGGAAAATTCTTCAAAAGATGGGAATACCAGACCACCTGACCTGCCTCTTGAGAAATCTGTATGCAGGTCAGGAAGCAACAGTTAGAACTGGATATGAAACAACAGACTGGCTCCAAATAGGAAAAGGAGTATGTCAAGGCTGTATATTATCACCCTGCTTAGAGTACATCATGAGAAACGCTGGACTGGAAGAAACACAAGCTGGAATCAAGATTGCCGGGAGAAATCTCAATAACCTCAGATATGCAGATGACACCACCCTTATGGCAGAAAGGGAAGAGGAACTAAAAAGCCTCTTGATGAAAGTGAAAGTGGAGAGTGAAAAAGTTGGCTTAAAGCTCAACATTCAGAAAATGAAGATCATGGCACCCGGTCCCATCACTTCATGGGAAATAGATGGGGAAACAGTGCCAGACTTTATTTGTCTGGGCTCCAAAATCACTGCAGATGGTGACTGCAGCCATGAAATTAAAAGACGCTTACTCCTTGGAAGGAAAGTTATGACCAACCCAGATAGCATATTCAAAAGCAGAGACATTACTTTGCCAACAAAGGTCCATCTGATCAAGGCTATGGTTTTTCCTGTTGTCATGTATGGATGTGAGAGTTGGACTGTGAAGAAGGCTGAGCGCTGAAGAATTGATGCTTTTGAACTGTGGTGTTGGAGAAGATTCTTGAGAATCCCTTGAACTGCAAGGAGATCCAACCAGTCCATTCTGAAGGAGATCAGCCCTGGGATTTCTTTGGAGGGAATGATACTGAAGCTGAAAGTCCAGTACTTTGGCCACCTCATGCAAAGAGTTGACTCATTGGAAAAGACTCTGATGCTGGGAGGGATTGGGGGCAGGGGGAGAAGGGGATGACAGAGGATGAGATGGCTGGATGGCATCACTGACTCGATGGACGTGAGTCTGAGTGAACTCCGGGAGTTGGTGATGGACAGGGAGGCCTGGCGTACTGTAATTCATGGGGTCGCAAAGAGTAGGACACTACTGAGCGACTGAACTGAACTGAACTGAACTGATTCACAACTTCACCATTTACATTGTTAGTCTTCCCCTCTCTGCTTTCATTCTTCCCTATGAGGTGATGTTCCTTCTGTTTAAACAAATATTTCCTTTTAGGAGTTTTTGTTGGCATCAATATATCCTGTCTTGCTTTTGTTTATGAGGAAATTTCTTTTGTCTTCATTTTTGATAGATATTTACAATAAAAGGAGAATTTTAAGATAGCCATCTTTTTTTTTTTTTTTAAACCATTTATGGTCTTCATATAGGTCTCTTCTGGCTTCCACTTTTTTGTGTAAGAAATAATTAAGAATTGTAGAACTGTTACTTTAATTTTGTCTTTTTTTTTCTCCAAGATTTTTCCCTTTGTCATTACTTTATATTAATTTTACTATAATGTGCCTGGGTGTCATTTTCTTTGTCTCCATCCTGTTTAGTCTTCTAGTGTTTCTTGAATCTGTAGCTTAATATCTTTCATCAATTTTGGATAATTTGGGGCCTTTATTCGGGTCTTTCTTAGTGTCTTAAAAGTCTATGCATCACATATATAAATTCTTTATGTATTAGACACCTGTTATGCTCTTTTCTGTACTCTTAATCTTTTTGAATATTTTTTACTAATTTATCTATCTTATTCACTAATCTTTCTTGTAACTCTATGATAGCCTGTTAGCAAGGAAGCTGATCTCCTTAATGCAGTCAGGGATTAAGCTACTTGTAACTGGTTTTAGGCTTGGTCTTCTAATTCGCTATTATTCGCAGTGTATACTTCTCCAGAAGGCTTAACTAAATACCTAGAAGATTTGATGTAGTCAAATCTTGCTAGACTTTGAACTCAGTTTTTAATCTCCAAACAGCACTGTAATTCTCTGCCTCTTTTCAACTGTCTGCTTTTAGCTTCTGAGCCTTTCCACCCACACTGCATATGCACTAACAAATGACTCAAAGAGAAAAGCTGCCAAGAATAACACACTTAACTAGTTTTCCTCCTCTCTGGAATCCAGGGTCTCCAAGTTTTTGTTGCCTTGATTGCTTTCTGGTGTGTTCCAACAATTTTTAAATCAAATCCAGCTTTATTTTTGCTCTCAGTGGGAGGGTGGTCTGCTACAAACCAGTTCTTCCTAGCTGGAGTATGAAATTTTAGATATTTTTATAAATCTATGTTAATGATAACTCCTCCATGAAACTTTTTTCTTATCATCTTATCAGAAATAATTTCTTCCTCCACTAAATTCATGTGAATATAGAGATTGATAGGATAGAATCTGGAGCCATTTGACTCAGCCACAACTTTGGACAAGTTATCTAATTTTCTTTTTCCTCAGTTTTCTCTTTAATAAGATGGAGATAAAATGTGCACTTATGTCACAGTGCTGTTAGAAAGATTAAATAAGATGATATATGTAAAACACATAGTAAGCATTATGTAAGTGTTAGATATTCTTAGTAATATTATTAGTAATATGATAGCACCTTTCATTAAATATTTTCTTATTTGAGCATATATTAATTTAGACCTGACAATTGTACATTCTCTGAGAGGAAATGTCTTCTTCATCTTTATTTCCAAGTCTTGAGTGCTGCCACACATGTCTATTCATTGCATTAATAAATGAATATAAAATTAACTGTATATACTAAGATTGGTTAATTTAATGAAATGAAATGGCAATTTGTGTTGAAAGACCCATGGAGAGTGAAAGAAGTTTATTTTTTGCAAATGAGAACTGGATCTGTAGATTTCCCATATCCATTTTAACACAATTTAGCTCCTTAAAAGAAGAAATTGGGTTTTTGTGATGTCTTTATTTCAGCACTTAGCTCAGTTCTTGGTTAATGATAGATGCTCAACTAGTGTTTGCTGAGTGACTGAAGCAACACTCATTCTGTCTTATTTATTACTACGTACTGATGATCTAAAGTGGTTTTATTGAAAGTTCTTATTTATCTAGATTTCAACTTATCAAATCTTCTCCCAAATTAAAAAAAGCTGCAAGTTTTCTTTGAAGAGTCAGTTTTATTTCTCCTTTAGTGAGCTGTATTCCACTGACTATTCTAAAAGCTTCTTTTAAATAATTTGCATCAGGCAGTTATGCTTCTATTATGCTAAACTCTTATCACCCAAGTGTGGCCCAGATGTCCATAGACCAAATAACTTAAACATCTTCTCACATGCTACAGAAGACAAAGAAAAATTTTCTATATTTTTCAAGCCAAGATTTCCCTTTTAAATTTTTGATCCTTATCTTTTTTTTTTTTCCATAACATTAGCCAAAGTCTCATGGATCTTATTTTCTATATGTTGCCCTTCAGAGAGGTCCTTTGATGACAAGAAGAAAATGTTCAAAGATTTGATCTGGACAACAGAGAACCACAGAGCTGTGCTACTTCTTTTTTCTTTGCCTTGACCTTACCCAGAAGAAAGCACTCCTTTAGGCTCAAACTCTTGAAAATGATTGAAGTCTCTCTTAGGATGTGCTTAGGTCATAGGAAAAAAAAAAAAAATTTAAGTTCCATTCAAGGTACAGCCTCCCTTTACTGTATAGATTAAATTGGAAAGTACCATTGGGAAGGGAAAGAGGATCATGAGTATTTAAAGTTTATCATAAATGAGAAGTTTGTGAACAAAGCCTGCCCATGAGGCTGAGGATTGTGTCACATTACTTCTTAAAAGCAAATCTGCAAAAAGGAGTACTCACCATACAATCACACCAGAGAACAAAAATTCAGTATATGCCTCATTATCACTCTGAGAAACGCCAGTACCAATGGTCTTTCTTTAAGCTCTTGACCACCTTTTGACATTTTTCCTTTAAGTCACATCATCTTTGGCAGCTCACACAGCAACTAAAAAATTTTGTTTCTTGTCAATTATAAGTCCTTTTATGTTTTCTTTCTCACAGATTTTTGAAATGAGGAAAATACATGAGAAAGACATTTCTTAGATGAAGAGAGAAAGGAAATATTTGCTATAAAATGACTCACTGCCAAAGTTACTATTTTACTAGACAAGAGAACCAGCAGTCTTGGAATAAGTGTTTACAATAACAGTGTTAAGTATTCATTTATCTATTTGACCACGTTAATTAAAAACGCTATTACCAGACACCGCAAAATGGCAAGTGAATTTATACTTGATGCCGATTTGAATTTATACATGATGACAGTTTGATCCAAGTTTTCTATTCTCAGCGTATAGATTGTAAAACAATGCTATTTGGTGAGATTATATAAACCCTATATTATAGCTTTAAAGGTAAATAAAACAACTCCACTCCAAATTATTTCTCACTCCAACTGCTTTTACTATACTGTACTCCATATTGTAGAGTCCACTGGTAAATAAATAACGTGCAATCCATTGTCCTTATTGTCACTGAAAACATGTATTCATTCAGTGATTCTTTTATTCAACAAACATTCTGATTCTATTGTATGCAAAAACAAACTATCCATACCCCAATTCAGCATATTCCATATTGTTGAGATTTTGGGGTCTAAGACAGGGATCAGTACTTTTATCTATAAAAGACCAGGAAATAAATATCTTACAACTGTAAAAAGGAATGAATTTGAATCAATTGAGATGAGGTGGATGAAGCAGAGCCAGTTACACAGAATGAAGTAAGTCAGAAAAAGGAAAACAAATATCATATGTTGATGCATATATGTGGATTCTAGAAAAATGATACTGATGAACCTATTTACAGGAATAGAGACCCTGATGTAAAGCATGGTCTTGTGGACATGATGGAGGAAGGAGAGGGTGGGAGGAATCGAGAGAATAGCACTGACATGTGTATACTACCATGTGTAAAACAATTAATCGAAAGCTGCTATACAACACAGGGAGCCCTGCGTAATGCTCTCTGATACCCAGAGGGGTGGGATGGGGCATGGGAGGGAGGCTCAAGAGGGAGTGGATATATAGATAAATATGGCTGATTCATGTTATTATACGACAGAAACCAACATAACATTGTAAAGCAATTATCCTCCAATTAAAAAAAGAAAGAAAAAGAAAAAAATAACTAAGTATCTTAGACATTGCAGATCGCAGAACACTCTCCTGGAGATGCTGCTGTTGCTTTTTTCTTCTTCTTCTCCTCTTTCTCTGTTCCTGCCTCTTCCTTCTCCTCTTAAACCATTTAAAGATGTAAAAATCTTTTTTTAGCTTATAGACTGTGCAAAAACAGGCCTTGGGCTGGATTTGGCCAACAAACCATCGTTTGCCAGCCCTTAGTCTAAGGGCATGTCTTTATCAAAATATGTTGAGTTTAAAACTCACTCTCATCCTCTTTAGAGTTTCCCTGTCACCATAATAGGAATATTGAGCTTCATGATTCTCTTCCCATCATTCAATTTCTGCTTCAGTCTCCAGAGGGTAACTGATTAAACTAGGGAACACATACATTTTATTTAGGAACCACTTTTGCTATGAAACATAATGGTTGTAACTCAACCCAAACTGAAGACCCCTTCAATATTGCTACACAGAATAATTTTTCTCTCAATGATTTAAAATTTCTTGAACAAAACCTAAGATTTTTATTTCCTTCTCAGATACAAAAATCCAACCGGATGATCTTTCATATAAAAGGAACAATGTGTTTTAAAATACAATTCTTAAAGAATAAAAGTACTGCTCTTTTAAATTGTTAATACCTAACCTCTAGAATCTGTCCTCAAGGATTCCAAAATAGTTTTGCCAAGGCTTAGAGAATAGAAATGGTCATACACAAACACACACACACAGATCTGGAAAACACACTGACAGAGAGATCAACACATGTAACAATGAAGAAAGTAGATTGAATTTTGTATTATGGTTCTTGGAATCAGTATCACTTGCTTAGTGTTCTACCTAATATGTGTATATACGGGTTTTTGTTGTTGTTCCGTTGGTAAGTTATATCCAACTCTTTGTGACCCCATGGACTGTAACCTGCCAGGCTCCTCTGTCCATTGCCTGGGATTCTCCAGGCAAGAATACTGGAGTGGGTTGTCATTTCATATTCCAGGGGGTCTTCCTGACCCAGAGAGTGAATCAGCATCTCCTGTGTCTCTTGCATTGGCAGGCAGATTCTTTACCACTGAGCCACATGGGAAGTGTGATATAGATCTAGATATAAAAATAGGTTAGATATAAAGATATAGTAAACACCCCCAAATAATGATGGTTTAAACAAGTTAAGTATTTGTCACTTAAAAGTCCTGATGTAGTTACTTCATGGCTTGTATGGCAGCTCCATGGTCTTCTGGGGTCCAGGCAGTATCTGTCCTTCTGCTTTTTTTTTATCCCCAGGACGAGTCCCTCAACCTCATGGTCTGAGATATGGCTTCAGCTCACAGAGGACAGAGGAAGGATCATATCTGTTTCATCAAAAAGAAATACCAGAAGCAGCACATCACCTTAGCTAGAACTTAGTCTCAAATTACAGTAGGCTGTAGGGTTAAGAAATGCACTCTTCTAAGAGACATGAAAATCATGTGTTCAAGAGAACAGATATTGAGAAGCAAACAACTCTTTCCCTATAGCGATCAGAATGTTTTGAGATCATTCAGTGACATAGAAAACTAATGGAATTATCTGTAAAGGAGAAAGCCTTAGAGGTACTTCTGACACAATAAGTAGAACAAATAAGCATACCATTTAAAGTTACTTGGAAATATTCAGTGAAGGCTTAAGAAACTTAATTAGAAGACATTAGATGACAAAATCAACATAATACATTTTTATATTAGCACTACTTGTGACATTTCTAACTAGCAATAAGAATGAGAGGGAACATTTGTAGTTTGGAGTGTCCCTTACCCAACTTCTTTTTGTTTGGTTAGCTCTGTGCCCAATTTTCTTCGGAAGATTCACCTCTGCTCCTCTGGTACAGTCTTGGTGGAAATATCAACAGATACTCTGCTCAACTGAGGGTCTTGAGAATTAAGGTAAACCAATAAGGATCTCTTTGGATACATTGAAACCAAATCAAAATGACACCAAGTTGCAGTGGTTCAGCCTGTGCCTTTCTGATGAACTGTCAAACACATAACGTCCTCAGTTCCCATTCTATTTGAAATATACATCTATATACACGTTTGTTTATTTCATTGATACAGCCCAAATTATTCCAATGAATTCTCTTTTGGTTTGTTTTAGGAAACATCATATCTTTTTTTTTTTTTTTTTTAGGAAGCATCATATCTTGCTGCTTGCAAACAACAGCAAAAATCTGGCCATATCTGGATAGTAAATTGTGTACCAGGGTGAGTATAAGATATATAAATGTACACACATACACACTAATAGGACTCATGAAAAAGAGATCAGAATTTTACTATATTGTTTTCTCTTTTGTGTATACTTGGTTTGTTTTTTTTTTTTTTTTGCATGTATATGCTGAAAGGTGAAATATCCTACTCTAATTATTTGAGAAACAATGGGAGGAAGCAATAGCTGGAGAGAAAGCACATGATTTGGTAGATGGGGAAAGGTAAAATGAAACATTTTTAGGCCAGATGGAGTATCTACCCAGCAGCCTAATGATCTTAAGAAAGTGATTTTTCTGGGTTATACACAAGTCTAATATTTTTAAAGCCCTTGTTCCAAAGGATAAAATCATGCAGTACAAATGAAAACACAATGTGTGGATTAAATGCCTCTGGTTATATGAATACTGAGGGCTTTTTTAATGTATGTGTGTGTCTTTATTATTGCTCTTCTATTGTCATTTCAAAAAATGAATTTCTAAGACAGCCCTTCTAAAAGGTACTTTAGGCTTAATGGCTACAGCATTTCTGAAAGTGTTCAGAGGGTCAAATTGATTCAATTATTTTCGTTTGGATGAAAGGAACAAACATTCTTGAGAGTCTACTATGTTGGTTCTTAACCCCATTTGAATATTAGATTCACGAGAGAGCTCTTTAAAATGCAGATTTCCAGAACATTTAAAGTCCTCCTCCGCATCACTGTGATTTTGATACATCCAGTAAGTGCTAAGGATTGTACCTTATATTCTTTATATATAAGATCATACAGGGTAGTGGAGCAATTAAGAGGTCAGGCGCTGGATCCAGATTTCATTCAAATCCTGCTTGAGCGCAAATTGGCTAGATAACTTTGGGCAATTTACTTAACCTTATTGTATTTTGTGTTCCTCTGCTATAAAATGAGGACAGCGTTAGTGTTTGCTTCATTCTATTGTGATTTCTGGGTGGTTAGCATTCATTATTGTGGATTGCATAATAACTGATTTTAAATCCTTATAAAAATCCATTGAAGTTACTATTATTTTCATTTTAATATAGGGAAACTTAGAGATGAAAAATGATTTTCCCAAGGTCATCTAAGCTAAGGCATGGTACATTAGCAATGATGGAGACTATATGAAAAGCAATTACTGGAGTGAGTTTTGGTCATGGTGACTTCGAAATTGTTACGGAGTGCCTAAGTAGAGAAGTAATGTCAATTGTGTCATGTGGCTCTATGTCTCAGCAGAGTGGTCCTGGCATAGGGATATTCATTTGCGGTCTTTGACATGTAAATTGTGACTGAACACCTGTGACTGAATCTGGGAGTAAGAGTGAGCTCATGCAGGAATCACATACAGAAGATAGCAGAAGGCCATTACAGGTCTTGAGAATGTCAACATTTTACAGGACACATAGTCAAAATGGAGATTGAAAGAAGACTAAGAAGCCAGAGGCAAAAGTAAGCTCTGAGAAAGTGTTAACTTAGAAAATTAGAGTGTGGAGTTTCACTAGGGAATGTTACTTAAAAGTGTTAAATAAACCCAAAGGTTTGAGGAAAAAGTTGTCACATGGCTTGAGAAAATTAAAGGTGATCTGGGTCCTAAGGCACATCAGTTAACTAGACTAAATATGTGAGCATAGCAAGTATGAACATCACTTCAAGAAGTTTGGTGCTAAAGGGAAAGAAAGAGGATTATAGATAGGAAAAGATAATGGTAGGGGTTAAACAAAATAATGGAAAATGAAGGTAATGGATTTGTGGCTCAGTAACAATTTTCTCTGACCACTTCTTTTCAACTGAACTACTTCTGAATGAGTATATTATATGTGTATCCATTCAGGCATGAATGTAAATTAGAAGTGTAAACATTTTGAAGACTTTGCACAGTGAGCTTATGAAACTTAACCCCCTTGAGTAGTAAAGTGAACCTACAAGTCAATACTGAGTAGAAAGATTCTCAAGATGTGACAAATGTTACCAAGTAAAAAGAAGGAAGCTTATATTTTATTTTAAAGTTAATTGCATACAGGAGAAAATATAAGTTTTTGTTTTAATTTAATTCCCAATAGTCTAGGATCCAACAAATTTTGGGAAAACATTGCTATCATACTACAATGGTTTCAAGTTCATTTTCTTCATGTTATTGGAGATGGTTTTAAAATTAAATAATTTTATATTAATATGAAAAACACTCAAAATTTCTGAATTGAGAATTAATGTCATTTTCTAAAATGAATTCATGGACATGAAAGCAAAAGGAATTTGTGTTTGAAAGAAAATTGTGAAGTTTTACAGATCATTCACCATAGCACAAAGAGACGTGAAGGTTCAAGCGTCCTTACTTTTATAGTATCAAAGTATCACATGTAAGCAATTTACTTTACACTTTTCCCTTTTTATTTTAGAAGTATATCTATATGACACATGCCTTAGTGGAAATATAACTCAACATAGAGTTACACTGATGATGAGTTACTTCATTTATTTTATGATGTATTAGAATCATTCTACTTTCTTTCAGTTCTGTGAACAACAATCTTACTCCAAATGTGGTGACACTAGATTTGCTGTTGATTTTGAGCTGTTTCTTCAACTGAACATTTTAACAGGGATCCAGTTATGTTGCTTACTCAATGGACTTCAGTGAAAACCATAACACCCAAAGACAGAGTAAGGAAAATAATATGGGAGTTGAGTATGTGTGTTAGTCACTCAGTCGTGTCCAAATCTCTATGACTCCATGGACTGTAGCCTGCCAGACTCCTCTCTCCGTCATATTCTCCAGGCAAGAATACTGGAGTAGGTTACCATTTCCTAGTCCAAGTGATCTTCCCCACCCAGGCCTATTACTAAATGCTGGGAGACAGTTGGGCAGTGGGATGTAGGATGAGGCCTCTGGAACAACGCCACAGAGCAGAAACTGATCACCTTTCCAAATGAGATTACACTGAAGTTTACAACCATCTACCAAAATGGATGAAACTACATTTTAAAGAATATGTGTGTAAAAGGAAATCTTTTACGTAGGAATATTGGAATGATTGGATCAAGTTAATATTTGTCAGCGGTCTCTTACTCAAGGACAAAGGTTGTGACTCAGTACTTGATAGAGAAATACAAAAGTAAGCTTTTGGCATCTTTTTGTTGAGTTGTATGATTGGTGTGCATATCCTCTAAGGGCAGGAACTGACATATTTTTGTATTCCCTGCTCAGAAAGCCCCTTGCCAGTATTCCATGCTAAATACACATTTGGTATTTGGGGGAAATATGGGCATTATAAGCATACAGACTTGAGTGCCTACCCTGACCACAGTCAGCACTAGACATATCCATATTTGCAAGTTTCTTAAGCATTCTGATGTTGGTTTCCTTCATTTCTGAATAATAATATATAGGTTGAAGGTTTGTTGCAAGGAATAAATAATGTGACAATTGTGCAATAATGCTTTAGTATCTCTTAATATAATGTTTAAGATTGATGATATTGAATAAGTTTTAGTTCTATTCTTTTCTTCCCTTTATGATTCCTGTTTATACTTAATTCTTGATTTCCTGTGAAAACTCAGTGACTTGCATTAATGTCCCTGATTTTGGCCAGGATAGTCCTCCATTACTGATTCTTGCTTTCTGACTCTAGGCCTCACATACTTGCTCTATAGCCATGATCCCCTCCCCTCCCCACCCCACCCTAGACTCCCTCATTTCCAGGACATATACTCTAGAAGTTCTTCCACCACTCTATCCTTACTTGCTTCAAGTTCCTCTCCATTTTTGATCCAACCATCTGGGTACTGACACTAAGACAGGTCCTGGCCTTTAACTTCCCATTTCTCACATTGCTTAGTGTCTTTATGACCTGCTCTGGGAATGTCTTCCTTCATCAACTCCATTCCACATTCAAAACTGTCTTTAAAATGCAGTTCAAATATTACCTCTTCCAGAAAGGCAACTCTCATCTTAGAAACAAAGAACAGCTTAATCCTAAATTGACATCTGGAAAGTGATCCATTCCCAAGTCTTAGAAGTGTCACTTTTTCTGATGTGTTTGTTGCCTTGCACTAAGTAGGCAGCATCACCCAGGGAGGACCTCTGCAGACTTTGAAGCTTGGATGATTAGAGATTAAATCCAGAATCACTAATCCAGTGTAACACTGGGCTAGTTACTTCACTTCCTTGTGACTTAATTTCCTTGTAACTGAAATTGAAAGAACGCTTACCTTACAGTGTCTCTGAGGATTAGAGATGATACAGATGAAACATCTAGAGTTCCTGAGATAAAGTAAGTCCTTATTCAATGATTACTGTTGTTAATGGATTTGTGTGTGTGTGTTTTATTACTTCTCATATTACCTTATATTTGTCCGTAATGTTTAATCAATGTTGAATTTGTTATAATTTCTCAGAGTGAGACTTTTATTTGTATCTTTTTTGTAAATCCAACTCTTGTCTTCCCTGATTAAATACCTAATATATTGTTGCTATGCATATATTAGGCCTGAATAATTTCAAAACGGATTGACGAATGATCCAGTTTATATCTATGAATGAAATCACTATTTTTATTGTCATGTCTAAGTACTAACAATTAGAGCTCATAAAATATAGAACTACTAAAATTAAGCAGCTGAATCTTGAGACAATATGAAGATGGCTTTTGGAATTAAGATTTGTTTACATCTAATATTATTTTATTTTGATATTGTCTGCATTTATTTTACTAATATTTTACTTGTTGATATTTTATACTACTTCATAAAATTTTTAGCAACCAATTTTTTAAATGTATGAGTAGCATTATATGTATGAAACTATATATGTATATAGTATAATATATGTATACACATATATATTTACAACAGTGATATTTAAAATAACTTATTTGGATTTTTTTATTTGTTCATTTGAACCCAGCTTCATCCAAACACCTGATAAAAATGCCAAAGGACATTACCACATACATGTATCATGGAGATAAATAGAAATATCGAAGGTGTGGTAATTCCCTTCATATACTCTAATTCATGTACTGAGGTTATAGTAAGGAAAATTATACATTTCCTGAACAGAAAGTAGAGCTAGTGAGTTTCTACATAGTACATATCTATATATTAATGGCATGTGTATCTTAGCTTTGTGTATCATTCATAGCTCTTGGGTGAGTTGTTAGTAAATAACTATATGCCTCTTATCTATTTTTACTAGATCAATATCTCCTATGTCACACTTTGACCTCCTAGAGGTAACAGCATTGAACCTATATGACAGGTAATAATGGAATACTGTTTCTACTGTAGTGAAAAGAGAAAGAGAAAGAAATACTAAAGGGATTAATACATAGTGCAATTGCTTATTAAGTGACTCAAAATCACTTGATATGTACAGTATATTATGTGTAAGGTATGTATGTACTCAGTCGTGTCTGATTCTTTGAGATCCCATAGACTGTAGCCTGCCAGGCTCTTGTGCCCATGAGATTTCCCAGGCAAGAATACTGGAGGGGGTTGCCATTCTCTTCTCCAGGGATTGAACCCATGTCTCTTATGTTTCTTGCATTGGCATATGGGGTTCTTCATCAATAGCATCACCTGGGAAGCCCTAATAGACTATAGGATAGTGTAAGCATGGGGCTTCCTAGGTGGCGATAGTGGTAAAGAACCCACTTGTCAATGCAGGAGATGTAAGAGATGTGGGTCAATCCCTGGGTTGAGAAGATCCCCTGGAGAAGGGAATGGCAACCTGCTCCAGTGTTCTCGCCTGGGAAATCCCACGGAGAGAGGAGCCTGGTGGGTTACAGTCCATAGGGTTGCAAAGAGTCAGACACGTCTGAAGCAACTTGGCATGCACACATGCGTAGTCTATTAAGCATATGATAGCATCTGTCTAAAAAAAAAAAAAAATATATATATATATATAAACCTTAATTTAAAAATGACTCATTGCTAAAACATGAAAACCATCATGAGCCTTCAGCAAGTTGAAAATATTTTTGCCAGAGGATTTGAAATATTGTGAGAATTACCAAAATGTGACAGAGACATGAAGCGAGCAAATGCTTTTGGAAAAACAACACCCATAGACTTGCTAGACACAGGGTTTCACAGACCATTAATATCTAAAACCTGTAATACCGTGAAACAAGGTGTGTCTATATTCATTCAATGGAATAATACACAGCAATGAGATGAACAAATTGTAAGTACATGTATAAGTTTACAAACATAATATTGAGTAACAGAAGCCAAGAACATAGTCTGTATGATTTCATTCGTGTGAAATTCAGAAGACACTTCAAACTATAGTGTTTAAGAATACAAGCTTAAGGAAATGTTTACTATACAAGGCATGATAATGATTACCTTTTCAGGATAGTAATGAAAAGGTAGTACTGTTACCAAACTTGCAAAAATAAAAGTATCACATGGAATTACTGTAAACAATTGTATGCCAACAAATTAGAGAATTTAGAGGAAATGACCAAATTACTAGAAATACAAGTTACCAAAACTGACTCAAGAAAAAAATAGAAAATTTGAGTAGACCTATAACAAAAAGAATGAAATAGTAATTTAAAGACTTCCCACAAAGCAAAGCTCAGAATTAGATAACTTGATAAAATTAGAATTTTATCAAACATTTAAATAGGAATTAATAGCAACCCTTCACAAACTTTTCCAAAAAATAAAGGGAGAAGGAACTCATTCTACTGGGTCAGTGTTACCCAGATACCAAAATCAGTTAAAGATATCAAAAGAAAAGAAAAGTCCCCTGTCCCATATACTTCCCTGATCCACAACAGAAGTGCAGCCAACAGGTCACACAACCAGAATCTAGAGCACAAAGTGCATAAGTCAGAGCATACTTTCTGGCTCTGCCCTGACCCCAAAGACCTCCCCTCATCCTTCTACAGTCTAGGGGCTGAGAACCCTGTTACCTTGTGTACTCTCTACAGCCATGGAGAACCTCTACTACCTTGGGAACCTGTATAAGAAAGCCATATTGAGCAATAACATGCAGAACTGGGAAAGGCAGAGGGCAAATAAAGGCACCTATCAAGCTCACTATGTTGACAGAAACAAGGGCCAGGTGGTAGAAACCAGAGGAGGCTTTTGTGGTTGCAGAGTTTCACTGACAGGCTTATCTGGAGCAGGAAAGACCACAGTGAGCATGGTTTTGGAGGAGTACTTGGCTTGCCAGAATATCATGCTACACTTTGGATGGTGACAACATTCATCAAGGTCTCAATAAAAACCTTGGCTTTAGTCTTGAACAGAGATGAGAATGTTTGATGAGTTGCAGAAGTTACTAAGCTGTTTACAGGTACTGGCTTAGTGTGCATCACATGTTTTATATTACTATATCCTCGAGATCCTGGGCTCCAAAATCACTGCAGATGGTGACTACAGTCACAAAATTAAAAGACACTTGCTCCTTGGAAGGAAAGCTATGACAAACCTAGACAGTATATTAAAAAGTAGAGATATCACTTTGCCAACAAAAATCTGTATTGTCAAAGCTATGGTTTTTCCAGTAGCCATGTACCAATGTGACAGTTGGACCATACAGAAGGCTGAGAGCTGAAGAACTGATGCTTTCCAACTGTAGTGCTAGAGAAGATGCTAGAGTCCCTTGGACAAGAAGAATATCAAGTAAGCCAATCCTAAAGGAAATCAACCCTGAACATTCACTGGAAGGTCTGATGCTGAAGCTGAAGCTTCAATACTTGGACCACCTGATGCCAAGAGCTGACTTACTGGAAAAGACCCTGATCCTGGGAAAGATTGTAGGCAAAAGGAGAAGGGGGTGGCAGCAGATTAGATGGTTATATAGCATTACCAACTCAATGGCCATGGATTTGGGCAGACTTCAGGAGATAGTGGGACAGGGGAACCTGGTGAGCTACAGTCCATGAGATAGCAAAGAGTCAGACACAACTTAGTAACTGAACAACAGCAACAATACTCAAGATCACCATAAGTGAAGTCGCTCAGTCGTGTCCGACTCTTTGCCACCCCATGGACTGTAGTCTACCAGGCTCTCCAGGCAAGAACACTGGAGTGGGCTGCCATTTCCTTCTCCAGGAGATCTTCCCAACCCAGGGACTGAACCCTGGTCTCCAGCATTGTAGGCAGATGCTTTATTGCCTGAGCCACCAGAGAAGTCAACCTCGGTAGGGACGTTCTGTGTTGGCTTGAGCTGTCAAAGTCAGAATCCAAAGGTAGATTCTTGGCTGGAGGGAGCATCTTGTCCTGGGTCCTGCCCTGGGAAAATCACCGGAGAAGTGAGGACCCTCTCAGCTGCAGGGCTCCTGGACTCCTAAGGCTGCTTGGTGCTGGCTGCTGGGGTTCCCTTCTAACCAGTCAATCTGGGCCACCACAGACTAGCCGGAGGCAGCTGCCACCATTTCCAGCAACAAGAAACAGGTGGGCCATGCCCTGGCTAGAAAGAAAGAAAGTGCAGTTGCTCAGTCGTGTCCAACTGTTTGCAACACTATGGACTGTACCCTACGGACTGTACCCTACCAGGCTCCTCTGTCCATGGAATTTTCCAGGCCAGAGTACTGGAGTGGGTTGCCATTGCCTTCTCCAGGGGATCTTCCCAACACAGGGATCGAACCTGGGTCTCCCACATTGTAGGCAGATGCTTTACCATCTGAACTACCAGGGAAGGTGTTCTTTTTCAAGATCACCATATTGCATGGCAAATTCCTAAGGGTGTGCTTGCCTTTTTTTTTTTTTTTTTTTGAAGTACTTGTTGATGCTTCCCTGTATGTTTGTGAACAGAGCTATTAAAGGACTCTAACAAAATGCACAGGCTAGAGAATTAAAGATTTCATTTGAATCAGTTCTGAATATAAAAAACCAAAGGCCCCTGATATGATGCTGAAAATAGACTTGTGATAGAAATGATCGTGTGCAGTAAGAGTTATGGAACTTCTCTGGGAACAGGGTGTTGTACCTGTGACATCCTCTGTGTGCCAGAAAATAAACTTCATTTGGCAAAAACAGATGGAGAAAAATTACAGCATTAAAAATTAATAAAGTGGATATGCAGTGACTACAGGTTTTGGCAGAAGGTTGGCCCAGCCCATTGAATGGTTTTATGAGAGAGAGGCAGAACTTGCAATACCTTCATTTTGATTGTCTTCTGTGTGGGGGTGTTATTTTAATTTGTCAGTGCCTGTAGTTCTGACAGCTACTCAAGAAGATAAATGCTGGACATCTGGACAGCATTTTCTCTGGTGTAGAAGGGTCACAGTGTGGCTCTTCTTTACAATACTGAGCTTTTTTTTTTAACACAGGAAGAAAGAGCACTGTGTTAGACAGGAAGGAACAGCATTCAGGACCACCCCTACATCAAGATTGTTTTAGAGAAAGGAGACTGGCTGATAGAAGGAGACCTTCAAGTCTTTGACCAAATTTATTGGAATGAATGATCTTGATCAGTATTCCACTCTTACTGAGCTAAAGCAGATGTTTAAGGACCTGAATGCTGATGCTGTCTTTGTATTTAATTACAAAACCTAGTGTACAATGGACATGCTCTTTTAATGCGGGATACTCAAAAGCAACTTCTAGAGAGGGACTACAGGTTCCCTGTCTTTCTCCTTCACCCTGTTGGTGGCTGGACAAAAGATAATAATGTTCTTTTGATGTGGCACATGAAGCAGCAAGATGAACTGCTGGAGGAAGAAATCATGAATTCTGAAACAGCAGTGGTGACCATCTTCTATCAAGCATGCTGGACCAAATGTGGTCCAATAGCATTGCAGATTCTATTCTGCAATCTGGAATCAAGATTGCCGGGAGAAATATCAATAACCTCAGATATGCAGATGACTCCACCCTTATGGCAGAAAGTGAAGAGGAACTAAAAAGTTTCTTGATGAAAGTGAAAGAGGAGAGTGAAAAAGTTGGCTTAAAGCTCAACATTCAGAAAACGAAGATCATGGTATCTGGTCCCATAACTTCATGGCCAATAGATGGGGAAACAGTGGAAACAGTGTCAGATATTATTTTGGGGGGCTCCAAAATCACTGCAGATGGTGATTGGGGCCATGAAATTAAAAGACACTTACTCCTTGGAAGGAAAGTTATGACCAACCTAGATAGCATATTCAAAAGCAGAGATATTACTTTGCCAACAAAGGTCCGTCTAGTCAAGGCTATGGTTTTCCCAGTGGCCATGTATGCATGTGAGAGTTGGATTATGAAGAAAGCTGAGCATTGAAGAACTGATGCTTTTGAACTGTGGTGTTGGAGAAGACTCTTGAGAGCCCCTTGGACTGCAAGGAGATCCAACCTGTCCATCCTAAAGGAGATCAGTCCTGGGTGTTCTTTGGAAGGAATGATGCTAAAGCTGAAAATCCAGTACTTTGGCCACCTCATGTGAAGAGTTGACTCATCGGAAAACACTCTGATGCTGGGAGGGATTAGGGGCAGGAGGAAAAGGGGATGGCAGAGGATGAGATGGCTGGATGGCATCACCGACTCGATGGATGTGAGTTTGAGTGAACTCTGGGAGTTGGTGATGGACAGGGAGGCCTGGTGTGCTGCGATTCATGGGGTCGCAAAGAGTCGGACACGACTGAGGGACTGAACTGAACTGAACTGAACTGAGCATTGCAGAACACTGATGGTTTCAAGATTCAATGTTTATAATGTTGAGTGAGACCGCTGGCATATCTCATCCAGAAAACAGGGAAGGGTCTTTAACAGCCAACTCACTGTAGCAATTGTAGCAAGAAAAAGAAATGCAAGAAGGCAGAATGGTTGTCTGAGGAGGCCTTACAAATAGCTGAGAAAAGAAGAGAAGCTAAAGGCAAAGGAGAAAGGGAAAGGTAAACCCAATTGAATGCAAAGTTCCAAAGAATGGCAAGGAGAGATAAGAAAGCCTTCCTAAGTGAACAATGCAAAGAAATAGAAGAAAATAGAATGGGAAAGACTAGAGATCTCTTCAAGAAAATTAGAGATACCAAGGAAATAGTTTCATGCAAAGATGGGCACAATAATGGACAGAAATAGCAAGGACCTAACAAGCAAAAGAGTGTGAGAAAAGGTGGCAAGAATACACAGAAGAACTCTACAGAAAAGGTCTTAATGACCCAGATAACCATGATAGTATGGTCACTCACCTAGAGCCAGACATGCTGGAGTGTGAAGCTAAGTGGGCTTTAGGAAGAATTACTCAAACAAAACTACTAGGGGAGGTGATGGAATTCCAGCTGAGCTATTTCAAATTCTAAACGATGATGCTGTGAAAGTGCTGCACTCAATATGCCAGCAAATTTGGAAAACTCAGCAGTGGCCACAGGACTGGAAAAGGTCAGTTTTCACCCCAATCCTAAAGAAGGGCAATGCCAAAGAATGTTCAAACTACTGCACAGTTGCACTCATTTCGCAAGCTAGCAAAGCAATACTCAAAATCCTTCAAGCTAGGCTTCAACAATACATGAACTGAAAACTTCCAAATGACAAATTGGATTTAGAAAAGGCAAAGGAACCAAAGATCAAATTGCCAGCTTTCTCTGGATCATGGAAAAAGCAAGGGAATTCCTGAAAAACATCTACTTCTGCTTCATTGACTACACTAAAGACTTTATGTGGATCACAACAAACTGGAAATTTGAACAACAGAATGGGTCAAAACTGGGCAAGGAGTACAGCAAGGCTGTATATTGTCACCCTGCTTATTTAACTTCTATGCAGGGTACATCATGAAAAATGCTGAGCTGGATGAAGCTCAAGCTGGAATCAAGATTGATAGGAAAAGTATCAATAACTTCAGATATACAGATGCAGATGCCACCACCCTAATGGCAGAAAGTGAAGAGGAACCAAAGAGCTTCTATATGAAGGAGAAAGGAAAGTAAGAAAGCTGGCTTAAAATTTAAACTAAGATCATAGTATCTTGATCCATCTATTTATGGCAAATAGATGGGAGAAAATGGAAATAGGGGCACACTTTGTTTTCTTGGGCTCCAAAATCACTGGACTACAGACACAAAATTAAAAGATGCTTGCTCCTTGGAAGAAAGGCTATGACAAACCTAGACAGCATATTAAAAAACAGAGACATCATTTTGCCAACAAAGTTCTGTATAGTCAAAGCCATGGTTTTTCCAGTAGCCATGTACGGATGTAAGAGTTGGACCATAAAGAAGGCTGAAGACTGAAGAACATGATTTTGAGCTGTGGTGCTGGAGAAGACGCTTGAGAGTCCCTTGGACTGCAAAGAGATCAGACCAATCAATCCTAAATGAAGTTAATCCTGAATATTCATTGGAAGGACTGATGCTGAAGTTGAAGCTCCTATACTTTGGCAACCTAATGAGAAGAGCTGACTCACTGGAAAAGACCCTGATGCTGGGAAAGACTGAGGGCAGGAGAAGGCGACAACAGAGGATGAGATGTTTGGATGGCATCATAACCTCAATGGACATGAGTTTGAGCAAACTTCAGGAGATAGTAAAGGACAGGGAAGCCTGGCATGTTGCAGTCCATGGAATTGCAGAGTTGGATATGACTGACTGAGTGAAGAACAACAACAATGTGGAAAATGGATTGGAGAGTACAAAGAGAGGAAATTAGAGTGGAAAGGAAGCAATTGCAACAGATAAGACTCAAGATGATAAGAGTTGGACTGAAGTATGGGTAGTAATGACATAGAAACAAATTAATTTGACAATTATTTTGGAGGCAGGAATCATAGGGCTTCATAATGTATTGAATGTCAGTTACTTAAAGATAAGGGAAAGGTGAGAAAAATGACTTTACGTTTTCTGATTAGTAAACAAGATGTATAGTTGATCCAACAACAAGAAAGAGAACACTGGAGAAGAAGCTGTTTGTAGAGGAGGGTTTGGAGAAAGATGGGTCACAGTATACAACTAAATCTATTGAATTTAAGTATTAAATATGAAATAGACCTGTCAAGAGTTTATGTGCAAGCAAGAAACAGAGACTGACAGAAACTGGAGGTCCTATTGAGTAAGGTGAAAAGATTTTGTTTTTTTCCTAGTACTTTGGTTCCATTTCTACAGATCTGTCTGATAATTCTCATTCTGCAATTGTATCTTTCTGTTCCTTGAAATCAAAGAATATTTGAATAATAGTCAAGATATTTTTCCCTCTTCAGTCTCTAAGATCAAAATATCTATGCAGTATTTGAGGTAGAAATGTTTCAGTAACAGGTGAAAAAAAAAAATAAAAGCCTCTAAACTCAAAATTATTTAAACAACAAAGAGGATTACTGACTTAAGTAACTGAAAAGTCAGAATAAGTCTCGATCTCACACCTTAAATGAACTCTCCAAGGATCTTCTTTCTCATATCCTCTCTACTCTGGTCCTCTGATGGCTGTATCCCCGTTCTGCCCTGGTAGCCCTCTGGGAGTTCGAGGTTCTTCTGATAGTTTCAGCAGAATGTTTGGAACAGTTCTTCATCCTCAGGGAAGCAAGAATCCTCTTATAGTAGGTGTTGTACATCAGTTTCCTTTCACTGGCATGAACAAAAAACCTGCCTGACAATGTTGGAGATGTGGGTTCAATCCCTAGGTCAGAAAGATCTTCTGGAGAAGGAAATAGCAACCAACTCCAGTATTCTTGCCTGGGTAATTAGCAGGCTTTAGTGATTGGGGTCACAAAAGAGTTAAACACAACTTACTAAAGAACAACTACTCCAATCATTGTGACAAGATTAACAAATATTCCTTATTTTGTAATGGGATTACATCTCATGCATCATACATTGACAATATCAAAGTTGAAATGCATTTAATACACCTAGTATAAGAAAATTCATCTTAGCTTCAGTTCAGTTCAGTGCAGTCACTCAGTCGTGTCCAACTCTTTGCAACCTGATGAACTGCAGCACGCCATGCCTCCCTATCCATCACCAACTCCCGGAGTTCACTCAAACTCATGTCCATTGAGTTGGTGGTGCCATCCAGCCATCTCATCCTCTGTTGTCCCCTTCTCCTCCTGTTCCCAATCCGTCCCAGCATCAGAGACTTTTCCATTAAGTCAACTCTTTGCATGAGGTGGCCAAAGTATTGGAGTTTCGGCTTTAGCATTAGTCCTTCCAATGAACACCCGTTATTGATCTCCTCTAGAATGGACAGGTTGGATCTCTTTGCAGTCCAAGGGACTCTCAAGAGTCTTCTCCAACACCACAGTTCAAAAGCATCAATTCTTCAATGCTCAGCTTTCTTCATAATCCAACTCTCACATCCATACATGGCCACTGTAAAAACCATAGCCTTGACTAGATGACATTTGTTGGCAAAGTAATGTCTGTGATTTTTAATATGCTGTCTAGGTTGGTCATAACTTTCCTTCCAAGGAGTAAGCATCTTTTAATTTCATGGCTGCAGTCACCATCTGCAGTGATTTTGGAGCCCAGAAAAATGAAGTCTGACACTGTTTCCACTGTTTCCCCATCTATTTCCCATGAAGTGATGGGACCAGATGCCATGATCTTCGTTTTCTGAATGTTGAGCTTTAAGCCAACTTTTTCACTCTCCTCTTTCACCTTCATCAAAAGGCTTTTGAGTTCCTCTTCACTTTCTGCCATAAGGGTGATGTCATCTGTATATCTGAGGTTATTGATATTTCTCCCAGCAATCTTGATACTAGCTTGTGCTTCTTCCAGCCCAGTGTTTCCCATGATTTACTTTGCATATAAGTTAAATAAGCAAGGTGACAACATACAGCCTTGACGTACTCCTTTTCCTATTTGGAACTGGTCTGTTGTTCCATGTCCAGTTCTAACTGTTGCTTCCTGACCAGCATATAGGTTTCTCAAGAGGCAGGTCAGGTGGTCTGGAATTCCCATGTCTTTCAGAATTTTCCACAGTTTATTGTGATCCATACAGTCAAAGGCTTTGGCATAGTCAATTAAGCAGAAATAGGTGTTTTTCTGGCTTTTTCGATGATCCAGCAGATGTTGGCAATTTGATCTCTGGTTCCTCTGCCTTTTCTAAAACCAGCTTGAACATCTGGAAGTTCACAGTTCATGTACTGCTGAAGCCTGGCTTGGAGAATTTTGAGCATTACTTTACAAGCTTGTGAGATGAGTGCAATTGTGCAGTAGTTTGAGCATTCTTTGGCATTGCCTTTCTTTGGGATTGGAATGAAAACTGACCTTTTCCAGTCCTGTGGCCACTGCTGAGTTTTCCAGATTTGCTGGCATATTGAGTGCAGCACTTTCACAGCATCTTTCAGGATTTGAAATAGCTCAACTGGAATTCCATCGCCTCCTCTAGCTTTGTTCGTAGTGACGCTTTCTGAGGCCCACTTGACTTCACATTCCAGGATGTCTGGCTCCAGATGAGTGACCACACCATCATGATTATCTTGGTCATGAAGATCTTTTTTGTTCAGTTCTTCTGTGTGTTCTTAGCTTAGCTTAGCATAATTTAAACAAGGTCAAAAATCATATATAAAAAACTAATAAAGAGAAACTTCAATTAAATAGAGTTGGGAGACCAGAAAAGTGATCTCTTGACTTTAGATCCTAGCCAGGTACAAAAAGTAGACTTCTCCTACTTCTTGGAAAGGACTCAGCCACTAAAAAAACCAAAGACTCTTTGTTTACTATAGCCCTCCCAACTTCCTCCTGTGAAATTGTAAAGGTAGTGTCTTACAGTTCCTCCATATATTTTAAACTGTTGCTATCATCATATTTAGATCTTTAATCCACACAAAATTAATTATGGTCTTTCATTAGAGAGCTTTTCTTTTTGCTATATTAATAATAAAATCTCTGAATACTATTTAATCAATAGCTTATCCTCCACTGGTAGGCATTGGTTCCTCTGTCATATATAAGCTTTCCATTCAAACACTGATCTATTTCAAGTCTCTGTTCAATTCCATTGGTGTATTTATCTTTCCCAGAACAATGCATGCTGCCATTATTGTTTATAGGTTTATAGCTTACATTAAGTATTTTTATATGTAAGGAGATCTCCTTTTGTTGTACTTCTTCCAAATTATTGTGGATATTTCATCTTTGGGATTTCCATATACATGTTTTATAATCATCTTGTCAAGTTCCATGTAGATTAAAAAAAAAAAAAGATTTTGATTGGAATTTTTAATTTCACTGGCTCAGATATCCAGTTTTGGTATCGGTGGAGATGGTGAGGCTTAGATATTAATTATTGATTCATTTCTTTTGATCACTGAGAATTAGTCAGGATTTTAATTCTTCTGAATCACTATTGGCTAGTTACATTTCTCTAGAAAATTGAACATTTTGTCTTAAGTTTTCAAACGTAATGACATAAGATCTTTTAAAAAATATCTTCTCTTTCTGTTTACATGGTTAGGACTTTTTCTCTGTTCATGTGCTTATTTGATGGATTTTCTCTTTCTTGCTTGCTCAATCTTGCCAGAAGGTGTCTATTTTATTAGATTTTTCAAAAATGAGTGTTTGGCTCTGTGGATCCTCTCTATTTTATCTTTTTTCTATTCAATTAATTTCTCCTCTTATTATTTAATTCTTTCAACTTCCTTTCATTTTATTCTGCTGTTCTTTTTCTAACTGCTTTGAGTTGAATAATTAGGTCATCAATTTTCAAACTTTATAAGTAACAAGTGTTGAAGGCAGGAGGAGAAAGGAGCAGCAGAGGATGAGATGATTGAATGGCATCACTGATTCAATGGACATGAGTCTGAGCAAATTCCAGGAGGTGGTGAAGGACAGGGAAGCCTGGTGTGCTTCAGTTCATGGGGTCACAAAGAGTTGGACACAACTTACAACTGAACAACAACAAATAATGTTAAAATTATTTTAAGTAATGCTTTTCCTACATCTCCTTACTTTTAGATATTTCATCAATTTTCAATCCTAAATATTTTCTAATGTTCATCATTATTCCTGTTTAGAACCAAAAATTATTTGAAAGGGTCTTTTATTATAATTTCCAAGTTCAGTTCTGTTCAGTCTCTCAGTCGTGTCTGACTCTTTGCGTCTCCATGAACCACAGCATGCTAGCCCTCCCTGTCCATCACCAATTCCTGGAGTCCACCCAAATCCATGTCCATTGAGTTGGTGATGCCATCCAACCATCTCATCTTCTGTCATCCCCTTCTCCTCCTGCCCTCAATCTTTTCCAATATCAGGGTCTTTTCAAATGAGTCAGCACTTCACATCAGGCGGCCAAAGTATTGGAGTTTCAGCTTCAGCATCAGTCCTACCAATGAACACCCAGGACTGGTCTCCTTTAGGATGGACTGGTTGGACCTCCTTGCAGTCCAAGGGACTCTCAAGAGTCTTCTCCAACACCACAGTTCAAAAGCATCAATTCTTCGGCACTCAGCTTTCTTTATACTCCAACTCTCACATCCATACATGACCACTGGAAAAACTATGGCCTTGACAAGACAGACCTTTGTTAACAAAGTAATGTCTCTGCTTTTTAATATGCTATCTAGGTTGGTCATAACTTTCCTTCCAAGGAGTAAACATCTTTTAATTTCATGGCTTCAGTCACCATCTGCAGTGATTTTGGAGCCCAGAAAAATAAAGTCAGCCACTGTTTCCACTGTTTCCCCATCTATTTCCCATGAAGTGATGAGACCAGATGCCTTGATCTTAGTTTTCTGAATGTTGAGCTTTAAGCCAACTTTTTCACTCTCCTCTTTCACTTTCATCAAGAGGCTCTTTAGTTCTTCTTCCTTTCTGCCATAAGGGTGGTGTCATCTGCATATCTGAGGTTATTGATATTTCTCCCAGCAATCTTGATTCCAGCTTGTGCTTCCTCCA
>NW_011495027.1:14171673-14176592 GCF_000754665.1 Bison bison bison
TCTAAAACCAGCTTGAACACCTGGAAGTTCACAGTTCACGTATTGCTGAAGCCTGGCTTGGAGAATTTTAAGCATTATTTTACAAGCGTGTGAGATAAGTGCATTTGTGTGGTAGTTTGAGCATTCTTTGGCATTTCCTTTCTTTGGGATTGGAATGAAAACTGACCTTTTCCAGTCCTGTGGCCACTGCTGAGTTTTCCAGATTTGCTGGCATATTGAGTGCAGCACTTTCACAGCATCTTTCAGGATTTGAAATAGCTCAACTGGAATTCCATCACCTCTTATAGCTTTGTTCGTAGTGATGCTTTCTAAGGCCCACTTGACTTCATATTCCAGGATGTCTAGCTCTAGGTGAGTGATCACACCATCGTGATTGTCTTTTTTGTAAAGATAAAAAGGTCATGAAGCTCTTTTTTGTACAGTTCTTCTGTGTATTCTTGCCACCTCTTCTTAATATCTTCTGCTTCTGTTAGGTCCTTACTATTTCTGTCCTTTATTGAGCCTACCTTTGCATGAAATGTTCCCTTGGTATCTCTAATTTTCTTGAAGAGAACCCTAGTCTTTCCCATTCTATTGTTTTCCTCTATTTCTTTGCACTGATCGCTGAGGAAAGCTTTCTTATCTCTCCTTGCTATTCTTTGGAACTCTGCATTCAAATGGATATATCTTTCCTTTTCTCCTTTGCTTTTCACTTCCCTTCTTTTCACAGCTGTTTGTAATGCCTCCTCAGACAGCCATTTTGCTTTTTCTCATTTCTTTTTCTTGGGGATGGTCTTGATTCCTGTCTCCTATACAATGTCATGAACCTCTTATCAAATTAGCATTTTAATGATTTCTAAAGTAAATATATTTTATACAGAAAAGATCACCTGTCTGACAACAATTCTTTGTGGGTTTTTTTTTGCAAGAACCTACTTAATTATGTAGAATGCAGAAATTTCTTATATATGTTCCGTGCATATTTGTGAATAATGTACACTCTCTAATTGTTGGATACTCAGTCCAAGTTTGTACTGCTCGCCAAACAACAGGTCAATAAATGGAGAGAGGAGTTGTCGAGTGAAGAAATAACAACCTTAATCAGAAACCCAGGAAACCAAGAAAATGGTAGACTGGTGTCCCAAAGAACTATCTTGCTGAAGTTTGTATGCTAGTTTCTTTCATAGAACAAAGAGTAGGGAGATGAGGATGTAAAGTAAAAAAGGCAATAAGTTATTGCAAACATTTCCTGGTTTTGCCCAGACACTGGAAGAGATATGTAATTGCTTCTTTCCTACAGCCATTCATAGACGGGCCTGGTCAGGATGTTTCCTGTGATCTGAACAGAGGTATTTTAGTTCAGGCATGGGAGGCAGGGTTCCTAGAGATGGGCTTGTATGTATACTTTGTTATAAGCAACATCCCTTTAGTGATTAATTTGTAGCAAAGCAATAGAATACAAAAGTTAAGGTAAAAGAAACAAATTTAATATGGAGTCAGATTTGTCCCTCCCTATTACAGAGTTGTAGATATTCTCATTATGTCAGACTTGCTAATTATGTTGTTCAAATCCTCAATGGTTCTGTCTGCTGTCTCTATCAAGCATTATGAATGAGTTTAAAACTTCCTATTATGAATGTCCATGTATGAATTTCTCTTTAAAATTCTGTCAGTTTTGCTATATATGCATTAAAATATATATAAAGATTATAGAATTGGGTGCTTATAAATTTAGATTTTTCTTTCTATAAGAATCTTACCTATTATTAAACATTTATATTCTTTATCTTCCAAACATATTTTTACTTTGAAGTCAATTTTGTCTAATAAAGAGAGAGAGAGGTGGATATATTTACATATCTATGCCAGATTACTTTGTTCAGTATTTGCCTAATATTTATCCTTTAACTTTTCATTATTATATGTCTAAAATGCTTAAGGTTGTGTTTTGAAAGAAGTATATATATAGAGAGATTTTATTATTTATCCTAATTTGAAAACATTCTTATTCTGACTGGCATGTTTACTCTACTGACATTTATTGTGATCACTAGTATATTTTGAATTAGTTCTTCTACTTCGTATTTATTCTGCTTTTTCTTTGCTTCATTTTATTTTTTACTTTCCTGTTTGGTTTTGAATCCATCAGGAATTTTTACATACTCTTTTCCTCCACCAATGGTGAGAAAGTTGTAAGCATTTAGGTAAGATAAAACTGTCTTTCCTAACTAGTCCTCATGTATAATATTAGTGGCTTTATACTACACTGCTTATGGGCTTCCCAGGTGGTGCTAGTGGAAGAATCTGCCTGCCTTGCAGGAAATAAAGAGATGCAGATTCAATCCCTGCATGGGGAAGATTCCTTGGAAGAGCATATGGCAACCCACTCCATTATTCTTGCCTGGAGAATCCCATGGACAAAGGAGCATGGAGGGTTACAGTCCACAGGGTCGCAAAGATTCAGGCATGACTAAAGTGAATTAACATGCACGCATGCAAAACTTACCAGGAGCTGGAGCCAGTAATTGGTAGGAACAATCGATCAGTTGCTGAAGGCTGAGTGTGGACTAGCTTGAGGCTTAAAACTCCTAAAGGGCCCATCATAGGGAGGCCCCTGTACTTTCACGAGTTCCAGTTCCAAGAGCTCATATCGGAGGAAAAATTCCCTCTTGTTCTGGAAAGGAGGAAAGAAAAGCAGCGATGTTGAAATACACTCAGAGCCTTCTGTTCTGCATAACAAAACCCGGTCCTCAAGGGAAACTACCATACCAGGAATAAACAGGGATCTATTTTCGAAGAAGACATAACAATCAGTAACGTGTGCGTGTGTGTATTGCGAAGGTGTGCACCTTCTAATATGTGTGTGTACATATGTATGTATGTATACATAATGCATTGATATTTATTTATCAATTTTGACATATGTAACATACTATTGCAAGATGTTAGTAGTAAAGGAAACTGGAATGAAAGAGGAGAAGAGTAGTGTACATGGGACCTGTGTACTCTCTGCTCAATGTTTCTGTAAACCTAAAATGGTTATAAATATAAATCTATTTTAAGAAAGAAAAAAAAAAAATGGGGCTTGCCTGACTGCTCAGTGGTAAAGAATCCATCTGCCAATGCAGAAGACATGGGTCCAATCCCTGATTCAGGAAGATCCCACATGCCATGTAGCAGCTAGGCCTGTGCTCATGCTCACCACGATACTGAGCCCATGCTCTAGGGCCCAGGAGCAGAAACAACTGACCCCACGTGCCGTGACTACTGAAGCCCGAGCACCCTAGAGCCAGTGCTCCATAAGAGAAGCCACTGCAGTGAAAGGCCAAGAACGGCAACTAGAGAGTAGTCCCTACTCACCACAACTGGAAAAAAGCCTGAACGTTAACAGAGATGCAGCCCAGCGAAAAATAGATGAATAAATAAATAAAATTATTTTTTAAACTGTTTTCAAAAAAAAAAATTCTTAGCTCTCAGAACTTATAAAATCAGGTTACAGGCTGTATTTAGATGGCAGCCCTTAATTCTTAATCTTTGGTTTAAAAAACCTTCATTCTGGGGTCTATTTCCATCTTCTTGGAGTCTTTTAGAAATGTCTTTGGTGAAGTACACCAACTCTGTTGGTGATAAACTCATTTTTGTTCATCTGAAAACATCCTGATTTTTTTTTTAATAATAGTTCAGCTGATAATTCAATTTTAGGCCACCAGCAAGTTCTCCAAGCATTTCAAAAACAGTATACTTCTGTCCTTTTTGGCTCTTCAGAAATCTACTCTAGTTTTTTCCTCTCTCTGACTACCTGTAACTGGTGCTACTGGTAAAGAATCCCCCTGCCAATGCAGGAGACATAAAAGGCGTGAGTTCATTCCTTTGGTGGGGAAGATCTCCTGGAGGAGGATATGGCAACCCACTCTAGTATTCTTGCCTGGAAAATTCCATTGACAGAGAAGCCTGGCAGGCTACATTCCTTGGACTGTGGGATCCAGTGCTCTTTTCTCTCTCTAGCTGGTGACTCTATTCTCCAACCTAGGACCTTCAGTCTGAACTTTGGAACCACCCCAGTCCTGCTCTAGCCCAACCTAGGTCCTATGTCCCAGGTCAAGAAACCAGGCTCCTTTCTTGCTCCCATATCTTAACCTCCACCTTAGCCTCTTATTCAAGGAAATTGGTATCTGTTATCATCCCTTCAGATCAATTTCCTGCCTTAATAACCAGGATTCCACCTAAGATCCTTCATATTGGGGCTGTTTTCCTCTTGCTAGGTCCCTTGAGGATTCCTACAGTGTAGTCATTAAGAGTTCTAGGTTCTGAAGCTTGAACACCTTGAGTTTCAGTCTCAGTCTGGCCAAATACTGGGATTAGGTAAAAAAAAAGTAATTTGTCTGTCTCTGTTCATAAAAGAGCAATTGTTATAGTGGCTACAGTGGAACGCTAATGTGATAATAAACGTCCATGTTCTATAATACCTGGAACACAGTAAACTCATTTCATTACTGATTATATTATTATTATTTAGCATCCCTTGCAGAAATTTGATTTCTTCTGCTACATCACCTAAGTCAGGGTAACTTTCAGTCCAGTCATTGTCTAATGCCTGATTCAAGACACTCCAACACTATCCTCCCCTTGCCTTCATCTGGGATCAGTGGGTACTCCCTGACTTAGATAGCTCTTTCATTTATTTGCTCTATATTTATTGAGCACCTAATATATGCTGGGGCTTCCTTGGTGGCTCAGATGGTAAAGAATCTGCCTGCAATGCAGGAGATCCAGATTTGATCCCTGGGTCAGGAAGATCTGCTGTAGAAGGAAATAGCAACCCACTCCAGTATTATTGCCTGGAGAATTTCATGGACAAAGAAACCTAGCTAGGACCTTTGCTGAAGCTGGGAATACACCGAGAAGCAGAAACTGTCATAGCCTGGAATGTTAAGCCCCAC
>NW_011495027.1:14176692-14198219 GCF_000754665.1 Bison bison bison
ATGTTCCGCAAAAAAGACAGAAATACATGAATTTTGAAAATGTCCTCCAGCTACTGCTGAGTCATGCTTGCTAACTTCATCCCTCATCACACACACACACACACACACTCATACACATATCTTTTCCTAGCTGAATATTCGTGTCCATTTTCTTTGCTAACTTAGCTCCCAAATGCTGGTTTAGCTGTACTGAATAAGTCTTTCTTTACCATCCTCACCAGACCCTTTTAAGATCTTCTAAGATTCTAGGCATATAATGGACATAATACAAACATGTTAAAATATGCTCACTTCACAATAAATGTGTGATATAGTAACTCCAGGTAAGCTGGGCTGAGCTGAAGTTAGAACCAAAATTATTTTTTCATGTCTCAAACTATACAATAGTTCTTGCATTTCTATACACCCAAAACCCTGAGCCTACATGCCATAATCTTTGCCCCATTCATTTCACCATCCTCCCATTTCACCTCTGTTCTGACCTGGTTCTCTGGATAACAGAGGAAAGAAGAATCAAGTGGATAAGGTTTTCATATAGAAACTAGGAAGATGCAAATTTTGCCTTCTTTGCAATTTTGTCCAAGACCCTGATAGCTGCTGCTGCTGCTGCTGCTAAGTCGCTTCAGTCGTGTCCGACTCTGTGTGACCCCATAGACGGCAGCCCACCAGGCTCCCCCATCCCTGGGATTCTCCAGGCAAGAACACTGGAGTGGGTTGCCATTGCCTTCTCCAATGCATGAAAGTGAAAAGTGAAAGTGAAGTCGCTCAGTTGTGCCCGACTCTTCTCGACCCCATGGACTGCAGCCTACCAGGCTCCTCCATCCATGGGATTTTCCAGGCAAGAGTACTGGAGTGTGTTGCCATTGCCTTCTCTGACCCTGATAGCAACTGATATGAAATGCCTGTGAGACTATCCATGTATATTTTGAAGGGGGAAACTGTTCCTTTTAATAACTTCAACATTGTAGGTGCAACTTTGGGCATTTATATAGTGCTTGATATTGACAAAACATTCATTCAACCCCCCTAATCTTATAAACTAAATATAATTATAATTCCATATCATAAATGGCAAATTAAAAACCAGAATAACCAGAATAACATGCCCAGAATAACACAGACAGTAAGGGGAAGAGGCAAGACCTGGATGCACACATGATGTCTTGATATCTTAATTTTTTTTCTTCCAGGTTTATTGAGATATAATTGACATATACCATTGTACTGTCTGAGCTGCAAGGCTTTCCTTGTGGCTCAGATGGTAAAGAATCTGCCTGCAATGTGGGAGATCTGGGTTCAATCTCTGGGTCAGGTAGATCCCCTGGAGAAGGGCATGGCTACCCGTTCCAGTATTCTTATCTGGAGAATCCCATGGACAGAAGAGCCTGGTGGGCTACAGTCCAAAGGGTCCCAACAGAGTCAGACATGACTGAGGTGACTTAGCACACAATAATTTTGCAGGTTAAAGGTGTGCAGCATAATGATTTGACTCACATACATCATGAAATAACTATCAGAATAAGATTATCATTTCATACAGATACCAAATTAAAGAAACAGAAAAATATCCCTTGTGATAACACTCAGGTTTACTCTCTTAACAACTTTCATATGTAACATGCAGCAGGGTTGATTTTATCATGTACATTACATCCCTAGTACTTATTTATCTTATAACTGGAAGTTTGTACCTTTTGACTCCTTCATCCAACTCTCCCTCCCACCCACACTCCCCCTCCTCTAACTACAAATCTGATCTCTTCCTGTGAAATTGTTTCTGAAGTATAACTGACCTACAAAACTATGTTAGTTCCTGCTACACAATATAATGATTCAATATATTTATACACTTCAAGGGCTTCCCTGGTGGCTCAGACGGTAAAGAATCCGTCTGCAATGCAGGAGACCTGGGTTCGATCCCTGGGTTGGGAAGATCCCCTGGAGGAGGGCATGGCATCCCACTCCAATATTTTTGCCTGGAGAATCCCCATGGACAGAGGAGCCTGGCGGGCTACAACCACAGGGTCACAAAAAGTCAGACATGACTGAACGACTAAGCACGGCACAGCACATACACTTCAAAATGATTACCATAATAAGTCTAATAAGATATGTCACCATAGTTACTGACTGTACTCCCTACATTGTACATTTCATACCCACAGCATTTATTTTGCAACTGAAAGTTGTTACCTCTTAATCTCACTCATTTATTTCTCATCTCCACCCATCCCCTCCCTTCTGGCAACCAGCTGTTTATTCTCTGTATCCATAACTGCTTCTGTTTTGTTATGCTTGCTCATTTTTTTTTGTTTTTTTAGATTCCATACATAAGCAAATATTTGTCTTTCTATATGCAAAAGACATACATTATTTGTCTTTCTCTAATTTATTTCACTTAGCATAAAACCCTCTGGGTCTATCCAGGTTCTTTATTCTACAACCAGATTCCTGTATAATGCAAGGTTTCCCATATGGAAGAGGTCACCTCCCTCAGTGAGACCAGGAACATATGTATATATTCTCTCAGAGTGCCATTTCTTTTTAGAGCTTTTCAAATATAGCCCTAAAATGTGAGCGTCTGCTGATTCTAAGCCTTGAGTGGATGGAACTGCACACACATATGCCTATTTAGTGCCAAGACATTCTTTTACTGTTGCTCCCCTGTCTTTAGCAACAATCCAAGAACAAGGACCTCTAATCCCATTTCAAATTTTCACTGCATCAGGGTCAGCCTCTCTCTCTTTCTCTCTCACTCTTTTTTTTTAAACCAAAGTCATAAATGCATTCTGCACAGTCTTAAACCAAATAATATCCATCTCATACAGACTGGGTCTGACTTCACCATTATTGCTTTTTTTTTTAGGCCCATAACTGTCTTAAATTACTGTTCCCTCCAGCATCAGCAATGCTGTAAGATTTTCAGGGACAAGACTTTACTGCCTACCACTGCTTCCTGCTTTATTGTCAGTGGCAATTTCAATTCATTTCATTTCTGTGTCACTGTCACTCCAACTTCTATCTTCAGCTCTTTGTGGTGTCCTGAAGTTCAGAGTTAATATATAAACCTTTGCTTTAATAGAAAAATAATGTTTTTTGACTTTTTCTCTAACATGAATAGAGAGCCAGGCAAGGCCAATCTCAAAATTTAGCAAAAATAAGGCTCTTCAACTCTTTGTGTGAGTTATAGGGAGGGAAGGATTATCATCTACCTACCACATAATAAGAAAACAGAATAGTTAGGAAATAAGTGGATTAGGTTTTTTTGTTTTGTTTTGTTTTGTTTTTGAGGGCAGACTTCAGTTTCTTGTCTTTTTATTGATTGGATGGACTTATGACTTCAGGTAAAGGTCTTACTCTTCTCTAAGTTCATTCCGCCCCTCTCCCTCCATGCCCATGTAAAATCTGAGATACAGCTATTGCCATTTATTTTCCACTCAGGGATGCTTTAAGTTTGAGCCCAATGGAAAAGAACATAGTACAAATTGTTACTGCTGACAATGGATCTGATCTTGTATTGAGCTAAGATGAACAAAACGGTCTCTAGGGAAGAGAAAGGTTCACCTATGTGAAGTAAATGAATTTCTCTGTGGCTCTAGGGAATGGTGAGATTGTTGTATGGTATACTGATGCCCTCAAAAGTTTATTATCTTCAGTCCATTTGTGGATAACTTGCCTGACTTGATATAGAACCCAGTCAATAATGATGTCTTTTTGGATTTACACAGGAACATTGGATAATATGTGTAAACCTTTGTTTTTGCTTTAGTATCAGTAACAATCTTATACCAGAGTCATAGTAGAAAAGGTGGCTATTTCTTAGAGTCAACGTACTTTGCTCTCCTCCCTGGTCTAGGCTTGTGGGAGGACAGAACCTGAGTTGACACCTAAAAGTGAAAATAAGGGGTGAAAAGGAGGGAAACAGAAGGCAGCAAAAACATAAATGTTTTCGATAGCAGAACTTCCCTATCTCTCAGTATCTTTTTCAAGCTTTCTCTCTTCAGGGAAAATGCACTGAAGGAAAAGAAGGAAATCAATCATAAAGAACTTTGGGGAGAGTAAGAGATTTAAAGCTGTAGTTCTTTCTGGGCAACTGATAGAGTTTCTGGAAATAAACCATGGAAAGGATGAGTCATATGACTTATGGTCTTTATACTCTGTAATACTTGAGTCACTGACATAGAACTGAATGAATCAATCCATGTTAGAAATAGGATCTTTCCTGGAAAACCCAACTGTATGACTTTATTATGTCTGCCTGTATCTGAGAATGAAAATTTATCACTTGTAGCTTTTACCTCTCTTTTCATGCAGAAAATATATTAAACAAATATTTATACCATGATAATAATGAGCCTGGAATTTTCTCAAGCACTTGGAAAATTACAAGTTAGTCATTGGTAGAATGACTTTTATTACAGGTTACCTGAGTTTTCAAAATTGTCCATTCTTTATTTAACTTATAAAGAAATAGCTTTTCCTTTTCAGGCTATAGAATTTGCACAGTAAAATTGAAAATTTATGAAAGCATAATGGCATTTTTTCCTTTAATCTTACAGATGCTACTTTACTGTTTGTTCTCAATATATGTTAAAATTTAAATTTTCCCACTTCCTACCCCTTTCATTTCAAAAGTGTGCCATTCCCAGATGATACAGAACTTTATATTGCTAGACATATTTATCTTATACCGATTTGTTTTCTTTTATTATTTGGTCTTAACTTTACAGTAAATGAAATGCAAAAAATAGCAGCTACTGAACACTTGGGATAATTATTTTTCTATCAACAAGATTTTCTTCACTAATGGTAAACAAGTGTGCACACTGATAGGGACTAATAAATCAAGACTTTTGGGGCTATTAGTAACACAAGACTCCAACTGAAGTTATTTAAATTATAAAAAATAAGTTGCATCAGAGATCAAGTGTTTGGCAATAGGCTGTTCTGGACTTAATTCAGAAACTCAATGATGTCAGTTTTTTCTGCAGTTCTCTTGGATTTTGCTCATGGTCACTATATGGCTGCAATGGAACCAAGTATTAATAGCATAGCCTTACACAACAATATTAAAAGATAAAAATGCTGAATTTTTATCAGGCATCCCTTTGGAAGGTCAAGAAAAACTTTCCAAGGTGATCTCAGAAGACTTCATCTTCTATTTCATTGACTGGAGTATTATCACATATTCATGTCTTTTGCCAACATGGGGATGAAATTATCACAATTGGCTTCAACATTCCTCTAAGTTTAGAAAACAAGCCATGAAGCACTTGAGAACCTAAGGATCAAAAAAATCAGGATTCTATCAGGAAGAATGAAGGTGGGAGCTATTTACCAACAGTGTGGATCTGATTGAGGAAATGCATAAAAAGATAGGGGCAGTAAGGCTTGGAAGAGTGGAAGCTGTTACCATGCCTACCGTGAACAGTCGAGGGCAGAGAGAAAAGGCTCTATAGCCTGGGCTACCTGTTAGGAGCAGTTCCCTTTCATACAGCAAGGCAGCCAGTCCACTACAATTCTGTGGGGAGGAGCCAGGGAAATAAATCCCTCAGCCTAACTCCCCTTCTTCTCTCTAGTCTCCTTTATTGACAGACCACCCAGGAGACAGAGCATGGAACACAATAACTCATTCAATGCATCTGCCTCCAGAGACACAGAGTAGGAGTGTAGAGTTTGAGGAAGACAGAAGTCATCTATCAAAACTTTTTTTTTTATATGAATTTATTTATTTTAATTGGAGGCTAATTACTTTACAATATTGTAATGGTTTTGCCTTACATTGACATGAATCCGCCACGTGTGTACATGTGTTCCCCATCCTGAACCCCCTTCCCACCTCCCTCCTCATCCCATCCCTCTGGGTCATCCCAGGGCACCAGACACGAGCACCCTGTCTCATACATCGAACCTGGATTGGCAATCTGTTTCAAATATGATAATATACATGTTTCAATGCCATTCTCCCAAATCATCCCTCCCTCACCCTCTCACACAGAGTCCAAAAGAATGTTCTATACATCTGTGTCTCTTTTGCTGTCTCACATATAGGGTTATTGTTACTATCTTTCTAAATTCCATATATATGTTAGTATACTGTATTGCTGTTTTTCTTTCTGGCTTACTTAACTCTATGTAATAGGCTCCAGTTTCATCCACCTCATTAGAACTGATTCAAATGTATTCTTTTTAATGGCTGAGTAATATTCTATTGTGTATATGTACCACAGTTTTCTTATGCATTCGGCTACTGATGGACATCTAGGTTGCTTTCATGTCCTGGCTATTATAAACAGTGTTGCAATGAACACTGGGGTACATGTGTCTCTTTCAATTCTGGTTTCCCAGCAGTGGGATTGCTGGGTCATATGGCAGTTCTATTTCCAGTTTTTAAAGGAATCTCCACACTGTTCTCCATAGTGGCTGTACTAGTTTGCATTCTCACCAACAGTGTAAGAGGGTTCACTTTTCTCCACACCCTCTCCAGCATTTATTGCTTATAGACTTTTGGATCGCAGCCTTTCTGACTGGCATAAAATGGTACCTCATTGTGGTTTTGATTTGCATTTCTCTGATAATGAGTGATGTTGAGCATCTTTTCGTGTGTTTGTTAACCATCCGTATGTCTTCTTTGGAGAAATGTCTGTTTAGTTCTTTGGCTCATTTTTTGATTGGGTCACTTATTTTTCTGGAATTGAGCTGCAGGAGTTACTTGTATATTTTTGAGATTAGTTGTTTGTCTGTTGCTTCATTTGCTATTATTTTCTCCCATTCTGAAGGCTGTCTTTTCATCTTGCTTATAGTTTCCTTTGTTGTACAGAAGCTTTTAAGTTTAATTAGGTCCCATTTGTTTATTTTTGTTTTTATTTCCAATACTCTGGGAGGTGGGTCATAGAGGATCCTGCTGTGATTTATGTCAGAGTGTCTTGCCTATGTTCTCCTCTAGGAGTTTTATAGTTTCTGGTCTTACATTTAGATCTTTAACCTATTTTGAGTTTATTTTTGTGTATGGTGTTAAAAAAGTGTTCTAGTTTCATTCTTTTACAAGTGGTTGACCAGTTTTCCCAGCACCACTTGTTAAAGAGATTGTCTTTAATCCATTGTATATTCTTGCCTCCTTTGTCAAAGATAAGGTGTCCATATGTGCGTGGATTTATCTCTGGGCTTTCTATTTTGTTCCATTGATCTATATTTCTGTCTTTGTGCCAGTACCATACTGTCTTGATGACTGTAGCTTTGTAGTAGAGCCTGAAGTCAGGCAGGTTGATTCCTCCAGTTCCATTCTTCTTTCTCAAGATTGCTTTGGCTATTCGAGGTTTTTTGTATTTCCATACAAATTGTGAAATTATTGGTTCTACTTACGTGAAAAATACCGTTGATAGCTTGATAGGGATTGCATTGAATCTATAGATTGCTTTGGGTAGTATACTCATTTTCACTATATTGATTCTTCTGATCCATGAACATGGTATATTTCTCCATCTATTTGTGTCCTCTTTGATTTCTTTCATCAGTGTTTTATAGTTTTCTGTATACAGGTCTTTTGTTTCTTTAGGTAGATATATTCCTAAGTATTTTATTCTTTTCATTGCAATGGTGAATGGGATTGTTTCCTTAATTTCTCTTTCTGTTTTCTCATTGTTAGTGTATAGGAATGCAAGGGATTTCTTTATGTTAATTTTATATCCTGTAACTTTACTATATTCATTGATTAGCTCTAGTAATTTTCTGGTGGAGTCTTTAGGGTTTTCTATGTAGAGGATCATGTCATCTGCAAACAGTGAGAGTTTTACTTCTTCTTTTCCAATCTGGATTCCTTTTATTTTATTTTTTCTGCTCTGATTGATATAGCCAAAACTTCCAAAACTATGTTGAATAGTAGTGGTGAGGGTGGGTACCCTTGTCTTGTTCCTGACTTTAGAGGAAATGCTTTCAATTTTTCACCATTGAGGATAATGTTTGCTGTGGGTTTGTCATATATAGCTTTTATTATGTTGAGGTATGTTCCTTCTATTCCTGATTTCTGGAGGGTTTTTATCATAAATGGGTGTTGAATTTCGTCAAAGGCTTTCTCTGTATCTATTGAAATAATCACATGGTTTTTATCTTTCAATTTGTTAATGTAGTATATTATGTTGATTGATTTATGGATATTGAAGAATCCTTACATCCCTAGGATAAAGCCCACTTGATCATAATGTATGATCTTTTTAATATATTGTTTGATTCTGTTTGCTAGAATTTTGTTAAGGATTTTTGCATCTATGTTCATCAGTGATATTGGCCTGTAGTTTTCTTTTTTTGTGACATCTTTGTATGGTTTTGGTGTTAGGGTGATGGTGGCCTCATAGAATGAGTTTGGAAGTTTACCTTCCTCTGCAATTTCGTGGAAGAGTTTGAGTAGGATAGGTGTTAGCTCTTCTCTAAATTTTTGGTAGAATTCTGCTGTGAAGCTGTCTGGTCCTGGGCTTTTGTTTGCTGGGAGATTTCTGTTCACAGTTTCAATTTCCATGTTTGTGATGGGTCTGTTAAGATTTTCTATCTCTTCCTGGTTAAGTTTTGGAAAGTTGTACTTTTCTAAGAATTTGTCCATTTCTTCCAAGTTGTCCATTTTATTGGCATATAGTTGCTGTTAGTAGTGTCTTATAATCCTTTGTATTTCTGTTGTGATTTCTCCATTTTCATTTCTAATTTTGCTAATTTGATTCTTCTCCCTTTGTTTCTTGATGAGTCTGGCTAATGGTTTGTCAATTTTATTTAACTTCTTAAAGAACCAGCTTTTGGCTTTGTTGATTTTTGCTATGGTCTCTTTTGTTTCTTTTGTGTTTATTTCTGCCCTGATTTTTAAGATTTCTTTCCTTCTACTAACCCTGGGGTTCTTCATTTCTTTCTTTTCTAGTTGCTTTAGGTGTAGAGTTAGGTTATTTATTTGACTTTTTTCTTGTTTCTTGAGGTAAGCCTGTATTGCTATGAACCTTCCCCTTAGCACTGCTTTTACAGTGTCCCATAGGTTTTGGGTTGTTGTGTTTTCAACCCAAGAAGAAGATATAACAATTATTAATATATATGCACCCAACATGGGAGCACCACAATATGTAAGGCAAATGCTAACAAGTATGAAAGGGGAAATTAACAATAACACAATAATAGTGGGAGACTTTAATACCCCACTCACACTTATAGATAGATAAACTAAACAAAAAATTAACAAGGAGACACAAACTTTAAATGATACAATAGACCAGTTAGACCTAATTGATATCTATAGATCATTTCACCCCAAAACAATGAATGTCACCTTTTTCTCAAGTGCACATGGAACCTTCTCCAGGATAGATCACATCCTGGGCCATAAATCTAGCCTTGGTAAATTCAAAAAAGTTGAAATCATTCCAAGCATCTTTTCTGACCATGATGCAGTAAGATTTGATGTCAATTACAGGAGAAAAACTATTAAAAATTCAAACATATGGAGGCTGAACAACACAGTGCTGAATTTCACAACTCTTGTTAACTGAGCACCTATCCTGTTCCAAGCAGTATGATAAGCAATTGGCATGAATCAAACAGGGACTCAGTATGGCAACAATGGAATGAACATATTTTCCATTACACGCCCAGAAAGAGATAGCAGCACTGTTTGTAAATATGCTGTGAGGTAAACTGATATGGGAAATCCCCAAGATTGAGTGGAGGAAGCATGGAATGATAGTGGTCAAATACCGTGAATTCGAGGAAAGGGGAGATTCCCCACACCTGTGAAGGGGTGGAGGTTTCATTTGTTTTTGTAAATTATAAAAATCCACACCCAACCCAGTTTTAACTCTGTCAGGAAATGTATTACACATTTATTAGCTCTGTCTCAGGATGGAGGAGGGGAACGTTGCATGCTGTATCTTGGGTTGCTAATGCTTAAGCTCCCAGCCATGGCAAAGACCCCTACACCCAAGCTTGACACAGAAATAGCAGAGCTGCTCATGTTTGAATGGATCATGTGGACTTAAACATTGAGCATCTAAATAACACTACAGTGTGTTTGAGAGTTAAGGTTTTTCTTCTTTCCAGCCACGAAATTAGACTCAGACTCTTGGGGAACATTTATCTGTGACCAGAGGCAGAGAAGAACAAATATGAAGGAAAATGACTGCCTCAGTATTCTAGAGGATGACTGTTAGTAGACTGAGATTAATTTTTATTTAGAAAAATAATATGACATTTCTTATACCCAAGTGTGAGGGAGTAAATCAATATCCTCAATACTTAGATCATTTGCTTTATCATATCAACTTTGTGAAGGAAGAATTGCTATCTCTCTTTTTATCAATAATGAAAGTATGTTTAAAGAGTTCCTACAATTTGGCTATGATCATGGGACTTGTACTTGGGACAATGTGCTCCAGGGTCTCTGCTCTCAATCACTTTCTTATTTTACTCAGAATTGACTTGGATAGGGGTGTGGGTTCTTCTCCAGGCAACACAGAGCACTCTGCACAACACACCTCATAATTCCATTGGATGGTATTTGCTGCTACTGTGCTTTAAATAAATAGCAACATAACAGTTTATAGCCGCCATCCCAGGATCAACCCAGCTGATACTTGTATTTGATTTCTGCAACATAGCCAAAATGTTACTGACACCACCACTCCCCATTACCATTTTCTAGACAAGAAAACCAAATTTTAAAGCAAGACAGAAAGAAGGAAGGTAAAAAGAAAAGTTACCTAACTTAAGGAACCAAGACAAGAGCCAAAAAACTCTTCAACTCCTAGTTCGGTATTCCAACCACTCTTCGCTTTACACACAATAATTTTAAAAATCACTAACCAAAACATTGGCTTCTTCTTTCTAGAGCACAGACAGTGATTCAGTGTTTGTGTAATGAGACTGAAAAGGCAAAGAGCTCTGTATGTATCAGTGTGGGAATGCCAACACATAACTAATGGACTCTAGAGAATGGGCAAATGTCAGACAAGGATCAGTGACTTTGAGGATCACTTACTTTTTCAATATGGATCCAAATCCTTAGTACAAACTTCTATTATGCCATGTCTGTCATAACACCCTTCAATTCCATCAACAAAGTGAAGGAATGGCAAGATTTCTAGTTCCTACTAGAACCATAATTTCCACCTTAAATGCTACATCTATAACATAAGACTTTTCTTCTGGGCTATATTATTACAGCCTGAAGACCCTTCTCTTTTCACCTTCTCTGGTCTGCCTCTTCTTGGGTTACTCATCTTGACTGATACCATTGTCAATCCCTCAGTTTCCCAAGAACAAAATTTGAGTAGTCACCCTTGAAACTTATTTTCCATGACCCCTCAGAGCCATTGTCAGCTGTAGTCTATTTTTGAAATGACTATTAAATCAGACCCTTCTATCCTTTTCCCACCATCATTATTATAGGTGGCACTAATGATAAAGAACCTGCCTGCCCAATGCAGGAGCTGAAGGAGATGTGGGTTCAGTCTCTGGATTGGGAAGATCCCCTGGAGGAGGGCATGGCAACCCACTCCAGTATTCTTGCCTGGAGAATCCTATGGACCGAGGAGCCTGGTAGACTACTGTTCATAGCATCGCAGAGTCTGACATGACTAAAGCTACTTAGCATGCATGCACAATCCAATATTAGATCTTCTCTCACTTGACCTTGGCTGACTCTACTTGTTCTCTTTACCTAAGTCCCACTCTAATTTATTATATATGCTCCTACCAGAGTTACTTTCATAAAAGAAAATTTTGATGATATCAACTTCCTTGCTTAAAAATGTGTTCAGTGATATTCACCTATTTGTTAAAACCTAGGTTCCTGGGAATATCCTACAAGCCCTTCACAATCTGATGCCAACTTCCCTTACCAGCCCTATCTCTTCCCATCCTCTGTCGTCTGCTTATATTCTCATAGTAATAACTACCCTTAAGTCCCTGATTGCATAATTCTGTGCTTTTGCACATGCCATTCACTCTGCCTTCACTTTTTTCTCTGCCTAAATTCTCCAAAATTTTCTTTGAAACAAGTTGCAATATCATCTCCCTGGTGAAACTTTCTGACTCTGTAAGCATGTTAGTCAGTCCTGTGTCAGGATTATAGCAGTACTTTGGCATGCAACTAGGGGTAACAGCTGGAACTTAACCCATGTTTATGGTGGGATCCAGCTATATCTTGGCAAGCCTGGCAGCCTGGAGAGGAAAATCTATGGAAGCTGTTTGCATGTAAGGCCAGGTGCCTTACAAGTGTCAAACCCAGACTCTGACCAGATCCAATTTGAGGGTTGTGGGTGGGCAGTGATGTGAACACAGCATTGTTGTGTTTCTCAGGCTCCCCCTGGTTCATCACTACCTTAAACTGCTATCTAAATCTTTGGGAATTAAGGTTGCATAGAAAAATGCAAAGTTATCTCATTGACAGTTCTGTGGGCCACCAAAATCATGACTCACAGATGGTTTGATCTTAACCACCAAAAGCAAAGTCATTTTCCTTAGAATTGTATGGAAGCAGCTGTATGGTTCACTGATTTGACTCTAGAAGCTAGAAGCAGCTTTAGAAGTTGCAGTGCTAAGTGTCCATTTCCTGTCTCTCTGGTAGCGATGGGGAGCAGAGGAAGAGAAAGATAGGCCTCGAAAACCCATCCCATGGGGCTGTAGGACAAGAAGAGGTTTCAGCTGAAATTACCCCTGAAGGGTACTGAAGCAAGAAAAAAGTGAGGACTGCCAGAGGATAGTTCCAAAAGACTATCAAGAAACCTAAATAAGATACACCTTAGGCAATTTCATCCCTTACTTTAACACTTGTTCATGTGTCTGCCCTGGGCATTCACCATTCCAGATGCCAAGGACATGGCAGAGAACAAAAGGTGAAGACAGGTAATAACTCCACAAGGACAGAAAAAGTCCATTTCTGGTGTCAGTGGGTGCAATGAAAAAACAAAGTGGCTGCTGTAATAGAGGACAGAAACAGAATGTGTCTTGTTGAGGAGAGATCATTTGAGCTCAAACCTGAAAAAATTAAAAAAATCAACCATGTGACTAACTTGAGAGAAGAACATTCCAAGTATAGAGAACAGTAAGTTCAAAGACCTTAAGATAATAATAAGCTTGACATTTCATAGACTAGAAAGAAGGTCATTGTAGAAACTAGTGGTCAAGTGAGAGTGGTATGGGATGATTCATGGAGATAAACAGATGTTGAGTCATGTAGGAACTTCCAGAGCATGTTCAGGACCTTGGACTTCATCCTGGGTATAATGGGAAGCTACTGGAGGTTTTAGCTGGGAATGGATATGATCTGAATTTTGTTTTAAAGATTCACTATAACATTTCAGCAGAGAATGGAATGTGGAGGAAAGAGGTCGCAGAAGGGGAAGCAGAGAGACTAGTGTAGAGGCTACTGCAGTATTTCAGGCAAACAATGGTGTGTGTTCAGACAGAGACAGCAGTGGGAAAGGGAGAAAAACATGGTGGACTTGAAACATATTTTGCACATACAATAGACAGGATTGGCAGGTACACTGGATGTCAGGGTGGAAAGGCTGCAGAATAATAAAACATAGCATGGTTTATGGCTAGAGCAACTCTGAGAGAAATGACTGTTAGAAAGGGAAGAACTGGGAACAACAGTGGAAGAGGAGGAAAATTGGGCTGCTAATTTTGTGACCTATTAGACTTTTCAGGTAGGCAATTGGATTAAAAAAAAAAAATTCTGAAGAAACATAAATTTCATGGGTACAAAGTTTAGGAGCCATCAGACGATCATGGGTATTTAGTGAGAATAGTTCCAGAACTAAGTAAGGGAGAATTGGGGAAGCAAACAGGTTCCACAACCACATATGGGAGTGTTATTTGTCAGATAACATTAGTGGTTCTTGAAGTCAAAGTCGCTCAGTTGTGTCCTTCTCTTTGCCACCCCATGAACTGTAGTCCATGGAATTCTCTAGGCCAGAATACTAGAATGGGTAGCCTTTCCCTTATCCAGGGGATCTTCCCAACCCAGGGATCAAACCCAGGTCTTCCACATTGCAGGCAGCTTCTTTACCAGGTGAGCCACAAGAGAAGCCCCAATGTTTCCCAGAGACTTAACAGGGAATGCTCATAAGAATAGAAGGAGATGTATGTGGCACCAAGCCACAAAGAACAGAGGACCAAAGCCAGAATATGTTATCAAATCTGTTTCGTTTTGCTTTCCTAACTTGTGACTTTATAGCTCCCGAATATTCCACTTGCTTTTCCTTGAGGATGCAACATTTTGTTTAGTCTTTGAACTTCTATGGTATCTCCTTTTGTGATTACAGTAACACTATCTAGGCAGAATTGGAAAAAATTCAGCAGTTATTTAATGAGCAACACTTGTGATTCAAGAAGGATGCATATAGAACAATAAAATTTCTTGTTAAAGTATTAATTTCTAAAGCCCAAAAGGCAAAATTTCAATAACCAAAAATTATTCTTGAAAATCTCCTAAATTGCCCATATGAAACAAAATAGATGGTTTTAGATACCAACACTGTACGGATTCCCATAAAGTCCAAAGTGGAATACTTTTTCCCTAACACTAACAGACTGATATGGTTATACCAGATGAAGCTATACAGTGTACCCCAAAATAGCAGAGGTAGAATTAAACTCATAAATGTTCAAAGGATGTATGAAATGACTCCACATTATCTAGTCCTGGTTTAAGAGTCTTTGTGGTCAGATATTCAGACAATAAAGGAGATTTTTCCAGTAATGATGGAGAGGAGCTTTATATAGTAAGTTTTCAAGAACCATAAGACACAGAAATGAAGCTGCTGAGAATATATGTCTGATTCAGGACCAAATATTGAATTTGCATATTCTTGAACTTGCTCCATGCTCAGTCTCTCAGTCATGTCTGACCCTTTGAGACCCAATGGACTGTAGCCCACCAGACTCCTCTGTCCTTGGGATTTTTCCAGGTAAGAATATCTCTTAGAGTGGGTTACCATACCATACTCCAGGGTATCTTTCTGACCCAGGGATCAAACCCATGTCTCTTGGGGCTCCTGCATTGGCAGGCAGATTCTTTACCACTGTGCCACCGGGGAAGTTGTAAATTTGGTGAATAACAGAATGCTTTCTAATCTGCAAGCAGTCTGATAAGAGAGACAGATTTGCAGCTAGCACAGTTAGTGAGCTGCTGCATATTTTATCTGTCTGCAAATCTGTCTGCCCTACCAGACTACTACTTCCTGTCCACTTACACTAAAAGCTCAGCATACAGAGAACATTCAGTAAGTAAATTATACTCCCATGGCTGGGGAAGGACTTTCCCACTTCAGCTTATTTGTCATGACTCCCTCTATAACTTGAGGCCCTTGCTTATTTCTTTTTTTTTTTTTTTTCCTTGAGAACTGATTTATTTGGCATAGAGATACAGATTAGGATTGTTGAGGTTAACTGAAAACTGTAATTCTCCATTTCCCTTGCTTATTTCTTATACTCTGATTCATTTGCTTCCTGGTTAGATGGACCAATATCCGTGGAGCTCTCCATGACAAAGTCAGCCAGGCCTCAGCCCCTTGGCCTTTCTCCCTGCAGGGCTAGTCCAGAAGCTACAGAGGGTGCTTTTTTATCTTAAGCCCACTGTTGCTCTTGGATTGACTCTGGTTTAAGAATATTCCTATAATCCCTTTGGATCAGCTTTTCTCCCACTATTCCTTATTACTAATCACTGTTAGATGGAAAATGAGAAATCTCATCATTTTGGTTAACTGGGTCACTATGAACCAAAGTATTCCTATGTTCCTACCCTGAAAGCATAATTAAAGCCTTGACTAATTACTGTTAAAGTAACCTTAATTAACTAACCTAACTTACCACTAATCAAGGGAATGGGTCTTCTGAGGGACTGTGAATCATTTTCTAGTCAGTATATAACATAAGGTAATATACATCTATATCCCTAGGGATATACTCATTAAAAATAAATAAAAACTCTTCATTATTAGGAGATAAAATTGGAGGTTGCTTGTTTACTTGTTTATTTATTTACACAAAGGATTGGACTCAGGACCTTGTCTTGCATTTTTACTACAGAGCTTTTGCCATGTTTATGAGACAAGTAGGGACTTGGCATCTCCCTTACTTACTCTGGGTTATTAGTCAACCCATGATAATTATTTCAGCAGTATGCAGAGGCTGCTGTATCTGATCGCCACATTATGTGGTATGTTTGTGGGCATGCACACTCAGTCATGTCTGATTCTTCATGACGCCATGGATGGTAGCACACGAGGCTCCTCTGTCCATGGAATTTTCCAGGCAAGAATACTGAAGTGGGTTTCCATTTCCTCCTTCAGGGGATCTTCCTGACCCACAGTTCAAACTAGTATCTCTTGTGTCTTCAGCATTGGCCGGCAGATTCTTTACCTCTGTGTCACCTGGGAAGACCCTGTCACATTATAGTCAATTGTCATCTGTGTGACTTATGATATGTCAGTTCACCTCCCTGGACTCCAGCCTCTGCCTATAAAATGAGGCCAGTATATCAAAGCCCCTTCCAACTTTTTTTTTTTTTTTAATTTTTTTTTCCTAATTTTATTTTATTTTTAAACTTTACATAATTGTATTAGTTTTGCCAAATATCAAAATGAATCCGTTCCAACTTTAATATGCTCTATTCTATGGCATAAAGTTACCCTTGATGTCTAGGTACTCTGTCTTGAAAGTCAAATTGATATGATGTTATTCTGTAACACTAAGAGTTATTTTCTATGACTACTCACAATATTAACCCTTCTCTTTGAAAGTTTTAATTATACAATTTCCAAAACTGCCTGATGAGAAGACAAATTAATAAACTGCCTCAATGCAATAATTTCAACACAAGAGAGGTTCCACCAAAATATCTATCTTAGCTCTAATTATCTGGAGTTCCCCATTTTATTTCTGCAGTGTAAGGCACCATGCATTTATCAATGATTTGGCATCAATATGAATGAGTTTATATAAGACCATTTCCTTGGCACAGGCTTTGAGTTAGACAGAAGTGGAAACAAAAACAAAAACCCAAAAAGCAAACATTACGATACTGATGTGAAGATACAAACGAAAGACATCAGAGTAAACACAATGGGAACTATCATCATTAGTTTCTTAATATTTCTCCAGTGGGTACCATGGCCCCAGGCCATCCCTGCTTTTCCTGTGATAAGAATTCGTGTCTATTGTTGACACTCAGGAGCCTGTAGTGGAAAAAAGTGGTGCTGAACACTAGAACTAATGCATGAAGGAGGCTTTATGCAAAATCCCCTTTCCTGAACAGGCTTAAAACTAAGTTAGCTTTCTTTTAGTTTGGGATTGTTTAAAGACATCTGCAAAAAGCCTGGGGTTGGAGATGCCTGTAGGCTTCCCTTCCATCACAGCGTTGCTCTGTTTGCCAACTGCTGGGAGCATCCGCAGCCAATTTATCACCTGAAAGCCACAAATACCTGGAGAACATATTCTGTCTGTAAAAATAGATTTCACAGATTCTTCAAGTTGTGTCATTATGTTTTAGTCTTCACTGCCTATTTATAGGGAGAAGGCAATGGCACCCCACTCCAGTACTTTTGCCTAGAAAATCCCATGGACAGAGGAGCCTGGTAGGCTGCAGTCCATGGGGTCGCTAGAGTCAGACACGACTGAGAGACTTCCCTTTCACTTTTCACTTTCATGTATTGGAGAAGAAAATGGCAACCCACTCCAGTGTTCTTGCCTGGAGAATCCCAGGGACGGGAAGCCTGGTGGGCTGCTGTCTATGGGGTCGCACAGAGTCGGACACGACTGAATCGACTTAGCAGCAGCAGCCTATTTATAGTAAATGAATGAGTGAATGAGAAAGCGAGTGAATAAATGAATAACCAGGTAAGTTAAAGTGTTTTCTTCCTTTCTACCTAAATAATTAAATCAGTTTCAATCATGTGTGAAAAAATAGACTGGAAAGGGTTTTTTTTTTTCAGGGATTGTTGTCTCAGTGATTATCAAACTTTAGTGTCAATAAGAATCACAGAAAACATACTAAATATTCAGATTTTGGGCCTTTGCACCTAGAGATTCTGAATCAGTAGATCAGGCACAAGCACAGAAATGTAAGCATTAATAGCACAAGTGCACACACACACATGCAAATACACATGCTTCAAAGCTGATTCTAATGTGGGTGGTTCACAGGCCACATTCAGTGAAAAACTACTATATAATGACTATTGATCTTCTGGTCTGTCACTCTGATATCAGAACCTTCAAAATATTATGGGTTGTACCCATCTCATCTTTGGACCAGGGTGTTGAATGAAAGCAAGCAACACCCAAATAAGAGAATTCCAAAAAGAATGCCAAAGTACAAAGGGAACTTAGAATATCTAAGCTGAATGTTTACTATAAAAATAATTAAGACAAGATGATAATGACACAAAAATGGATAGATTAATAGATCAATGGAAAAGAATGAAGAGTCAAGAAATAAAAAACATTATATGTGAGAAATTAATTTTCAACAAAGGTGAAATGAATTCATTGCTGAATAAATAGTCTGTTCAATGCTTGAACAATTGGATATCCACATAAAGAAAAAAAGGGCTTTTCTTTACCAAATTCAAAAAGCAAATAAAAATGGGTAATACAACCAAATGTTAAGCTAAAAGCTTTACAATTTATAGAAGAAAAGACAGAGGAAATTTTTTGTGATCTTGCTTTAGGATAAGAATTTTTAGATTTAATAGCAAAACCACAATCCAAAAACAGTAAAAATTGGTACAGTGGAGTTTTCCAAAATTAAGAACTCTTCAGAGTGAAAACACAAGCCACTGACTGAAAAATTATACTTGTAAATCACAAATAAAATGGTATTTGCAAATCACTTATCTGATAAAGAACCTGTATCCACATTTTACGAATAGCTCCTAAAACTCTATAATAAAAAGTGGAAGCGAAACTCACTCAGTCATGTCCGACTCTGCAACCCCATGGACTATATACTCCATGGAATCCTCCAGGCCAGAATACTGGAGTGGGTAGCCATCCCTTTCTCCACAGGATCTTCCCAACCCAGGTCTCCTGCATTAGAGGTAAATTCTTTATAAGCTGAGCCACCGGGGAAGCCCAAGAATACTGGAGTGGGTAGCCTATTCCTTCTCCAGTGGATCATCCCAACCCAGGAACTGAACTGGGGTCTGCTGCATTGCAGGTAGATTCTTTACCAGCTGAGTTACCAGGAAAGCCCATAATAAAAAATGTTAATGGGTAAAGAATTTAATATAGATAGTTCACCAGCAAACATGTATGGATAACAAATAAGCACATGAAAAGATGCTCAAACTCATTAATCATTAAGAAAATGCAGATCAGAGATACCACTACAAATCTGTTAGAACAATTATAGTTTAAAAGACTGATGAAAATATTTAGGACATTGAGGAACTGAAACACTACTCCACAACAAAAGGAATGAACTATTAACACATGCAACATGAATGAGTCACAACTATTTACGCTGAATGACAAAAAGCAGACAGAAGAACTATAGTCCTAAGATTCTATTTGTGTGAATCCTAGAAAATAAAATCTGATTCAATTTGACAGAAAGTAGATTAGTGGTCTCCTGAGAAAGGGGAAAGGCAAAAATGGGAGGAAGAAAGGGATTAAAAGGAGACTCAAGCAGTCCTTGTGGTAGATGTATTATAATGTTCATTGTCTTTACTGTGGCCAAAGTTTCATAGGCTTATGTCAAATATATACATCAAAGTATATCAAATTATATACATCACATGCAAATTATTGTATGCCATTTATATCTTAAGAAGACTACTTAAAAATTGATATGGGCCTCACTGAGTTCCCTTGTGGGGAACTGAGGTATGGATAACCATCTCCATGGATAATATTCTTTGTATTCAAATCTCTGGATGAAAGAATACCCATACACATACAGAGAGAGAAATATATGCATACATATGTGAATATGTATACATATTCATGAATGAAGCTATGATAAGAAAGTTTCTTAGCTTAAAAGTATAACAATTATATCCTTTAGGAATTAATAACATGAAAGTATTATTTCTAAAGAGTAACTAGAACAATTTTAATTTAAACATTACCTGTTAGGGAAATTTTTTAAAAAATAAAAAGCCAGAAAACAGCAGTAATAATGTGAGAACACTAGAATTCTCATTTCTCTCATTTTCTTCTGGTTGGAATACACACTTATAATTACTTTCATTATTTTTTAAAAGTCATCTTGAGTGTGTGCGCCTGTATGCTAAAGTTGCTTCAGTCATGTCTGACTCTGCGATCCTATGGACTATAGCCTGCCAGGCTTGTCTGTCCATGGATTCTCCAGGCAAGAATAATGGAGTGCATTGTCATGCCCTTCTCCAGGGGATCTTCCCAACCCAGGGATTGAAACCACATCTCCTGTGTTGGCAGGCAGGTTCTTTACCACTAGTGCCACCTGGGAAGCCCCAAAAGTCATCTTATAAAATTTAAAATGTATATAACCTGTGTATTAGTTTTCTATTGCTGTGTAATGTATTAACACAAATTTACCACCTTTAAATAACAAAAATGTATCATGTCTTACTTTCTATGGATCAGAAATCTAGGTATGGATTAGCTGGGTATTCTGCTCAAGGTCTCACCAAGCTAAGATCAAGACATCACTAGGGCTACAGTCTTGATCTGAGGTTCAAGATCTTCAAGATCACTGTTATTGGCAGCACTGAATATCTTGTGCTGTGTGTCTGAAGACCCATATTCTCAATGATTATTGGTCAGAAACTGCCATCACTTTTTAGGGGTTGTTCCCAATTTCTTCCTACATGACTTCCTCCATGAGCACTTCACAATGGAGAATTTGCTTCTTTAAGACTAGTAAGAGAATCTTTCTCATGCTTCAAATATCTTTTTTGCGGAAGGGGCCCAGCCCCTTTGAAGGATTCACCTGATTGAATTAAATCCACCCAGGATAACCTCTTCTGATTCACTCAATTTCAACTGATTTTGGATATTGAAAACCATCTCATCTTTGTCATGTAATGTATCCTAATTGTGGGAATAAAATTCATCATATTCATGACCTTGTCTATACTCAAAAGGGTAGACTTATTTATGCTGCCTACATTAGGGAACAAAGAATTTAGGAGTCATCTTAAAATTTGGTGTACAGCATTTGGTTCAGTTCAGTCGCTCAGTCGTGTCCGACTCTTTGCGACCCCATGAATCGCAGCATGCCAGGCCTCCCTGTACATCACCAACTCCCAGAGTTCACTCAGACTCACATCCATCGAGTCGGTGATGCCATCCAGCCATCTCATCCTCTGTCATCCCCTTCTCTTCCTGCCTCCAATCCCTCCCAGCATCAGAGTCTTTTCCAATCAGTCAACTCTTCGCATGAGGTGGCAAAAGTACTGCAGTTTCAGCTTTAGCATCATTCCTTCCAAAGAAATCCCAGGGCTGATCTCCTTCAGAACGGACTGGTTGGATCTCCTTGCAGTCCAAGGGACTCTCAAGAGTCTTCTCCAACA
>NW_011495027.1:14198319-14198804 GCF_000754665.1 Bison bison bison
ATCATACATGACCACTGGAAAAACCATGGCCTTGACTAGATGGACTTTTGTTGGCAAAGTAATGTCTCTGCTTTTGAATATGCTATTTAGGTTGGTCATAACTTTCCTTCCAAGGAGTAAGCGTCTTTTAATTTCATGGCTGCAGTCACCATCTGCAGTGATTTTGGAGCCCCCCAAAATAAAGTCAGCCACTGTTTCCCCATCTATTTCCCATGAAGTGATGGGACCGGATGCCATGATCTTCGTTTTCTGAATGTTGAGCTTTAAGCCAAGTTTTTCACTCTCCACTTTCACTGTCATCAAGAGGCTTTGAGTTCCTCTTCACTTTCTGCCATACATTAGGACCCAGAATATCTAAACACAGGTACCCAAGGAGGCAAGTGTAAGGATGCACATCCCAGCATAGCTGATAACATGAGAACATTTTACCTTCCATTCAAAAGTGCAAAATAGGAAATGTATAAATAAAATGAGTAATGTTCTTA
>NW_011495027.1:14198904-14208373 GCF_000754665.1 Bison bison bison
AAATTTGGGCAGTAAAAAAGTGAGTAACTAGGTAAAATATATGGGGTCTTCTGGGACAGACCCTTCCACTTATTCTCTGCAGCGGTTCTTCTCTGAAGTATCTAGATAATAGTATCTGATGCACATTTCCTGAGTTGTCTTACAGATGCTAACCTCATCAACAAATGAAAGAAATTAACTTCTTGATGACCATGTGCAGTAGCCCCCAGACCTATCTGCTCCTAAGGATCGATAATGTTAACCCCTGTGACACCACCCTGTTACTTCATCATCAACTAACCAGAGAACTGTGCATGACTTGATCACATACCCTCAGACGCCCCTCCCTTGCCTTGTCTTTTTTTTTTATTTTTTTAAGTCTTTATTGAATTTGTTACAGTATTACTTCTGTTTTATGTTTTGTGTTTTTGGCTGTGAGGTATATGGAATCTTAGCTCCCTGACCAGAGATCCAACCTGTACCTCTTGCATTGGAAGGCAGTGCCTTAACCACTGGACCACCAGGGAAGCCCCTCAACTTGTCTTTAGAAAATGCTTTGCTAGGACTTCCCTGGTGATATAGTGGATCAGAGTCTGCCTGCCAGTGCAGGGAACACAGGTCAGATACCTAGTCTTGGAAGGTCCCAAATGCTGTGGAGCAACTAAGTCTTCATGCCACAACTACTGAAGACAGAGCACCTGGAGCCCGTGCTCCACAAGAGAAGACATCACAATGAGGAGGCCATGCACCGCAGCAAAGAGTAGCCCCTGCTTGCCGCAACTAGAGAAAGCCCTCACAAAGCAATGAAGACTCAACACAACCAAAAAACAGATAGTTCTTTTAAAAATCTATATATTTCCACATGAAAGGTTACAACTTAAAAACTGCCCAGTGTTCACCAGTTTCGGAAATCTGACCTTTGCTGATGCTGCAATAAAATGTTGCAATTGGAAAAAAAAATCTATATTAAAAAAAGAAATATTTTAAAAAATACTTTCCTAAAACTCGTCGTTGAGTCCAGACTTTTTGAGTGCCAGCTGTCCCAGATTCCTTGTCTGACGCCTTACAGTAAGTGCTGCACTCTCAGTCACCACAGCCTGATGTCAGTAGATTCGCTTTACTGTGTGAGGGCTAGCAGACCCAACTTTGGTTCAGTAACAGGGCTGTTTATTTCAGCATTTGCTTTACCTACATGAGAAACATAAACCCCTCTTGTTTATATCTACACAATCAGGTTTCTGTCACATGCAGCCAAATGCAAATCTAAATAATATGTGGGTTCTAAGAATCTCTGTGTAAAGAAATCTATCTTTCTTAAACTTATTTGTACCCAAGCATTTTTAAACTATTTATTTTTTACTTCATTTGATATAAAATTCCACAAAACAATGTTCCATTGGATATCTGTTTGGGTAATGAAGTTTTATTTCCTGTTATAAAAAACTTGTATAATTGCCAGTCTGTTTTGCTGGCTAAAGTACTGAATTAATGAGATCAAGGCATGAAAACTGGTCTTCATATGAACATCTTGATTTCACCTTATAAGATAAGCTATCTTAGAAAAGACATTATGGATTTACCCATGAGTCCATTGATCCTAAAAATATCTATTTGCCACCCAATCAACACAAGCTCTCTGCCAAATTCTGGGGATACAAAGATAATTTAATCATGTGTGCAAGTCTCAGTTATCTTAAATGGATACAAAGATAATTTAATCATGTGTGCAAGTCTCAGTTATCTTAAACTAAGTGTGACAAAACAATTCATTATATGTAATATATCTAACATTCCATTATGACAATTTAAGGACAATTCCAAACATTCAGGACAGTCATAATTTTCCTGAATCAAGAATATTGACCTCCACACCATCAGGCTCTTAGGAAAAACTGGGTTCCTTAACAAGAAAGAGAGCTAAGTTAACCAGCTAGCATTGGCATCTCAACTTTGACTTTCTTTCATTATCCTTGTACACACAGTGACATATGTCAAAGAACACAGATATCAATTCTTTGTGAAAACTGTACATTAACAGTCAACACTGCTGATAGAATGAACAGATCTGATGTGGAAAGAAGAGGGGAAATATTTAATTATAACTAAAGGGAAAGAGGCTTCAGGTTAAGAAGACAGACATCTTCAACAGGATGAAAGGCATCAGCATGTTTGCAGACAGCAGGGGAGTTTTCAGTGGAAATGCAGAAGATGAATGTGTTGAAAAGAAGAGTTAGTTGATGGAGCAAAGTCTCAAAAGAGAAAGGAGGAGTTGGAATAAAGTACATCATATTAAACTGAGCAGAAATAAAGCCTTATCCTCCGATTCAAAAGGAGGGGAATAATATGCAGGTGGATGTAGAAGGGATTGATATGAATTGACTTGTGTCACAAAAATATATGTAGAAGTCCTTACCCCACTACTTAAGAGTGTGACCTTATTTAGAAATAGAACCAATGCAGATGTAATCAGCTAACAAGAGATCACACTGGAGTAGAATAGACCCCTAATCCAGTAGAGATGAAGTCCTATAAAAACTGCGACATTTAGAGACAGACACTCAGAGAAGGAAGACAACGTTAAGACACATGAGGAATGATAACCATATGACAATCAAAACAAAAACTTGAGTGACCCATCTACAAGTCACGGAATACCAAGGATTGCTGCAAACTCCCAGAAGCTAGGAAGGGGCAAAGAAGAATGCTCTTCTACAGATTTCACAGGGAACATAGTCCTGCTTCTGTTCTGATTTCACACTTCTAGTTTCCAGGACTGAGATAATAAATTTTTGTTGTCATAAGCCACTAAGTTTCTGGTACTTTGTTATGGCAGCCTTAAAAACCTAATGGAGGGATGTTGTGGAAAACCACCCTGGTAGCCTTATCTTATAGATGAAGAGGGGGTTCAGGAAGTAGCAGGATGGTTTAGAAGGGAGTGTTGAGCTGTAGTGAAGTTCAAAACTAATCCCCTAAGGGAATGGAAATGGTAGCCAAGCATGAAGATGGAAGATATAAAAATGAGTAATGAGAACCTGACTGAAGTCAGTGACTATGAATTTACAACAACAGTAATATGATAAAAATCCTAGACACAAATAGGAATTTAGTACATGATAAAGGTGGTATTTCAAGTTAATGGATAAATGACAAATCCAATACAATACACCTGACAATTTGTAGGAAATAAATAAGGTTAAATATCTATGGACAGAATAATCTGTCCCCTTAAATCTATTGTTTATAATAATGGCAAAAGTTTTAAAACCTAAATATTAAATAATTGTAAATAGCATATGATGTTTGGTTGCTAACACATTTTACATAGTGAGAATATATCATTTTTAAATTTAAAACAATGTCAATATATATTATTTTTGACTATTATTATAGTCTTCTTGTGAAATATATATATATATATGTAGAGAGAGAGAGAGAGAAACCAAATGATGAAATTCTATCAAAAAATCAATGGTCGTTTGAAGTAAGTCAGAAAGAGAAAAATTGTATATTACTGCATATATGTGGAATCTATAAAAATGGTACTGATTAACCTATTGGCAGGGCAGAATAGAGACACAGATGTAGAGGACATGTGGACACAGAGGGGGTTGGAAAGGAAAGGGTGGGACAAACTGGGAGATTAGGATTGGCATATATACACTGCAACAGGTGTATAAAACAGGTAGCTAGTGGGAAACTACTCTACAGCACAGGGAGCTCTGCTCAGTGCTCTGTGGTGACCTGGAGGGGTGGCAGGGGGAAGGTTCCAGAGGGGATATATGTATACAAATAGCTGGTTCACTTTGTTATTCAGCAGAAACTAATACAACATTGCAAAGCAACTGTACTCCAATTAAAAAAAAAAAGAAGGAAAGAAAGAAATACAAGTGGAACCCCTTCCCCAAAATGATAGAACTAGAATACAATATATACAATAAGTCAGCATCCTGCTTTAAGTGTTAAAGAGCCATGGTCAAGAGCATTTCTGGAGGAGGGGAAAAAAAACCAAAACAAAAAACTGCCCACCAGCTGGGATCAGGAGTGGGTTACAGGATTCCTGGGAAGATGATGTCCAAAACCAGTGCCATGATCTTTGTGGGACTAACTATTAATACAAAGATTCCATGTGGATGGGCCTGAGTTGGAGGGGACAGTGCAATGTTCTGCTGAGATGCCATCTTGGAGACAAGTGGGATTATAAACAATCCCAGAAACACTTGGATTCTTACAGGTTTATTAGGGATACAGGGATACAAGGGTTTACTTGAGCGTTTGTCTGTGGCAGCCACTCCTTAATCATTTATAAATTTGTTTAGAAAACAAAGTGCTATAATTATTGTGACTCCAGAATTTCAGTCTTATACAGAACTGTGTACCTATTTGTATTCATGAGACCTCATAGCTTCCTTAAAAAATGGTGGCTTCCACTTCCTCTGCATAACATGGAATCCTTGAGAAAGGAATGTGGGGTTCCCAGATGGCACTAGTAGTAAAGAACCCGCCTGCCAACACAGGAGAGGTAAGAGACGCAGGTTCAGTCCCTGGCTTGGGAAGATCCCCTGGAGAAGGGCATGGCAATCCACTCCAGTATTCTTGCCTGGAGAATCCCATGGCCAGTGGAGCCTGGTGGGCTACAGTCCATAGGGTCGCAAAGAGTCAGACACGACTGAGCAACTTAGCATGCATGCAGAAGGAATGTATAAATGTATGTATGTCTCTATATATGTACACCTATGCATACATTTTCAAGGGCAATATCTATTGTATTAGAATTTTTTTTAATCTTTACATCTATGCTATTTGCACATTCCCAGATTTAATGAAAACAGGAGTTCTGCTGAAAATAAAATGGTCTGAAAAAGAAGAAGCAGGTCAGCTTAGGAACAATTAGGCTCAAAAAAAGTTTGAGTACTATCTTCCTGGTGGGCTTAGTTGTGTAATATAATCCAGAAAAAGCACAAGTTTGTAGAATGTTCTCCAAGATGAGGTTCTGAGATGTTTTATTTTAGTGCTTTCATTTTCTATAATGAAATGAGATAATAAATCTCTATTTGTGTCTGAATATCCCAAAATAGCTTGTAAGAATAGAAAAATCTGACAGTTGCTGAGGAAAAAGGAAAAAAAAAAAGTGAAAATAGCTGAATCTGTCCAATCTTGTACTTATCCATTCAGGCTAAAAATGGTGTTATTATTGAAAAGAAGTTAAGAAATTTTCTTCAGGAAAAAAAAAGAAAACTTTTGTGGATAAAAAATGTCATTTGTTGCTCTCTAAATGCAAATGTGCAAAATTAATTTAATTCTTTTATTGTAACTAAGTAAAAAAATAATAGAGAATTGTCTTTCTTTCATTCTGCAAACAGATAGAAGTCCCAGCCTGGGCATTCACTGACAGAGATGGCCTCCAGCAGGAATAAGAGGTAGTCTTTGCCCTCAAAAAATCTTATAATCTTCATGAATTAAAATCATGATGAAGGGCACAAATAGGCAATTCACAAAGAGGAGAAAAGCTAATTGTCTAGAAACATACATAAAATATTCATCTTCAATGGTAACCAAGCAATGCAACTTTGAAATAGCAAAATGATATTGTTTTTCATCAACAACTTAGAAAAGAATGTCTAAGAATAATACATGACTGACACATAAAATTAGGACCTCGAATTAATTATTGTTGATGTTGCTTAGTCTCTAAGTTGTGTCTGACTCTTATGTGACCCCATGGAGCCCCTCTATCCATGGGACATTCCAGACAAAAATACTAGAGTGCGTTGCCATTTTCTTTAATCCGGAGATTAAACCTATATCTCTTGCATTGGCAGGTGGAGTCTTTACCACTGAGTCATCAAGGAAGCCAATTAATTACTGTTGAACATAAATTAGAAAATCTTTCTGGAATATAATCTCACAGCATGTATCAAAAGAATTAAAATTATTCACATAGTATGGTACAAATCCACATCCAAGAATTTCAACTGAGAAAATAAATGATTGACGTTCTCATAAATGGAGCAATGAGAATGTTCATCACACAGTTTTTAGTAGTTTTAATAGCTCAAAATAAATTTTAACAACCAATGTACCATGAAATGGAAGATTTGTCAAAAATATGGCACATTTTTATAAAACGATGTTGCTAGTAAGACTTAAACAATAAAATAATACTGAATAATATCAAGAATTTTATGATATAATTAGTGAAAGATAAAATTTAAAAATTGGGTTCAGCAGGATGCCATTGTAAATAAGTCATGTGTATATATTGTAAAAAGCTATATACACAAATGGTAAATACAAGCAAAAGAGTTAGACTTGTTTTAATAGAAAAATAAGATTAGAGGGAATTTTCTTCTTTTTATTTCTTTCTATTACTTAGATTTTTAAATGCTGAGCATGTGGCATTTCTTCTATTAAAAATTAACTTTTAATTATTGCCAGGAGAAATATCAATAACCTCAGATATGCAGATGACACCACCCTTATGGCAGAAAGTGAAGAGGAACTAAAAAGCCTCTTGATGAAAGTGAAAGTGGAGAGTGAAAAAGTTGGCTAAAAGCTCAACATTCAGAAGACAAAGATCATGGCATCCGGTCCCACCTCTTCATGGGAAATAGATGGGGAAACAGTGGAAACAGTGTCAGACTTTATTTTTCTGGGCTCCAAAATCACTACAGATGGTGACTGCAGCCATGATTAAAAGACGCTTACTCCTTGGAAGGAAAGTTATGACCAACCTAGATAGCATATTCAAAAGCAGAGACATTACTTTGCCAACAAAGGTTTGTCTAGTCAAGGCTATGGTTTTTCCAGTGGTCATGTATGGAGGTGAGAGTTGGACTGTGAAGAAGGCTGAGCGCTGAAGTATTGATGCTTTTGAACTGTGGTGTTGGAGAAGACTCTTGACCCTTGGACTGCAAGGAGATCCAACCAGTCCACTCTGAAGGAGATCAGCCCTGGGATTTCTTTGGAAGGAATGATGCTAAAGCTGAAACTGCAGTACTTTGGCCACCTCATGCAAAGAGTTGACTCATTGGAAAAGACTCTGATGCTGGGAGGGATTGGGGGCAGAGGAGAAGGGGACGACAGAGAATGAGATGGCTGGATGGCATCACCGACTCAATGGACATGGGTTTGGGTGGACTCTGGGAGTTGGTGATGGACAGGGAGGCCTGGTGTGCTGCAGTTCATGGGGTCGCAAAGAGTCGGACACGACTGAGTGACTGATCTGATCTGATCTGATCTGAATGCTTAGACACAGTCCTTGCTTGCTTTCTCAGATTCCATTGACTGACTCCTTTCTCTCTCAGTTGACTACCTGCCTTCTTCAAATACCCCTCTACTCTTATACTGCGATGCAGCACCATGCATGGGAGTGTGGGATTTGGCTTCCTCAGAAGCTCCTGTGGAGCCAGATGAAAAATTAATTTCCCATAAGGTAGACTTTGCCCACTAAGAAACAGGAGATGAGAGAAAGTCAGACAGGTTAATTTTCCCTTCTCTCTCTCACTCATACATTACTGAGATGTGAATCTTCTTTGTAATCTAGTGAAGTCTCATGCACTGAGTACACATGTGAGCTGAGAAATATCAGTGTCCCAAGGGCATTGGTTCCAGGACCCCACCACAAATGGAGATGCCAGGGGCTTCCCCAGTGGCTCAGATGGTAAAACAAACAAACAAACAAACAAACCTGCCTTCAATGCAGGTGACCCCAATTCGATCCCTGGGTCTGGAAATCCCCTGGAGAAGGGAATGGCAACCAACTCCAGTATTCTTGCCTGGAGAAATCCATGGACAGACGTGCCTGGCAGGCTACAGTCCTGGGGTGGCAAAGAGTCAGACATGACTGAGCGACTACAATTTCTTTTCTTTCTTTCAAGTCCCTTACATAAAATGCTGTCATATTTGCATGTAACCTACACAGATTCTCCCTTACAATTTAAATTATCTGCAGATTATTTATATCTAGTATAATGTAAATATAACGCAAACAGCTGCAAATACAGTGTAAATACTATGCAAATAGTTGCTGGTGTGAGGTAAATTCAAGGTATTTTTGGAATTTTCTGGAGTTTTTAAAAATATTTTTGATTCAAGATGGGTTGACTATACAGATGTGAAAGCTTGGATACAAATGTAAAGCAAAGTAAAGTGAAAGTCACTCTCATGTCCAACTCTTTGCAACCCCATGAACTATACAGTCCAAGGAATTCTCTAGGCCTGAGTACTGGAGTGGGTAGCCATTCCCTTCCCCATGGGATCTTCTGAACCTAGAGATCGAACCCAAGTTTCCTGCGTTGCAGGCAGATTCTTTACCAGCTGAGCCACAAGGGAAGCCCTGGACAACTATAATAGATTTGCTTTTTCTCCTTTATTGCTTTAGGCTTGCACCACCCAGATAAAATGTCAATACCTTAAATTTTCCTCCAGATTCTCTAAGGCTAAAATTGGAAAAGGAGATCTGCACAAATATCCATATGGCAAATATGTTACAAATTCCAAGTGAGAGATACAAATTGAGTACTAGAGAGAATACAGAAAGAGGTCACTTTCCATAAGATTTTGGGGAAATTCTCTTTAGAAAGGTCACCTAAGTTGGACCTTACAGTCTGAATATGATTTTTGACAATGGAAATGTAAGGTTAATTCCACTGACCTGAAGGCTCATTAAAATTAGAAATTTGTATTCAGTGACATAAGAAAAGCAAAATGGCATCTCTTAACTACAAAGCAATATATAACTCTCATTAACTTTGCTTCCCCAATGGCTCAGCAGATAAAGAATCAACCTGCAATGTAGGAGACACAGGAGATGCAAGTTTGATCCCTGCGTCAGGAAGATACCCCAGAGAAACAAATGGCAACCCAATCCATTATTCTTGCCTGGAAAATCTCATGGACAAAAGAGCCTGCAGGGCTACAGTCCAAAACATCGCAAAGACTCGGACATTTCTGAGCAACTAACCACATGCACATGGCATCTAATAAGGCTCAAGTTTCTTTTGGTGCCTTTGAAGCATGGGCCTTTGTATGTGGTAAAGATGTTTGCAAGTAGACAGTTTCTGGAATTGTTTGAGTAGTTCAAGAATGAAGGGTCATGATATCTGCAATTCTTCTGGCCTTTTCTTGAGAGTGAAAAGATGGTAACTATCAGTTCAGTTCAGTTCAGTGGCTCAGTCGTGTCCGACTCTTTGCGATCCCATGAACTGCAGCACACCAGACCTCCCTGTCCATCACCAACTCCCAGAGTCCACCCAAACCCATGTCCATTGAGTCGGTGATGCCATCCAACCATCTCATCCTCTGTCATCCCCTTCTCCTCCTGCCCTCAATCTGTCCCAGCATCAGGGTCTTTTCAAACAAGTCAGCTCTTCACATCAGGTGGCCAAAGTATTAGAGTTTCAGTTTCAACATCAGTCCTTCCAATGAACACCCAGGACTGATCTCCTTTAGGATGGACTGGTTGGATCTCCTTGCAGTCCAAGGGAATATC
>NW_011495027.1:14208473-14220032 GCF_000754665.1 Bison bison bison
TGAGCCAACTCTTCGCATGAGGTGGCCAAAGTATTAGAGTTTCAGCTTTAGCATCATTCCTTCCAAAGAAATCCCAGAGCTGATCTTCAGAATGGACTGGTTGGATCTCCTTGCAGCCCAAGGGACTCTCAAGAGTCTCCAATACCACAGTTCAAAAGCATCAATTCTTCAGCACTCAGCTTTCTTTATAGTCCAACTCTCACATCCATACATGACCACAGGGAAAACCATAGCCTTGACTAAATGGACCTTTGTTGGCAAAGTAATGTCTCTGCTTTATAATATGCTGTCTAGGTTGGTCATAACTTTCCTACCAAGGAGTAAGTGTCTTTTAATTTCATGGCTACAATCACCGTCTGCAGTGATTTTGGAGCCCAGAAAAATAAAGTCAGCCACTGTTTCCACAGTTTCCCCATCTATTTCCCATGAAGTGATGGGACCAGATGCCATGATCTTCATTTTCTGAATGTTGAGCTTTAAGCCAACTTTTTCACTCTCCTCTTTCACTTTCATCAAGAGGCTCTTTAGTTCTTCATCACTTTCTGCCATAAGGGTGGTGTCATCTGCATATCTGAGGTTATTGAGATTTCTCCCGGCAATCTTGATTCCAGCTTGTGCTTCCTCCAGCCCAGCATTTCTCATGATGTACTCTGCATAGAAGTTAAATAAGCAGGGTGACAATATACAGCCTTGACGGACTCCTTTTCCTATTTGGAAAAAGTCTATTGTTCCATGTCCAGTTCTAACTGTTGCATCCTGACCTGCATACAGGTTTCTCAAGAGGCAGATCAGGTGGTCTGGTATTCCCATCTCCTTCAGAATTTTCCACAGTTTATTGTGATCCACACAGTCAAAGGTTTTGGCATAGTCAATAAAGCAGAAATAGATGTTTTTCTGGAACTCTCTTGCTTTTTCCGTGATCCAGTGGATGTTGGCAATTTGATCTCTGGTTCCTCTGCCTTTTCTAAAACCAGCTTGAACATCTAGCTGTAGCTATTAATCATATTACAGGAAAGTGAGAGCATGACAAAATGGCTCATCTCAACCAAAATGTTCACATTTTAAAAACCTCATTTTTACTCAAAGATACACCTAACAACATTAGATTTATTTCTAATTAATCAGGAATGTGACATATGGCCACCCATTTATGGAAATGAAACTAAGGAATGAAATTTTCAGCTATGCACCTTGAAACCAATAATCAAGTCAAGGGAAGAAGGAGAAAATGCATACTTGGTAATCAATTAGTACTATCCAACACATTATATAAAGCCTTAAGAATGGAAAGCAGTTAGCCAAAGGAAGACTCATAGCATGTGAAGGCTTACTTGTTATAGAGTGCCAAAGAAAGGGAGAAGTCAAAGATGACTGAAGTTTCCTGACTGTGAGGATGATTATCCAAAAGCACTGGTTTGCCGTTTGACCCTGAGTTAGTTATTTTACTTTGACAAGTCTGTTTCCTCAACTTAAGATACTATATAAGAGTGTTTTGAAGTCCATATAGATAGATATAGATATGTAGATATATCCAAGTAAATAAGAAATCTATCTCCACATACAAAAACCTGTATATGAATGTTTATAGAGGCATTATTCATAACAGTCAAAAAGGAGAAACAACTCACAAGTTCACCAATTAATGAATAGATAAACAAAATATGGTAAACCATACAATGGATTATTCAGTTCAGTTCAGTCGCTCAGTTGTGAATGTCTCTTTGCGAACCCATGAATCGCAGCACACCAGGCCTCCCTGTCCATCACCAACTCCCGGAGTTCACTCAAACTCACGTCCATCGAATTGGTGATGCCATCCAACAATCTCATCCTCTGTCGCCCCCTTCTCCTCCTGCCCTCAAACCCTTTCAGCATCAGAGCCTTTTCCAATGAGCCAACTCTTCGCATGAGGTGGCCAAAGTATTAGAGTTTCAGCTTTAGCATCATTCCTTCCAAAGAAATCCCAGAGCTGATCTTCAGAATGGACTGGTTGGATCTCCTTGCAGCCCAAGGGACTCTCAAGAGTCTCCAACACCACAGTTCAAAAGCACCAATTCTTCGGTGCTCAGCTTTCTTCACAGTCCAATTCTCACATCCATACATGACCACTGGAAAAATCATAGCCTTGACTAGATGGACCTTTGTTAGCAAGGCAATGTCTCTGCTTTTGAATATGCTTTCTAGGTTGGTCATAACTTTCCTTCCAAGGAGTAAGCGTCTTTTAATTTCATGGCTGCAGTCACCATCTGCAGTGATTTTGGAACCCAAAAAAAGAAAGTCTGACATTTTTTCCACTGTTTCCCCATCTATTTCCCATGAAGTGATGGGACCAGATGCCATGATCTTAGTTTTCTGAATGTTGAGCTTTAAGCCAACTTTTTCACTCTCCTCTTTCACTTTCATCAAGAGGTCTTTTAGTTCCTCTTCACTTTCTGCCATAAGGGTGGTGTCATCTGCATATCTGAGGTTACTGATATTTCTCCTGGCAATCTTGATTCCAGCTTGTGTTTCTTCCAGTCCAGCGTTTCTCATGAGGTACTCTGCACATAAGTTAAATAAGCATTATTACTTGACCATAAAAAGGAAGGAAGTACCAGTACATATCAAAACAATGACACATCTTTAAAACATTATGCTAAGTGAATGAAGCAAGTCATAAAAGATGGTGTATTATATGATTCCATTTACATGAAATGGAAAGAATTGGAAAATCCATAAGAATAAGATTAGGAATTGCCAGGGGTCAGGAGAAGGAGAGACTATGGAGTGACTACTAACTGATGCAGGGCTTCTTTTGGGGGTAGTGAAAATATTCAGAAATTACATGGTAGTGATGGCTCTATAACTCTGTGAATATACTAAGTAAAAATCCACTGCCTTCTGTACTTTAAAGGGTAAATTTTGGGATATGTAAATTATTTCTCCATAAAGGTTTAAAAATATTTCATAGAGGTCAAACATGATCAGTTGTCACTCAATAATAAATATTAGCTATTACTATTTCAGATTAGTTGAATTTATGAAGCTCTGGGTGCTGATAAAGTCACTGAGAAAAAAATGGATGAGTGTTAGACTGAAACTCTGCAGGATTACAAGGCCTATACTTGCCCAGTTTTAGGACTCAAGAAAGAGCCCAGAGTCAGCAACAAAGACATCAATGGTTTAATGAATGTGGGGGCTTATACATCTGAAACAGGTTCTGGAGGGACAAAACCCTATCGTGTGCAGCAGTGATGGGCAGAATGTAATAGCAGTCTTCACTCTTGAGGTGGGGAGATTGCCAGTTTATAGGAGGAATTACCAGGGAAATCAGCAGAGGGGTACATCCCTCACCATGCTTTATGATAAGAACAATCACTAACTGGGGCCTGAACAAATATGTAGGAAGGTCAATCATGTGTGTAGAGTGTGGGTGAAGCAGGCACTGGTCAGGCAGGGGATGTACAGAGAGCAACCATCTTGAGCGGCCTGATGATACAATGAGAAAGTAATCACAAATCATGGCATGGGGTCCTTGGTTCTATTGTGACATCCCTTTCTCCTGAGGCCAGCTGAGAGGGGCACTGTCTTGGTGACAGAAGACAACACAGGGTCAGTACACACACCTGGAACATTCCTGACATTTGTCAGATAGGGACAGAACTTCCCATTGCCCTAAGGCTGGAACAGAAAAATGTAGTGACAATCATCAGAGACAATCTTGATTATTATAAACTACCAATAAGAGGGAAATTTCCCATAGAATTTCAGATGTTTTAACCAATGTCATGAACACAATTTCTGCTACCAAGAGAGGAAGGTGGAATACGAGCAGAGAAGAACTACTTTCAAGCTGAGCTTTTCACACAGTCTGGATCTGTGTAATCCAATAAAAGGGCTTAATGCTTTTGCAGTATGTTCTGAAGGAGCCACTTTACCGTGACAAGATGGTCTATTACATACATAGGGCCCTGAAGGGGCATAGAACTGGGATTAGTTAGTCATTAGATGTGTTCTCTTACCTACTTTTCCTGGTAAAAAAGGGGAGAATACATCAACAAAGACTTGTAAGAGATAGAGAAAATTACCAAAAGTGTATTTTTTCCTGAGAAACTCCAAGTTACTCTTTCAAATGCCCTGTTGCATTCTAACATTTAAAAATCCAATTTTAAATACTTAACCAGCATATTCTGGAAGCATTTTTGTTGTTTAGTTACTAAGTCATGTCAGATTCTTTCACGACCCTACAGACTGTAGCCTGCCAATGTCCTCTGTCCATAGCATTTCCTAGGCAAGAATATTAGAATGGGTTGCCATTTATGCCATTTACTTCTCCAAGGGATCTTCTCTACCCAGGGATCGAACCTGCGTCTCCTGCCCTGTAGGTGGATTCTTTACTGTTGAGCCACTGGGGAAGTCCAACCAGCACAATAGGGACTAAATATTTACCTAGAATTGCCAATGCTCTTTTACCAATGAAAATCCTTAAAAATATGGACCAATTAATTCTTAAAAGTATTTTTAAAAAGTCAGTTCTATTACTTGACTATAAAAAGAAATGAAGTACCAGTACATATCAAAACAATGAAACACCTTAAAAACATTATGCTAAGTGAATGAAGCAAGTCACAAAAGATAGTGTATTATATGATTCCATTTACATGAAATGGAAAGAATTGGAAAATCCATATGAATAAGATTAGGAATTGTCAGCGGTCAGGAGAAGGAAAGACTCTGGAGTGACCACTAACAGATTTTTCTCAACCTGAATCTCTCTTTACTTGGTTGAAACAATGATAAGCATTATGCTAAAATACGTTATAAAGAGCAGACAATAAATGTCAAAAGGCTCTAATGGTAAGGATTATTAGCATGATAATAACAAAAAGCAGTTCTATCTTTTCACTCTTTGTGTTTCGATAAGTAACCGTGAGGCCCATCAAGGTAACATAGCACTTGAGTTCTAAATAGAGATCATTGAACTCGCGCTGGTCACACACATACATATTACCTATGAATTCAACACTAGCATGTACTTTCAATTGTTAACACCCTTTGTTCTATTCAGCCAACCTTTACAGAAGCCTGCTCTATACTTGTTACCATGCTAGGGAACCACAGGTAACTGAGCATATGGTGCCAGCTGTCAAGAGCTCACAGTCTCTTAGAGAAGTAACAAAAAGAGCACTAACCTTCCCATTCTGAGGCCCAATGCCAGAACCCATAATAAAAGGAAAAGCTATAAGATCACTGACAAAGACTGGTGGTTGGAGGGGAGGTAAGTCAAGAGTTCACAGGTAAAAGGGCACTTGGGATAGCTCTGTTGTAGTAGAAAGGACAGTGAACTGGGAGAGCAAAAATAGTTCCAGTTCTGACACTGTGCTTTGTATGTTCTTAAAAGTGTCACTGACCCTCCCTGAGTTTCCCCACTTATAAACTAAGAGAGGTGAACTAGGTAACACTGAGGGCACATCAAACTTTAACATACACCTCTATCAGTAATACATGTGGTCATGCCTTCAACAGGAAAATTTTTGTTTTAGTTATTTGAAGCTCTAACCAGCATAATAAGATGAAGAAGTCCACTTAATATTCATGTGGGAGTATCTTTGCTAAAACTTTCTAGACTTAACATCATGTGGGATGTGGCGAGGGTGACCTGTAGGGGTGTTGTTCTCAAAGGAAGACCAGCAAGAAAGTTTTCCTAAGAAAGTCAAGCATGAATGAAATTTTGAAGGCTAAGTAGAAGCTGTCCAATGAAAAGAAAGATACAAGGAAAATTTTGCAGATTAAATTGCTATAGACACTATAGAGAATAGTATGAAGTTTCCTTTAAGAATGAAAAATAAAGTTATCATATGACCCACCTCCACTTTTGAATATATATCCAGAAAAAAACTATAATTTGAAAATGAACCCCAAAGTTCATAGCAGCACTATTCACAATAGGCAAATATGGAAGCAACCTAAATGTCCATTGACAGATGAATGGATAGGCAAGTTGTAATTTATATACACAATGGAGTATTACTCAGCCATACTGACCCATGTTGCTGTCAGCACTTTTCACAACGGTTATACTTATCTGCTATCCTTGGCTCCAGACTTACCCACTTCAAATTCATCTATATACAAAACTAAAATCATTATACTACAGTTTGAATCAGTTAACATCTCCCTTGCTTAAGAGCCTCAATGAGTTCTCTTACTGGCCTCAGGATGAAATCTTATGCCTTCCTGGTGTATAAAGCCCATCATGATGTCACTGATGCTTAGCTGTCCAGCTTCATCTCTTGTCATTTACTTTCCCTGATCTCGTTTCTGCCTTTGGAAATTTCTCTTGTTGGGCTCTGATATAATATATTCTTCCCTCTTTTTTCACTCTACCTTCTGCTTATCCTCCAGTTGTCAGTTTGGACATTTCTTCCTGTGAGACTATCTGTTGATTCTATAAGATTTATCTGTATTCTTTCAGTTCAGTTATGTCTCTTAGTCATGTCTGACTCTTTGCAACCCCGTGGACTGCAGCACACCAGGCTTCCCTGTCCCTCGCTACCTCCCAGAGCTTGCTCAAACTCATGTCCATCAAGTTGGTAATGTCATCCAACCATCTCATCCTCTGTTATCCCCTTCTCCTCCTGCCTTCAATCTTTCCCAGCATCAGGGTCTTTTCCAGTGAATCAGTTCTTTGCAACAGGTGGCCAAAGTATTGGAGTTTCAGCTTCAGCATCGATCCTTCCAATGAATATTCAGGACTGATTTCCTTTAGGATTGACTGGTTGAATCTCCTTGCATTCCCAGGTACTCTCAAGAGTCTTTTCCAACACCACAATTCAAAAGCATCAATTCTTTTGCACTATGCTTTCTTTATAATCCAACTCTCACATCCATACATGACTCCTGGAAAAACCATAGCTTTGATTCGATGGACCATTGTCTACAAAATAATGTCTCTGCTTTTTAATATGCTGTCTAGTTTTGTCATAGCTTTTCTTCCAAGGTCCCATCACTTCATAGCAAATAGATAGGGAAACAATGGAAATAGTGACAGACTTTATTTTCTTGGGCTCCAAAATCACTGCAGATGATGCTTGCAGCCATGAAATTAAAAGACGCTTGCTCTTTGGAAGAAAAGCTATGACCAACCTAGACAGCATATTAAAAAGCAGAGACATTACTTTGCCAACAAAGGTTCAGCTAGTCAAAGCTATGGTTTTTCCACGAGTCATGTATGGATGTGAGAGTTGGACAATAAAAAAAGCTGAGTGCCAAAAAATTGATACTTTTGAATCATGGTGTTGGAGAAGACTCTTGAGAGTCCCTTGGACTGCAAGGAGATCCAACCAGTCAATCCTAAAGGAAATCAGTCCTGAACATTCATTGGAAGGACTGATGCTGAAGTTGAAATTCCAGTACTTTGGCCATCGCATGCGAAGAACTGATTCACTGGAAAAGACCCTGATGCTGGGAAAGATTGAAGGCAGGAGGAGAAGGGGATAACAGAGGATGAGATGGTTGGATGACATTACCAACTTGATGGACATGAGTTTGAGCAAGCTCCGGGAGTGTTGGTGATGGACAGGGAAGCCTGGTGTGCTGCAGTCCATGGGGTTACAAAGAGTAGGACATGACTGAGCAACTGAACTGACTGATTCTTCCAAGGAACAAGAGTCTTTTAATTTCCTGTCTGCATTTACCATCTGCAAAGATTTTGGAGCCCAAGAAAATAAAGTCCGTCACTGTTTCCATTGTTTCCCCATCTATTTGCCTTGAAGTGATAGGACCAGATGCCATGATCTTCATTTCTTGAATGTTGAATTTTAAGCCAGTGTTTTCACTCACTTGTTTTACTTTCATCAAGAGACTCTTTAGTTCCTCTTCACTTTCTGCCATAAGGGTGGTGTCATCTGCATATCTGAGGTTATTGGTATTTCTCCTGGCAATCTTGATTCCAGCTTGTGCTTCATCCAGCCTGGCATTTCGCATGATTTGCTCTGAATATAAGTTAAATAATCAGGGTGACAATATACAGCCTTGATGTACTCCCTCCCCAATTTGTAACCAGCCCATTGTTCCATGTCTGGTTCTAACTGTTGCTATTCTGTACTATACTGTAAGTAGTTCAATTTTAAGCAAGGTAACTCATTCGCCATCCTGTTCTCAATAATTACTATAGTGCATGGCACCATTTTTAAGTGAATAAATGGATGGATGAATGAATGCAACTTTGCACTTCAAGTTAACATAACTTTGTAGTATATGAAGCCAGTTGGAATACAGGAAATTATGTCCAAGAAAAGGCCAACAATGAAGCCAGATTAATCTATCTAAAAGTGAGCTGTCAACCCAAGTATCAAGTCAGTGTGAGGGTCAAGCAAGGAGCTGAGTTTTCAGAAAATCCAAAAAGGCAGGTGCAAGGAGATACTGAACAAGGATTCACAAGGTAGAATAGAACAACTCAGAGTGACTTTTCATGGAATCCCTGAGCTAGCTTGACTGGCATATGGGATTTCATTTAAAAGGACAGTATATAGTGAACAATAAGCAGTGGGGAGATACTGAAGGATTTTAAAAAGAAAAATGACATAATCAGCTTTGTTTTGGATGGCATTTTCAACATTATAAAAGGTGGTTTGAAGGGGCAAGACTATGGGTAGAGAAACTAGTTAAGAGGTCTGTCAAAAACCCAGTAAAAATTAGTAACATTCTTAACCAAGGCAATAAGGAGAGGGGAAAAGAAAACAGACTAAAGCAAATATAATCCAACACACATTTGAATGGTGTCACTGATTCCACAGACGTGAATGTGGGCCAACTCTGGGAGGTAGTGAGGGACAGGGAAGCCTGGCGTGCTGCAGTCCATGGGGTTGCAAAGAGTCGGAGAAAGATGGCATTAGCGACTGAACAACAATGACTTAGCGACTGAATAACAACAACAATATTGAGGTTTCATTTGCAGAGGAAATTACAGAAACTCCTTTTAGAAAAGTAAAGCAAATGTAAGTATTAGTCTTGAATTTAGACTTGAAACAAGAGAAGCTAACCATCACCTCTTCAGGCTTGTGGAACTACAATGACAATATGTTTATATAAAAATAAATAAATAAAAGAATTGACTGTAGATGAATTCACAAATAAGGTTTTTCAAGACTTGGATCAGGCATAGGACACTGGGGTACATATATTTAGTTTGAGACTCTCTCCCCTAAGCTTTCCTTCCAGCCCTCTCCAATAGTCAGTTTCTGATGATTACGGGCTCCTGTTTGAAGTGCAGCAGCTCTGTCACCCACATGAAGTGTCACCCAGGACAGCCTGAAAGCTGCCAGCTGCCCATTTCACCTGAAGTCAGCATGCTTTTCATCCTTCCTGACAATAGTGCTGCCATTGCGCCTTGGGTGAGGAGACACCTTTCCCTGGAAAGTGATCAGTACAAGAAAAATGTGTTTCAGTTCTCTCTAAAGAACAAGGAGCTAATTCCGCTTGCTTTCATGGCACTTCCCTTGTCTAATGTTTAAACAAATGGTTTTTGACGGAAACATCAGTTAAGGTTTCACAGTTAAGATTCTTCCCCAAATTATCTAACACTTGTTGGGGAAATTATCTCAGAAGGTTACACGGTAAGACTTGAATATAAAATATCATAGGACAGCTCACATGTCCAGTTTTCTACCTCATCCTCTGTCCTTCTGTCCTCTCCTTGAAAAATAAAAAAATGTCTTGAGGCTAGAACAGGGTAATTACAGTTTCCACACCAGGAAAAGAGGGTGCTGAGAAGGGGGAGCATGCTAGGTAGTCTGAGCCCCCCAGGATGTCACAGGGCTTCTGTGAGGTGAGAAGCTGAGTGGTGAGAGCTTGTGCTAACCTGCCTGACAGCCAAGGTCTTGTTCCTTTCAGAGTAATCTCCCCTGAGCGCTCCATGACAGGCTGGCTTAGGCGGGTTCAATCCAATTTAATGGATGATTTGACAATGGAAAATTGAGGAAAGAGGGAAATGATACATGCCAGATATCAGCCCAGGCAAAGCTGAGAGGGTGTAATGCTTGTCATTCATTCACCAAGTGGGAAATGCCTGAATGAATAAGTGCTCAGTACCAGGGGCAAATTCTAGCAGAGTCTCCAGGGAGAAGGAATGTCCATCTATGCTCTAATCCTCCTGCATAGTAACCAGACTTGGGGGTGGGGGGGCCTTACTTGGACAGTCTGTCTCTGCCCAATTTGGCACATTTCTTTGAGGATCTGCCTTTCCCCAAGCAGCTTTGAGAGTATCAGTATGCATGGCCTCAGCTCTTACCTGTTCTCATTGCCAGAGGTCTCTGTTGTTAACACTCCTCCTACTTGCACATCTCAGCTTATGCTTATCACCACCCAGCTCTAATTCACAGGTTCCATCAGTAATAAATGACCCCTAATTTGGGTGCCTTGAAACCTCTATTTTCATGAAGCACTCTCATAGGTCTCTCTTCTGGGCATCACACGACCCAGAGGGTACAAGCCCCTCTTGAGATCCAGAGGACTTAAGCCAATCCCTTCCCTAAAGCACGTTCCTTCCTATCCACATATCAGCAGGCATTTCAGTCTGCAAAAACATATTAACATGAATAGAGGAGGAAATGCTTTAACTCGTTGTAGCTTCAGCTGTTCTTTATCACTTTTATGTGATTGCTTACTGTCATTCTACAAGGGTAGAACAGATGTTGGTGTTTGCTCTTAAGAACTAGATGTCCCAGAGAAGGTCAGCATAGTGCCCTGGGAAGCCTCCAGATTCATTTTAGAGGTCCTAATGACTCTTTTTTGTCATGCTTTAAAATTACTCACCTCAAACCTATCATTATATACGTCTTGTTTTCATTGGTGGCATTGGAGACCCTCTTGGCATTACTTATTGGGCTTCAGTGGTATCAGCAGGGGGAGGATCCAATTTCTCTTCAGAAAGGCCATCATTCATCTTTTTCTGCCCTAAGGCTTGTGTTTGAGCAACTATATTCTCTATCTACAGTTGGAATGCTGGTTAGAAAAAGATCCTGTTATAGTCTAGCCGAGAATATACTCAAAAGAACAATTCCCCCACTCCCCTTTATAGGATGCAATTTATAGAATTGTTAATAACAGTATATAACATTAATGAACACCTATTATACACTAGATTGGCTGGATGGTTTACATGGATTATCCCATTTAATCCTCACAATTATATTACTAAGTAGATATTATCATTATCCCTCACTCATACTTAAAGAAACAAACAGCTAAATAATTTCCCCAAGATCAGACAGCAAGAAAGTGAGGGAATCAGGACCAAACATAAGTTGTTATCTGTTCTTATAGTCTCGGTTATACTTCCCACAAAGTATCCTTTTCTGTCTAGGAGACAAAAAGATGCTTTCCACACAGTCTTTGCCCCTTTGAAGCCTCAGCCACCATCCCTGGGGCTTGCATTCCTAGTCCCTGACTCCAGGAAGTTCGCCTATTCCTACTACTACTGCCAAACTTATCTCAGAAACTGTAGTTGCCTGTTTCCCAAGAAGTTTCTGTGGAACTGGAAAAATCAGACTTTTAAATAAGGTTGCCAGCTTTCCAAAA
>NW_011495027.1:14220132-14229948 GCF_000754665.1 Bison bison bison
TTCCAAAAGCAATGAATCAGACCTCGAAATCATGTAAAAAGTGGCACTTCTATTTGGCAATCGCTATTAGACAGTTTTCTATTTTTATACCATGTCTCACTCAGTTCCCAGCAGTATCATAGATTGTGACCTCAAAGCAAGAAAAACTTCTTCCAATATTTCTTTTGTTGTTGTTACCTGGAAGCATGGAGTAAGACATAAATAAAAAATGATTTTTAGTGTCTAATTTAGCATGGTTCAACTGAGCCTCTGTTTTTTCTCTGTGTCTGTGAGATGCAAGATCCAGTGTTTGATGCTGGGCCAAATCCACAGAGGACAAGAACACACACTGCTTTGGCTCGTAGCAGCTGAGGCTATATTAGGAAAAATGTATATTCACATATATGATTAGAAGTTATCTTTGGCAGGTTGCTCCACAATAAGATATCAATTTACCTATGAGATAATTATGGTAAAAGTGTGCAAGTGACACAGTCTCCACTTTTAATAATTCTTATCTTCCTACATCAAGATAGACTGTGAATAGAAAAAATTCTCAAGGAGGAGAAGCTATCCAAGTTCAACATGGTTGTTTATATTTGTCTTCTCAAGTTAATAATACCCATCTCTAATGCAAACTCCTTGATCACATTAAGCAAACACAAAGACTTTATTAATAAACTACAGAGCAATCTATTTAATTATGTTATCTCACTTGTGATTTCTTGCTAATGACCAATTCTAAATGTTTTGTAAACCATGTTATTCATGGTCATGGCAATTTGAGTCCTGAACATCTCTTTGCAAGAGTCACTGTAATTCATTAGTCTTTACATTATAGTTTAACCACTAAAATTCTCATATTTGAATGTTTTGGTGTTTTACAAAACATGTCTTCTTGAACATTATCAGGCTGACTTGAAGATGCACTCCACTTAACTGCAGGAATAATAATTTTCTTTCAGAGATCAAATCTAGTACATGATGTAACTTTTTATATAACAGTAATGATAATGTTTATAAATACATTATGTAAACCAGGGATTTTATTTTTTATAAAGGGAGATATGGAACAACCCCAAGACTTAACATTAAGTGATTCAGTGGTGTAGGTGACTGTGTACAGGTTTCCCTTGCTATCCAAAGAGACAGCATTTCTATGAAACCTTTTGTAAACTGAAGAAGCAATTACCCAAGGGCACATCTTGCTAACTGTACAGAAAATAAATGGAGATAAAGCACTGATAGATGCTTACAGACACAGTTCAGAGCCATGGGTCTTGATGCTAAGATGCTGAGTGCAGTTCCCGGGAAAGGAGCCTGGCGATGGCACTCTTGCTGCTCCAGGTGAGCTCTGCCTCTGAAGTGGCTGGCTGCAAAACTAGTGCTCAAGGCTACTGTGTCTTTTGTTTTTTCCATAAAAGTGAAAAATCCTCTCTGGATTCTTTTCATTAGCAAAAATAGGTACAGTCTGCCCTTCGTATCTGCAAGACCACATCTACATAGTCAACTATGATCAAAAATATTTTTTTAAAAATAATCCAGAAAATTTCAAAAGCAAAATGTGAATTTGATGCATACCAGCAGCTATGTACATAGCATTTACATTGTATTTACAACTATTTATGTAGCATTTATTTTTCATTAGGTATTAGAAGTTATCTAGAGATGACTTAAAGAATGTATGAAGTTGTGCATAGAATATAAGCTAATAATACACCACTTTACTTAAGGGTCTTGAGCATCCATAGGTTTCGATATCCTTAGGGATCCTGGAATCAATCCTCTTCCAATACCAAGGAACAGTTATACTAATTAGGTCTTTCTTAAAAGTAAAGTGGTGTAAAGTGAACTTTCAAAACATGGGGTAATCCCTGTATAGTGGGCAACCATTTACTTAAATAAAAGAATGTAGATACATTTAATGTGTGCTACATACATAATTTTTTCAGTAGCAGCTAGTAAAATTTCTGTAATCACATTCTGAGGATTTTTTTTTAACTTAAGAATTTTGCTAGAAAGACAGTTTCTCCTGCTTCAATTAGCACCTGCCCTTTGTTTCGATAGCTTTGGGTGAATTTTCAAGCCTTTGCTTAGTGGTTTTCATCAGAAGAGATCTGCTAAGTCTTAGCTGCAGGGAATGAAATACTTTGGCATATTGAGAAGTGTCCCTTCCAACAGCTCAGTGGCCAGAGTCAATGCAGGAGGGCCCTCTCACATCACTCTTCAAAACCTGAAGAAATACTTCAGGGCAATAACACAGACATCAGTAGGTGTTGACGGATGTTTGGCAGTTTACCCTCAAAATTGTGATCTCCACTCAACTTACTCATTATCATGGGTCCTGGAGAAGGTGAGCTGAGAGGTGAGGGCTGTACTGCCTTATGTATCTGAAGGACAAAGATATGCTATCACCTGCTTCTGCTGAAAATGTAAAGGATTACATTATCTTCTCCTGGCCTGAATCCTATGGGGCTGGTTTTTCACTCTGACAATTGTATAGTTACAAGGAAAGGCATGGGAAATGTGGCTGCCGTAAAGCCACAGAGTGAGGCAGTCAAGTGAAGGGGAAGAGGCAGTTGAAAGCACAGAGATCTTGGAAAGGGCATGAAGTCAAGGTAAGACATACTCATGCCACTCACTCTGTTTGTTCCTAGAGCTGAAGCAGCTCCAAAATCTCTAATTAGGAAGGCTGTGGTGGCAGCAATTTGATAGAAAGTGGATGGAGAGGAGAACTTGGGCTGACACTGCAGTGTAGAGTAAGGCTGATGTTTTTATTTAATCTTTATGTTGTGCTTATGTCAAATGACTTGAAGATGTGTTATCCTAGCAAGCTCACAGTTGTTACTAAGATTACTAAGATCCCATGCTTGTTTAGGGGTGATAAGGCAGTTGCTAGAGTTTTTAGGAAGGACCAAACTTCTGCTCAGTCACACTGGCATATCCACTGGGCAGTAAAGTTTGCATAAATAAGCAGGAACATATTAGAGCAGAGGTGGAAGTGCGGTGCCATTTGTGGGGCAGCTGCCAGGTCATTGCACCTGCCAGGTGCAGGTAACTTGAATTGGGTGCAGGTAATTTTGAATGGAAATTTTCAACCCCAACTACAGAGTGCCATAATGTCCTTCTGGTATTAGTAGCATATCGGAAAGATTGCAATTGCACCCTTAAAAAAGAATGAGAATAGAGGAGAGAGATGGACTCACCATATTTTCTGGAAGTTTGCTTCAACTGGATAAAATGCATCAGTGATTACAGTTTTGCAGTGTTCTAGTACTCCAAAAAAATTATTTTATGATTGGCAAATTTAGCTGGCTTTAATGCAATTAAAAGTTGTTTGAGGAAAAAATGTTATTTGACATCTGCTACTTAGCAAAGTATAATTCACTACATCAGGGGTCAGCCACTACTACTGATTTCAGTTCAGTTCAGTCGCTCAGTCGTGTCTAACTCTTTGTGACTCCATGGAGTGTAGCAAGCCAGGCTTCCCTGTCCTTCACCAACTCCTGGAGCTTGCTCAAACTCATGTCCATTGAGTTGGTGATGCCATCCAACCATCTTAACCTCTGTTGCCCCCTTCTCCTCCTGCCTTTCAATCTTTCCCAGCATCAGGGATTAAAGCTGAAAGTTCTAACTGATTGCACCACAGAGACACCACATTATTGATTTACTGATTCTCAAAAACAGCTGACATAAGCATCTGCAAAATGATGCATGGTATTGTCTAGAAACGAGTTGAATGCAAATGGTTAATTTGAGTGTTAATCCTAGGAAACCATTTTAAGAGGATGGGGATGTAAAGAGACAGAAAACCATGAAGTGTGCATTATAGCTGAGTGGCAACTGGAATATGGTCCCAGCAAGGAAATGTAGGAGATAATGTAGGGAATACCACAGAGTTGTCACCTTGTTGAGGGTGGGAGGCAAGATGCTGGGTTATTTATGCCTCGAGTACCATCTCTCACAGTCTGAAGTCTGCCCCTGAAGGCACTTCAGACCTGCTAAGATGAAAGTCTTGCAAGGAGAGCAGCAGAAGCTTAGACTAGACACCACTGACCAGTACCAGGAATGGTGAGAGCTGAAGGAGAGTGGATGGGGCCACCAAAACCTCCACCATAGTTGGGGTCTCAGAGTGGTCCAACTATTGTCATCCCAGTGTCTCCAGAAGTGGAGCCCAGAGGACAGAAGCTTAAACAGCACTTAAACTTCTGGGCCACAATCTCTGCTTCCCCTCAGTCTGGCCAGACAGGTAGCTTGAGACAAGTTATCTTCTGAAAATTCCTATATAAAATCTTTTTTAAATTATTTATTTCTTTATTTGGCTGTGCCAGTTCTTAGCTGCAGCATGCGGGATTTTCAATCTTTGTTGAAGCATGCACGATTTTTTTTTTAGTTGCAGTATGCTGGATCTTCAGTTGCAGCATGTGAACTCCTAGTTGCGGCATGTGGGGTCTAGTTCTCTGACCAAGGATGGAACCCAGGCGTGTTGCATTGGGAGTGCAGAGTCCTAGCCTCTGGACCAACTTTATGCTGAAGATGGGAAAAGTTGAAAATAACATGTCAGTTGGCTTTATGTGTGTCTGATCTCATTTCTTCTCTGGAAAGCTGGCTGGAGGGTCAGTTGCATGTTAGACCTGGTTGGCCAGTGAGGATAGGGAAAGGTACAAGAGAAAGCCAGTGACACGTATTTATCCATCTAGGCCTGGGGTTTAGTGCTTGCAAGTTCAAGGTGGAAGGGTAGTTTCTTTAAAGCCCAATTATACACAAAATCAAAAGCTAAGGAGATCAGTTAAGAAGTAAGGTCACTAAAGCTAATAGGCCAATTGGCAGCCATAAAACTATCTGCCTCCATCAAAGTGAAGCTAGATGCTGTCCCCAGCAAACCCCCAATTCCCAGTGGCTTCAAACAAATGAGAACCATTTCTCCTTGTAAAATGTAAAATCCACTGTTCTTTTCAAGCATGACTCTTTTTGCTCCTTTCTGTGGCTCCACCCTTTATAATGACCTTTGATCTGCTGCATCCTCTGACTCTTGCTCACAGATCAAGAAAACAGAGAGTGGAAGACTGAGTGGGAGAGTATTATGGGATAAGCCTGAGAATGACCTGCATTGATTTGGCTCAGAAACAATTGTCAAGAACTTGGTCACATTTCCCCCTCCCCAGCAGGGGAACTGGGAAAAAAATAATTCCTGATTTCAAGAGAATTTCCTAGCAAGTTGTCTACCTTATAGAAGGGGAGCATGACTCTTCTTAGAGAGTTAGTCAACCTTGCCAGATAAGCCAAACTAAAACAGCTCGATAAGATAAAGCATCACTGAAAGTGGAATTCAATGAACTTGGGCAAAATGAACCATGTGCCAGTCCTGAAACCCGCCAGAAACCAGATGCCTCTGGTATAAATATCCCTGCCAATAAGGGTATGACCCAGTTGATAAAATAAGTACCAGGATAGAATGAACAATGTGAAAAAACTAATCAGAGAACAAACTCCAGCATGAAACTCAGTATTTCTTTTTCCTTCCTTCCTCTCATCCAAAGATGCCTAAGCACAAAATTCAATCCAAAAGTGAATTCTACTTAATATCACCAATACAATTTTTCACTGGGCTTGTTCTGCATTCGGTGATAAAAGCAGCACACAATTATTTTCGATTGGACCAATGAGATTGTACCAAGAAGTCTCTGAAGATTGTCTGCTGAGTGCCAGTTGTTAATGAATCCCATTTGTCTTTCTTGATTAAGTCTGCTATTACCCCCGTTTAGTCCTGTCACCAACCCTTTAGCAAGAATTTTCATATCACTGTTTAGATGAGAAATTAGCCTATGAGAGCAGCACTCATCAATCAGAAGGCAGTTTATTTAATACAGTTTACAGTTTATGAGTTCAAAAACTCTAGCCTCAGACATTAGAAATGGATCACTGTCCCAGGCAGAGACAATCAGAAGGTTCAATTCACTTGACAAGAATGGAGAAATGACTTTGAATTTAACAGACACACTCAGGGCAGGCCTGCCGTATCTCAAGCCTGCAGCTGATATCAGGAGGCTTTTTCTTCTGATTAGGAAATCCCCCTTGGTTTAAGCAAGTGCTCCATTCTGGGTACTTAACCACACCTTTCTACAACACTGCAACCAGAAAAATTCAAAATGAAATTTTAAAATAGCATCACTTCTTGTGACCAAATCTTTTTCCTTCTGTGCAATATTTTGAATAAAGCTCCTATAGAATATTTATTTGTTCTTTGAGATTATAAAGAACAAGATGTCCATGAAAATCTTAATTTTGCAAAAGGTAGCACTATTCAGTGGCCATGTGTAAACAGCACAAAAGAAAATGAAGCTTTGGCACTTCTAGAACAGAGCTGGATAGCTATGTGACTATACACACTTAGATGATTCTGGGCCCCAAGAGGATCTTAGGAAACCCAGGTTGGCAGAATGTATTGGTTATTTAATGGTATCAGAGATTTTAGTTATTTTAAGAATTCTATTTCACATCACCATGTAACAAGCCAGACTCAGAGAACTGCTTCTTATATTATTTCATTTAGAGCTATAGTTCCAAATTTATTTTACCCAAGACTCCCCTTTATGTGTTTTCTAAATCAATGCTTTAACAAAAAAGACTGTCATTTGTATACTTGGTTAAGTTTAGAGAAGGAAAAACTGGCAAATCTGTTCTAAGAATCCTCAATTTTTATCTTCCACTTGTTCTGTTGGCCTTAAATCTTAGAAAGAGAAAATTCTTAGAAGAACTTTAGGCAGAGAACACTAGCTACTCTCAGAGCATGTGAACTTTGCCTTCACTGACACACCCTGGTGACCCTTTGGAGACATAACTCCAACTTCTGTGACCTCTCTCGAATTCTTAATGACCTTATCTCATACTGTTTTCTTTTTTAAAGAATAGTCTAGTCTTCTCCTTAGAATAATGTCTTTTATATTTAGATTGGGTATGTATGTCAAAGAGTATTTCACTGTAGTTATCCATCAAGTATTTATTTCAGTCTCTATTATAATTGTTTTAGCTGTTATTTGCTGTCTCAGGCAAAGAATATATATGTTCATTGTAAAATAGAAATGAGACAACATAGAATTATTTGAAGTGAAAAAAAAAGAGAAAAAATCAGTCTCCTTATCAAGTCTTCATTTCCTCTTGCCAAGTATAACCACTTTTAAGGTTGATGTGTATGTTTTAAACCATTTTTATTCATGCATGCCAAAACACTATAATTTTAACAGAAAAACAAGATTATACTATATATGTTGTCCTACAACTTGTTTGCTTTATTCATAAAACATTGTGTTAATTAGGATTCTCCAGAAGAAAATAATATATTTATAATGAGATTTATTATAAGAAATTGGCTCATGCAATTATGGAAGTTGAGAAGTCCCCACAATCTGCACAAGTTGGAAACTCAGGAAAATCAGTGATATAAATTCAAGCCCAAGTTCAAAGGTCTATGAACCAGGAATATCAACGTTGTAAGTCCTAGTTTAAGGACAGGAAAAGACTGATATTTCCACTCAGCAGTAGGCAGAGAGAAGGAATTCAACCTTCCTCCACCCTTTTGTTCTATTCATGCCCCCAGCAAATCAAATGCCCACCCAACCGGAACAGGCAAGATGGTTTACTGAGTCCACCAATTCAAATGAGAACCTCGTCTGGAAACAGCCTCAAGACACACCCCAAAACAATGTTAATCTGACCATTCCGTGTCCCACTCAAGTTGACACAAAAATGACCATTACATATACCATGAGCAACCTTCCATTTCAGTACATTCATCTAAATCATGTTCTTGCTATGCTATGCTAAGTCACTTCAGTCGTGTCCGACTCTGTGCGACCCCATAGATGGCAGCCCACCAGGCTCCCCCATCCCTGGGATTCTCCAGGCAAGAACACTGGAGTGGGTTGCCATTTCCTTCTCCAATGCGTGAAAGTGAAAAGTGAAAGTGAAGTCGTTCAGTCATGCCCGACTCTTAGCGACCCCATGGATTGCAGCCTAACAGGCTCCTCCATCCATGGGATTTTCCAGGCAAGAGTACTGGAGTGGGGTGCCATTGCCTTCTCCAATCATGCTCTTATTGGCTGCTAAACAGATGTACAAATGTAACTAAAACATTCCTCTAACAAAAGGCATTTAAGTAGTCTCCAATATTTTGACTAGAACAAAACAAAAATTGGACATCTTTAAACTTTTCCCCCTGACCATTTATGTGCAATTCAGACTAGTTGAGTTAAAATCTATGTATTTTTTCAACTTTATGTACTATTGGAAAATCTCTGCAAGATAAATTAAGATTCATCACCTTTTAAGTTCTCACACACTGTAAAATTCAAACTTTTATAAGCTGATGTTCTTGAACTAGATTCATCTAACTCACAGTTGACAAAGATTTGAATACAGCACAAAACAAAAAACATGAGTAAAAATACGTGCCGTAATTCAACATATTATGGCACATATTGCTACATATTTCTACTGTGCTAAACTAAGCTATTCTGTGGCTGTCTGAATCTCAGAATAACTTATATCAATGTTTCATGAGATAGGACAATGTTCACAGTATTTTGGAAAATGCACAGAAGTAAATCAGAGTGTATTTGGTTTTAAAACTACCTGTCAGTATAGGTTAAGTTATGCCACAATAACAAATTAACCTAAAATCTCATTGATTTAATACAATGATTTGTTTCTTATTTATGCTATATGTATATTATATGCTCATAGCACTACTCAGGTCAGTAGGGGTCTCTGTTCTCCATAGTCTCTTGGGGACTCAAACTGATGGAGGTTCCTCTTCTAATTGTATTTCCTGGAGCACAGGACTGAAGAACTGTGCAGGGACGTATCTGGTTCCATAGAATCACTACAAAGTAATAGCCTAATTTGTTTTAATACAAGAATCACAGTTCTGAAAGCTCCCAGTCAGTGGCCATTTTCTCAAGTACTGCTTCCTCCATGCCAGTGATGGATCATCAGTGTCTGATAACATTGCTGAAACTCAGCAGTGTGCAAAAATGGGATCTGACTGGGCCTCTCCCAGTCCTTTTATTGTCTTCTCTTGCCATCATCTCTGCTGACCTCAAGCCACTGACCAAGGTCCCATTTGTTCCTCTAGATATAAGAAAGTACCATTCCTCTCTCAGAATCACTTAGAAAGGGCTCTGCCTACCTCCACACCACATTATCCAAAGACCAAATGTCACAGCCTTTCCCCAACTAAATATGTTAAATGTATTGCTGTTAATATCAAAATAGCTCTCTTCCATCCTTTATTCTCATTAACTTTGGCTCCTGCACAGCCACAGAAGTCAACCACTGAGATCACAATAAACTGTGGAAAATTCTGAAAGAGATGGGAATACCAGACCACCTGACCTGCCTCTTGAGAAACCTGTATGCAGGTAAGGAAGTAACAGTTAGAAGTGGACATGGAACAATAGACTGATTCCAAACAGGAAAAGGAGTACGTCAAGGCTGTATATTGTCACCCTGCTTATTTAACTTATATGCAGAGTACATCATGAGAAAAGCTGGGCTGGAAGAAGCACAAGTTGGAATCAAGATTGCCGGGAGAAATATCAATAACCTCAGATATGCAGATGACACCACCCTTATGGCAGAAAGTGAAGAGGAACTAAAAAACCTCTTGATGAACGTGAAAGAGGAGAGTGAAAGAGCTGGCTTAAAGCTCAACATTCAGAAAACGAAGATCATGGCATCTGGTCCCATCACTTCATGGGAAATAGATGGGGAAACAGTGTCAGACTTTCTTTTTTTGGGCTCCAAAATCACTGCAGATGGTGACTGCAGCCATGAAAT
>NW_011495027.1:14230056-14239173 GCF_000754665.1 Bison bison bison
AAAGAGATCAGTCCTGGGTGTTCATTGGAAGGACTGATGGTAAAGCTGAAACTCCAGTACTTTGGCCACCTCATGCGAAGAGTTGACTCATTGGAGAAGACTCTGATGCTGGGAGGGATTGGGGGCAGGAGAAGAAGGGGATGACAGAGGATGAGATGGCTGGATGGCATCACTGACTTTATGGACATGAGTTTTAGTGAACTCCGGGAGTTGGTGATGGACAGGGAGGCCTGGCGTGCTGCGAATTATGGGGTCACAAAGAGTCGGACATGACTGAGAAACTGAACTGAACTGAACTGAATGCTATGAAGCAAATCCTTAGACAGTGTTTGTTAGGGTCATAATTGCGTGCAGATAGATATATCATAAAGAAGTGTTATTTTTTTTCTGTCTTCATATTAGAAATACCTTAGTATTTCAGATCAACAAATTGGAAATTGATAATTCTACATGATTTATTCAAATAATCATAAGGAGTACTTTCATTTTGAATATTACTCCAACTTTACATTTAAAAATTGTACTCCAGGCTGATCTCAGCTTCTGTAGTTCATCATGTATCTTATTATAATATGTTGTATAATTTAAAAAAAAACCTTTTATAAACCATTTGATACATTTCAAAGTCAGAGGCAGGTGTGACATTCATGATAAGATTTATTCAAAAAATTTACGATTGTGTTTCTCTTGTTTTTGTTGTTCAGTCACGAAGTCCTGACTATTTGCAACCCCATGGACTATAGCATGGCAGGCTCCTCTGTTCTGCACTATCTCCCAGAGTTTGTTCAAATTCATCTCCATTAGGTGAGCAATGGTATCTAGTCATCTTATCCTCTACAGTCCCCTTCTCCTTTTGCCTTCAATCTTTCCCAGCATCAGAATTTTTCCCAATGAGTTGGCTCTTTGCATCAGGTAGCCAAAGTATTGGAGCTTCGGCTTTAGCATCAGTCCTTCCAATGAACATTCTGAGTTGATTTCCTTTAGGATTGACTGGTTGGATCTTCTTGCAGTCCAAGGGACTCTCAAGAATCTTCTCCAACACCACAGTTCAAAAGCATTAATTATTCAGCACTCAGCCTTCTTTATGATACAACTCGCACATCCATACATGACTACCGGAAAAAACATAGTTTTGACTATATGAACCTTTGTCAGAAAAGTGATATCTCTGCTTTTTAATACACTGTTTGGGTTTGTCAGCTCAATGAAACTATGAGCCATGTAGTACAGGTCCACCCAAGATGGTCATGGTGGAGAGTTCTGATAAAACGTGGTCCACTGGAGAAAGGAACAGCAAACTACTTCAGCCTTCTTGCCTTGAGAACCCCACGAGCAGTATGAAAAGGAAAAGATTTGACACTGAAAGATGAACTCCCCAGGTTGGTAGAAGAGTGGAGAAATCGTTCTAGAAGGAATAAAGAGGCTGAGCCAAAGCAGAAACAAGGCCCATTTGTGGACGTGTCTGGCTGTGAAAGTAAAGTCCAATGCTGTAAGAATGATACCGCATAGCAACCTGGAATGTTAGGTCCATGAATCAAGGTAAATTGGAAGTGATCAAACCGGAGATGGCAAGAGTGAGCATTGACATTTTAAGAATCAGTGAACTAAAATGGAATGGAATAGGTGAATTTAATAATTCAGATGACCATTATTATCACTAATGTAGGCAAGAATCCCTCAGAGGAGATGGAGTAGTCCTCATAGTTAAGAAAAGAGTCCAAAATGTAGTAAGTACTTGGATGCAGTCTCAAAAATGACAGAATTATCTCTGTTTGTTTCCAAGGCAAACCATTCAATATCACAGTAATCCAAGTCTATGTCCCAACTACTTCTTCAGCCAAAGAAGCTGAAGTTGAACAGTTCTATGAAGACCTACAAGACCTTCTAGAACTAACACCAGAAGAAGATGTCCTTTTTATCAAAGGGGACTGGGATGCAAAAATAGGAAGTCAAGAAATACCTGGTGTAACAAGTAAGTTTGGCCTTGTACTACAAAATGAAGCAGGGCAAAGGCTAACAGAGTTTTGCCAAGAGAATGCACTGATCATAGCAAATATCCTCTTCCAACAACACAAGAGATGACTCTACACATGGACATCATCAGATGGTCAACACCAAAATCAGACTGATTATATTCTTTGCCGCCAAAGATGGAGAAGCTTTATACAGCCAGCAAAAACAAGACCGGGAGCTGACTGTGGCTCAGATCATGAACTCCTTATTGTAAAATTCAGACTTAAATTGAAGAAAGTAGGGAAAAACCCTAGATCATTCATGTGTGACCTAAATCAAATCCCTTATGATTATACAGTGGAAGTGAGAAATAGATTTAAGGGCCTAGATCTCATAGATAGAGTGCCTGATAAACTATGGACGGAGGTTCATAACATTTATAGGAGGCAGTGATCAAAACCATCCCCAAGAAAAAAAAAATGCAAAAAGGCAAAATGACTGTCTGAGGAGGCCCTACAAATATCTGAGAAAAGAAGAGAAGTGAAAGGCAAAGGAGAAAAGGAAAGATACACCTGTTTGAATGCAGAGTTCCAAAGAATAGCAAGGAGAAATAAGAAAGCCTTTGTAAGTGAACAATGCGAAGAAATAGAGGAAAACAATAGAATGGGAAAGACTAGAGATCTCTTCAAAAAAATTAGAGACACCAAGGGAACATTTCATGCAAAGATGGGCACAATAAAGGACAGAATCAGTATGGACCTAACAGAAGCAGAAGGTATTAAGAAGAGGTGGCAAGAATACACAGAACTATACAAAAAAATCTTAATGACCTGCATAACTATGATGGTGTGATCATTCACCTAGAGCCAGACATTCTGGAGTGTGAAGTCAAGAGGGCTTTAGAAACAAAGCTAGTGGAAGTGATAGAATTCCAGCTGAGCTATTTCAAATCCTAAAAGGTGATGCTGTGAGAGTGCTGAACTCAGTATGCCAGCAAATTTGGAAATCTCAGCAGTGGCCATAGGACTGGAAAAGGTCAGTTTTCATTCTAATTCCAAAGAAAGGCAGTGCCAAAGAATGTGCACACTACTGCACAGTTGCATTCATTTCACACGCTAGCAAAGTAATGCTCAAAATTCTCCAAGCCAGGCTTCAACAGTATGTGAATGGAGAACTTCCAGATGTTCAAGCTGGATTTAGGAAAGGCAAAGGAAAGTGAAAGTGAAGTGAAAGTGAAAGTCCTGTCTGACTCTTTGCAACCCCATGCACTATATAGTCCATGGAATTCCCCATGCCAGAATACTGGAGTGGGTAGCCTTTCCCTTCTCCAGGGGATCTTCACAACCATGGATCAAACCCAGGTCTCCCACATTGCAGATGGATTTTTTACCGGCTGAGCCACAGGGGAAGCCCAAGAATACTGGAGTGGGTAACTTGTCCCTTCTCCAGTGGATCTTCTTGACCCAGGAATCAAACTGGGGTCTCCTGCATTGCAAAGATCAATATGAGATCAAATTGCCAACATCCCATTGGATCATAGAAAAAGCAAGAAAATTCCAGAAAAATATCTACTGCTTCATTGAGTATGCTAAGGCCTTTGATTGCATGGATCCCAATGAACTGTGGGAAATGCTTAAAGAGATGGGAATACCAGATAACCTTACCTACCTCCTGAGAAAGTTGTATGCAGGAAAAGAAGCAACAGTTAGAGCTGGCATGGAACAATGGACTGGTTCAAAATTGGGAAAGTATACATCAAGGCTGTATATTGTTACCCTGCTTATTTAACATACATGCAGAGTACATCAGGTAAAATGTCAGGCTAGATGAATTACTAGCTGGAATCAAGATTGCTGAAAGAAATATCAACAGCCTCAGATATACAGATGATACCACTTTAATGGCAAAAAGTGAAGAGGAACTAAAGAGTTTCTTGATGAAAGTGAAAGGGGAGAGTGAAAAAGCTGACTTAAAATTCAACATTCAAAAAACTAAGATCATGGCATCTGGTCCTATCACTTCATGGGAAGTAGATGGGGAAAATGTGGAAAGTGTCAAATTTAATTTTCTTGGGCTCCAAAATCAATGTGGATGGTGACCACAGCCATGAAATTTAAAGATACTTGCTCCTTGGAAGAATAGCTATGTCAGACCTAGACAATGTTCTAAAAAACAGAGACATTACTTTGCTGACAAAGGTCCACATAGTCAAAGCTATGGTTTTTCCAGTAGTCATGTATGGATGTGAGAGCTGGACCATAAAGAAAACTGAGCACCAAAGAATTGATGCTTTTGCACCGTGGTGTTGGAGAAGACTCTTAAGAGTCCATTGGATTGCAAGGAGATCAAACCAGTTAATCCTAAAGGAAATCAATCCTGAATATCATTGGAAGGATTGATGCTGAAGCTGAAGCTCTAATACTTTGGCCACCTGATGTGTAGAGCTGATTCATTGGAAAAGACCCTGATGCTGGGAAAGATTGAAGGCCGGAGAAGAAGGGAACAGCAGAGACCGAGATGGTTGGAGGGCATCACCAACCATTGGACATGAATTTGATCAAGCTCTGGGAGATGGTGGAGGACAGCGTTGCCTGGCATGCTGCAGTCCATGGTGTTGCAGAGTCAGATATGTCTGAGCAACTGAACAGCAACAACAAGGTTTGTCATAGGTTTCCTTCCAAGGAACAAGCATCTCAATTTTACGGCTGCAGTCATGGTCTGCAGTGATTTTGGAGCCCAAATAATTAAAATCTGTCACTGATTCCACATTTTCCCCCTTCTACTTGCCATGAAGTGATGGCACCAGAGAGACTTATTGCTACCTAAACAAAAAGAAACAAATTTTGAAATTTTAAATAGCAAACAGTAGGTTGAAACAGGTATAGGTTTCCGCTCCAGTAAGAAATTCCTGTTGCTGGTCAGGCTCTGCTACAGATGTTCAGACTTACCACAAAGGCTCTTGCAATAGGGTGCCAAAAATCTGATGGGAAAGAGAAAGTGAAATTTATGCTCGAAATTCCCAAAGATGCCTCATCATCCAGGATTCTGTACAATTGCATCACTTCATTACTCACATCTCCTTAATATTTGTTAATAAATAATTTTGCATGATATTAGCTATTGCATTCAGTGTTTGGCAATAGAATCTCAAAATACCACTGACTGTGAATCCTGTCTATAGGAAGCTCACACTTGCTTCAAAACAACTAGAGTCAACTATTTTTTAAAAAATAAATGAAAGCTAAAAAGTAAAAGGAATTGATCTCTCAAGATTAACTCTTGACCTTTCCGATGCTACTTCTATGGCAGATGTGCCTTCACGCTGAGAAGGTCGCTGTTGTTCATTATGAGAACACGACGGTGCATATGGGCCAGCGGCAGAATTTGTTGATGCATCAGGAGATGAATGACTTGCTGAACAGGACTCTATTGAGGTAGAAAGGACTGTGAAAAGTCTCATGCTGGGATGCTCAAGAGGGAAGCCAAAGAGCAGATAAAACTAGACAGGCGAGGAGACAGGGCAAAAAGTCAGGGATTTCTGAGGGTACAGCATGGGTGGGGCAGGCATGCAGTGCAGGTTTTCATTAGGATTGCTGGTGGAGTTTAGTGGCCTGGTGAACTTTTGTGCTGGCTTATTTATTGAGAGGAAACATGTGAGTTTAAGGGGTGACTCTGAGACTTCAAATTTTTTGAGAAACTAGTCATGGAATATTCAGAATATGGATGTTTAACCAAGGTACAGCATTTATTTATTGAGACAGCCACTTTTATATCATAGTTATTTCCCTCTTTCCCTGTAGAACCTTCCAGTTGCTTCCTAAATTCAAAACTAACAAGATATGACCATCAGTCTATTTGAGCTAATGCAGCTCAGTACAGGACAAAGAGCAGCAGACAGAAAGTCAGAAGTCACGGATGCTGACTTTTGGATTTGTTTGTAATTAGCAGTGTACCCTAATCCACAGCACTTAACATCTTTGGGCCACAGAGTTCTCATAAGGGTTTCCATGACCCTTCCCGGTTCTACTATTTCTGCTAGTTTCTGTGGTTCTATTTTACCAATTTCATCTGTCAACAAAGTAAAAAGCAAAATTTACCTGCTGGTATTGTTCTACTCTGCTAGTTACATTTTCTGAATATTTGATTGTTAATGTACTGGAAGAAAGAAAATTGTAGAAGATTTCTTATTTAAAGTCATTTGAATATCATTACTAAATCTACAGTTGTTATCAAAGCAAACCATGACCCTAGGCCTTCCTTTTGGAGTCATTCACAAATGAACATGTTTTATTTTAATAGAAAACAAGAACATTTTAATTGCTTAGGCTAGGTACTTTTATTTTGTTTTATGTGTGCAGTCAGAACCAGACCCTTGTGGATAATGTTAAAAGATGGATATTCTTTTCCCTTTGCTTTTTTCTTTTTGTGTGTAAATTACAGCAATTGCTTGGGGGATTGGGCATTTGGACAAGCCATAAAATAATCAAAAATTTAATACTGTTTGGTAGCAGCCTAGGACTCTTTGAATTAGTGGTTAGATTAACCATTCACAGGTATAAGCACTTCACTCCTACCTGGATTTAATAGTTCTGTTCATTGGGGGAATAAGTTCTCTTGGTTGGTTTGAGGGCTTAAAAAATAATTTCTTGAATGTAAGGAAGTGACCTCAGCATTCATAACTAGGTTTCATTTGGTCTAATGCTATTTCTACACTCTGACAAAATAACAATCTGAAAGTGAATTACTTATCATTCATTACCTCAAAAGAACCAAGTCAAGAACCAGTCCAACCTCAAATCATTTAGCTACATTTGCCAAATTGTGTGTGTTTGTGTACATTTCTAGGCAGCCTTAAGTCTGTTTATACAGTAAGGTCTTCCAGACAGCTGTTAAAAACCACAGTCTCAAAAAACTACCTTTAGAAATATCTACAAATACTAGAGCTCATTCAAAAATATACATCTTAGATTTTCTCTTGGTCACTGTTGGGGAGTTTCAAAGGAAATCTCAGATAGGACAGTCTCAGTTCAGTTTTGAGTATAATTAGTTTCTCTCTCTCTCTTGTCTTAATTACTTTCAATCTATTCTGTCACTTGAAGATTTCAAACTCAACTGTTTTATGACTGTGAAATATTGTCACAATTTATGCTAATCAACCTAATTAATTCCCAGGGCAACCTTCCTGTGGATTGTGGTAGAGTATATGATAAAGTCACTAGTTCTCAATGGTGAGTAGATTGTTTCTTCCAATTTGATGTTTACAACCATTGCTGTATGATTCATTTTCCTGTATCAGAAAGCTAGTGAGCATATTTCAGTGGCTCCAATGTATCTATATTCTTCATCATGCTGCTGTTTACCAAAGTGCAAGTTATCACCTGCTTAACAACCAGGCAAGTATGAGAAACTCAGTAATTAATTTTTATAACTGTCCATCTGTCCAGACTTCCAACTGCCAGGAAAGAAACAACTATTGAGAGTGAAAAAATCCATACCCTGCCTACTCAGATTTCCCAACTTAAGGTGCTCAACATAGAGAAATTTGGAAAGAGATGGAAGAGTGAAGGAACCTAATATTCAACTTGAAACTCTTTATAATAAACACTTTTTTTTCCCCAAAAGTGGAATGCAAAGTGTGATTCTGAGCTTTGCCAATTCCTACCATCCTCTAATAAAGGTATCAGATAGACTATGTTCTGTAGGGCTGTGCTTAGTCACTCAGTCATGTCCAACTCTTTGCAACCCCATGGACTATAGCCCGCCAGGCTTCTCTGTCCATGGGAATTCTCCAGGCAAGAATACTGGAGTGGGATGCCATGCCCTTCTTAAAGGCAACTTCTCAATCCAAGGATCAAACCTAGGTCTCCCACATTGCAAGCAGGTTCTTCACTGTCTGAACCACTTTGGATGTAAGAAGCTTGAGCAAATGGGTAGGTTAAATTGCCCCAAGAATATAGTAAGCTCTAGGATGTCTACAGAATGCCACATGGTGTGACCAAAATGTCACTGGACTGGGTGCCAAGAGACTTGCCTCTGAATCCTGGCTCTGGCATTTAATGAGTAAAGACTCTTTAATCTTGTTTCCTCTAGTTTTCTAAACTGGATATAATATTTACCTCTAACAAACAAAAGCTTAAAAATTTATGGCATAAAGTAGACACTTCCTATTATTTTCATCTTCTCCAAAAAGCCTTTCTGCCCCTCCACATCACAGGGTCTTTCCCTTCTTTGTGCTTAGTAGAATGTATTATTTGCACATCACGTCTGGGCACAGCATCAGGCACTGCCTGATAGCAATAGCCCTTCATTTTACATGACTATATATCTTCTCTTTCTGAAAATATGTTAATTTCTTTGAGGTCAGGAAATCCATCTTCTCCTTTTTCTGCTCTGTCTACCACCTACCCCCACAACAATATCAAGTACAATGTACTGGTAAATACTTATTGAACTGAATTTTTTTTTTTTTGTCATCCTATACTCCCCTCCTCCTACTGTTTTTTTGAGTATGAGTTTATACATGCATTTATAAACAAGATTAAGTTTTAAAATATATGGCATAGCTTTGTCTAATTATAAGTTGAAGATTTATATCTACAATTGTATATGTTATATATGTTACACACAATTGAGCATCACTAAATTAAAGCACCAATAATATATTTGCAATAAAACACATCAAGTGCTTTGAGCAGCAATAATAGCCTATAGGACATTCAATACCAGCAGCACAATTATGACCTTTTCAATAGACTTTTTACTTTGCTCTTTGCTAAAAAGGCTACAGTATTCAATTTTTCTAGATAGGTTAACAGAAGTACCTAAAAAGATGAGTGTGTATATGTGGCACCAATGACCACCCCCAACTACTTCATTTAAATAAAAAATCAACCACAAAAATTAGTTTTGCATCACTCATCTTATATTGCTGATACATTTACTTAGGCATTCTGATATTGAACAGGAATACTGAAACCAGGCTCTGCAATTTGGGTTCAGTTCAGTTCAGTTGCTTAGTCGTGTCCAACTCTTTGCGACCCCATGAACTGCAGCACGCCAGGCCTCCCTGTCCATCACCAACTCCTGGAGTTCACTCAGACTCACGTCCATCAAGTCAGTGATGCCATCCAGCCATCTCATCCTTTGTCGTCCCCTTCTCCTCTT
>NW_011495027.1:14239273-14241206 GCF_000754665.1 Bison bison bison
CTTTTCCAATGAGTCAACTCTTCGCATGAGGTGGCCAAAGTACTGGAGTTTCAGCTTCACCATCATTCCCTCCAAAGAAATCCCAGGGCTGATCTCCTTCAGAATGGACTGGTTGGATCTCCTTGCAGTCCAAGGGACTCTCAAGAGTCTTCTCCAACACCACAGTTCAAAAGCATCAATTCTTTGGCACTCAGCCTTCTTCACAGAAAACTCTCACTTCCATACATGACCACAGGAAAAACCCTACCTTGACTAGATGGACATTTGTTGGCAAAGTAATGTCTCTGCTTTTGAATATGCTTTCTAGGTTGGTCATAACTTTCCTTCCAAGGACTAACCGTCTTTTAATTTCATGGCTGCAGTCACCATCTGCAGTGATTTTGGAGCCCAGAAAAGTAAAGTCTGACACTGTTTCCACTGTTTCCCCATCTATTTCCCATGAAGAGGTGGGACCGGATGCCATGATCTTCGTTTTCTGAATGTTGAGCTTTAAGCCAACTTCTTCACTCTCCAGTTTCACCTTCATCAAGAGGCTTTTGAGTTCCTCTTCACTTTCTGCCATAAGGGTGGTGTCATCTGAATATCTGAGGTTATTGATATTTCTCCCGGCAATCTTGATTCCAGTTTGCGTTTCTTCCAGTCCAGCATTTCTCATGATGTACTCTGCATAGAAGTTAAATAAACAGGGTGACAATATACAGCCTTGACAAACTCCTTTTCCCTTTTGGAACCAGTCTGTTGTTCCATGTCCAGTTCTAACTGTTGCTTCCTGACCTGCATACAGATTTCTCAAGAGGCAGGTCAGGTGGTCTGGTGTTCCCATCACTTTCAGAATTTTCCAGTTTATTGTGATCCACACAGTCAAAGGCTTTGGCATAGTCAATAAAGCAGAAATAGATGTGTTTCTGGAACTCTCTTGCTTTTTCCATGATCCAGCGGATGTTGGCAATTTGGTCTCTGGTTCTTCTGCCTTTTCTAAACCAGCTTGAACATCAGAAAGTTCATGGTTCACGTATTGCTGAAGCCTGGCTTGGATAATTTTGAGCATTACTTTACTAGTATGTGAGATGAGTGCAATTGTGCGGTAGTTTGAGCATTCTTTGGCATTGCCTTTCTTTGGTATTGGAATGAAAACTGACCTTTTCCAGTCCTGTGGCCAATGCTGAGTTTTCCAAATTTGCTGGCATATTGAGTGCAGCACTTTCACAGCATCATCTTTCAGGATTTGGAATAGCTCAACTGGAATTCCATCACCTCCACTAGCTTTGTTTGTAGTGATGCTTTCTAAGGCCCACTTGACTTCACATTCCAGGATGTCTGGCTCTAAGTCAGTGATCACACCCTTGTGATTATCTGGGTCATGAAGATCTTTTTTGTACAGTTCTTCTGTGTATTCTTGTCATCTCTTCTTAATATCTTCTGCTTCTGTTAGGTCCATACCATTTCTGTCCTTTATTGAGTCCATCTTTGCATGAAATGTTCCCTTGGTATCTCTAATTTTCTTGAAGAGATCTCTAGTCTTTCCCATTCTGTTGTTTTCCTCTATTTGTTTGCATTGATCGCTGAAGAAGTCTTTCTTATCTCTTCTTGCTCTTTTTTGGAACTCTGTATGCAGATGCTTATATCTTTCCTTTTCTCCTTTGCTTTTCACTTCTCTTCTTTTTACAGCTATTTGTAAGGCCTCCTCAGACAGCCATTTTGCTTTTTTGCATTTCTTTTCCATGGGGATGGTCTTGATCCCTGTCTCCTGTACAGTGTCACGAATCTCATTCCATAGTTTATCAGGCACTCTATCTATCAGATCTATGCTCTTAAACCTATTTCTCACTTCCACTGTATAATCATAAGGGATTTGATTTAGGTCATACCTGAATGGTACAGTGGTTTTCCCTACTTTCTTCAATTTAAGTCTGAATTTGGCAATAAGGAGTTC
>NW_011495027.1:14241332-14249881 GCF_000754665.1 Bison bison bison
AGGTGTTTCTTGACTTCCTACTTTTGCATTCCAGTCCCCTATAATGAAAAGGACATCTTTTGGGGGTGTTAGTTCTAAAAGGTCTTGTAGGTCTTCAAAGAACTGTTCAACTTCAGCTTCTTCAGTGTTACTGATTGGGGCATAGACTTGGATTACTGCGATATTGAATGGTTTGCCTTGGAAACGAACAGAGATCATTCTGTCTTTTTTGAGATTGCATCCAAGTACTGCATTTCAGACGCTTTTGTTGACCATGATGGCTACTCTATTTCTTCTGAGGGATTCCTGCCCGCAGTAGTAGATATAATGGTCATCTGAGTTAAATTCACCCATTCCAGTCCATTTCAGTTCGCTGATTACTAGAATGTCAACATTCACTCTTGCCATCTCTTGTTTGACCACTTCCAATTTACCTTGATTCATGGACCTGACCTTCCAGGTTCCTATGCAATATTGCTCTTTACAGCATCGGACCTTGCTTCTATCACCAGTCACATCCACAGCTGGGTATTGTTTTTGCTTTGGCTCCATCCCTTCATTCTTTCTGGAGTTATTTCTCCACTGATCTCCAGTAGCATATTGGGCACCTACTGACCTGGGGAGTTTCTCTTTCAGTATCCTATCATTTTGCCTTTTCATACTGTTCATGGTGTTCTCAAGGCAAGAATACCGAAGTGGTTTGCCATTCCCTTCTACAGTGAACCACATTCTGTCAGATCTCTCCACCATGACCCGCCGGTCTTGGGTTGCCCCATGGGCATGGCTTAGTTTCACTGAGTTAGACAAGGCTGTGGTCCTAGTGTGATTAGATTGACTAGTTTTCTGTGTGTATGGTTTCAGTGTGTCTGCCCTCTGATGCCCTCTTGCAACACCTACCATCTTACTTGGGTTTCTCTTACCTTGGACGTGGGGTATCTCTTCAGGGCTGCTCCAGCAAAGCACAGCCGCTGTTCCTTACCTTCGATGAGGGGTATCTCCTCACCGCCGCCCTTTCTGACCTTCAACATGGGATAGCTTCTCCAGGCCCTCTTGTGCCCGCGTAGCCACCTCTCCTTGGATGTGGGGTTGGTCTTCCCGGCCGCCGCCCCTGACCTTGGACTTGGGTAGCTCTTCTCCGCCGTTCCTGCACCGTTGCAGCCTGGCACTCTCAGCCGCTGCCCCTGACCTCGGACGTGGGGTAACTCCTCTTGGCTGCCGCCCTTTGGGCATCGGGTCCTCCCGGCTTCTGCCCCTGACCTCGGACGTGGGGTTTGGGTTACTGAATCTAATTTGGGAACCTATATTATGTGAAGCATGTGGCTTAGCTTGGACAACAAACTGGGCCCGCATATGGCAGACTGAAGCAAAGGCCAGTTAGGGATTATTTAAAAAATAGATCTACCTATAGAAGAAGTTCCCATTCTCATCACTAGTTTGGGACCACCAATAACCTTCACATTTCCCATTTGAATAGACACTGCAAGTAAGTTTGAATCTTACTCTAGTAAAGATGACTGTCCATTGAAAAGTGTGTTCCCTCTCTTCCAGAGTTTAGAGTGCTTTGGGAGAAGTCAAGAACTACAGAGATCAGCCTCCCTTGTATCTAAGTGAACCCATACGATTAGCTCTTTTCTGTGCAATTTGAGCGGAAATGATGCATGATGTATCTGGGCAAATGTAGTTAAGAAACAAGTGTATATCATCTTCTTTTGGCTACATGTTAGATAGATACCAAGGACTTCAAGATGCTAGGCAATGGCCATGCCATATAAAGGATCAAGTTTGCATTTCTGAATCACCAAGTGGAAGAAAGTTGCCTGATAACTAGGATTATCCAATATGAATGAATAGGTATTAACTTATTGTGTTAGGTTATTAAAGTTTGAGTATTTATTTGTTATGGCACTATATGTTACCCTAACTTATTAAATCAACCACATTTTACATGGACGATGGTGTATCTCTTGATATTTGCTACTGTAGTAATTCCATCCTCTCCTGGATCATCCAACAATCCTGAATCCTTTTTCTCTATCTGTACCTTTTAAAGTTGGCCTTCTAAGCCCACTGCTTGCATTTGCCCCACCCCTGCCCCAGGCAATGTTATTATACCTTTAGGGCATGTTGTTGATTTCTAAATTTTACCTCTAGCCTAACTTTTAGCCTGGCATGGTCAAATACCTATGAAACTTCTCTTCCTGGGTGTTCCACTGACATGTCAAACTTAATTTGTCTGAAACTGGGATCAACATCTTCCTCCCTTCCTTCTCCTATCCCTAGAGCACCTCCCCTACTACATTTTCTATCTCAGTAAATGGCACCAGCCTTATCTCAGAAAAGAGCACTGCAAATTATCCCAGACTCTTCTTTTCTCCTCATTTTCCATATTTGGCACTTTACGAAGTCCAGCAAATTTTACCAACTAAGTACTTAAGGAATCCATCCTGTCATACCCACCCTAAATAACACTGTCCTGGCTCAAGGTCCCATTATTTTTCATGTAGGCCATGGCAGAACACAGTGGCCAAGCACATGGACTTTGGAATCAGGCAGATCTTTGCTAAAGTCTCAACTCTGCAACTATTTCTCAGCTGTCTGATCTGGGGAAATTAACTATCGATTTAAACCCATTTCTTCCCATCTGTGAAGTAAGAGATACTAATAGTACTTTCCAAATGGGGCTGCCATAATCAATGAAGGAAATTAGGTACAGAGGGACCTTAAAACAGCCTGGCATGGAGTAGGGCACCATAATGTTAGCTGTTGTGGTTGAATACTCTGCTTCCATACTCACCTCCATGAATTTGCTGTCCTTAACGAAGTAACTTCTCTAAAATAGGAATTCTGCCATCTTTGACTCCGGTGTTGTAGATGGAAAGGAAAAGATCAGGGATGAGAAATATTCAGAGATAGAACTGGTAGGAATTGGAAACTGATTAGGATAATTGATAGACATCTTACTAGAAATGTCTATTACAAATTATATAAATTGGATAAATTTGCTTTTGTGAGTAAATTAAATGTAAATTTAAGATCCTCTGTTTCCTTTTTTTTTCTTCCAGATTGAATCTGCATTTTAAAAACTCAACAACTAAATTAGTGATTATCCAAGTTTAGCATCAACCATACTCACTGAATAATGGCCAACTCATTTGTTTACTTACAGAACATGCATGAGAGCTAGAAAACAGGAAATTCAAATTAACCAAAAGTTCTATCTGAGAAAACAAAATACAAGGAAAGCTCTAAGAATAGTATATTTTAATTCTCATTACTATTCTTTTCACACATCTCTTTCCAGTAATACTTTTCTCTCCTTTTTAAAAAATCTCATCCCCAACGTATCCTGAACAGACAATGACAGAATTTGGAAGACAAGAGTAGAAATAAGTGAGGTCTTCTTATAAAACCAAGAATCACTATACATCTACTAAGTGCCAAACAACAAGGATGTTCTTCACATATGTCATCTCAGTTCTCAAAGTAAAACAAAACAAAACAAAAAATAATTAATTAATTGAAATAAACCCCATGACTTATATATGTAGCTTCCCTGGTGGCTCAGATGATAAAGAATCTGCCTGCAATGCAAGAGACCCAGGTTGGATCCCCAGGTCAGGAAGATCTCCTGAAGAAGTACATGGTAACCCACCCCGTATTCTTGCCTGGAGAATCCCATGGACAGAGGTGCCTGGCGGACTGCAATCCAAAGGGTCACAAAGAGTCAAACACGACTGAGTCACTAACACTTTCACTTTTCATGTTCCATGAGCAACATATAATTTCTATTTTACAGAAAAAGGTCTCAGTGAAGTTAAGCTACCTGCCTGAAAAGGTATTTATTTGCCAGGATTTGAATGTATTTTCATCTGACATAAAGGTCACTAGCTTTATTTTATATGACAATATCCTAGATATCCAAACAATGAAGAGTCTACAACTATGTATTTGACTATTCTGTACCTCTTTAGTGCATATGTGAACCACAACAACAAAATATAGATTGTGGGTAAGAACTTCTCACATTGTCACACTGTTTGTATCCACATGGGAACTGAGTCTGTGAAACACAGAAACCTCCCTGAGGAAGAAACCAGTCACAAAAACCACCACGAGCACCAGTAATACACAAGTCCTGGTGGGATCATCCTCCATTCCTCATGCCCTTCCCACTTGATGAAATAAACATCCCCTAGTTTCCTGTAATTTGGGCTTCAGACTCCTTGGAGAGTAAATTCACATACTTTTCTGTGTTGTAGTGGGACGGAGTCCTATAAAATAGCAGAAAACAAACGATTGGTGAACAACTTTTTTTAAATCAGATTCTTTCTGAGAACCTGATTTCATTATTTGTTCACTAGACAAGCTCCCCCTAAATCTATTCACAATTAAAAAAAAAAAAATTACCCAGCTAGTAGTATTGAACTGTGCCTTAATTAGAGCAGCCAAGAATGTCTTGTATAATTAACTGGGCTTTGTTTATAATTATTTCCTTGTGCTTAGGACTGCTTTCTGTTTGTAACTGGGGCAATGCTAATAGTAACACTAACCTTTGATTTTCATGTGAGAGTAACTGAAGGACAGGCAGAAGAAACATGCCAGACCTAGCAAAGTAAAACCAAAGGACATGAAACACTGGGATTCCTTTTGACCTTCTGTTTTGCCTCAGGATGAACACAATCTCCCTAACCTCTGCCCCAGTCTAAAGTCTAGATGCTGACCTATGGGTTTCTTTATCATCCTGTCAAGTAAAAGAAATTATTCCTTTACTTTTGGAAAATGGAGTGAAGTCTTTTCTCTTTGAGGTCCGTGTGCTAGTTTTTCACCTCCAGATCCACTCTCATCTTCTGGACCCAGCTCTGTGCCCTGTTGGATGACATCAACATCCTTTGACTTTCCATTAGGTTTGGCCAACAGGAAACCCTAGGAGACATGTAGAAGGAGAAAGGATGGGAGGGATGCAGGAGGGAAGGATAGGTGGATAGGAGAGCAGGAGAAGAATGATGTCTCAATACTTATTCCCCTGGCTCCTTCCCTGCAGTTATCTCAGGCAGACTGTATCCTATCTCTAAGTCAAAAGTCTATGAACAGACCTATAAATAGTCTTCAAATAGCCATCTGTCTGTGGACACCTGTAATCACTCTTTTCCTCTTAATACTTATCTCCAACTTTGGAAACAGTTATAAAAGTAGAACACTGTTATACTTACCCTGGTGGCTCAGATGGTAAAAGCATCTGCCTACAATGCAGGAGACCCGGGTTGGATCCCTGGGTTGGGAAGATCCCCTGGAGAAGGAAATGGCAGCTCACTCCAGTATTCTTGCCTGGAAAACCTCATGGACAGAGGAGCCTGGCAGGCTATAGTCCAAGGGGTCACAAAGAGTCGGACATGACTGAGCGACTTTATTTTCACATTCTTTAAAAACTGTATTATCTACTGTGGTTACCCTACACCCTAACAAAACTTTGTTAATAGTCCCAATCAAACCCCCCTAAATCTGCATCCAATGCGAGACACTTGGATTCAATCCCTGGGTAAGGAAGATCCCATGGAAGAGGGCATGGCAATCTACTCCGGTGTTCTTGCCTGGAGAATTCCATGGACAGTGGAGTCTGGTGGGCTCCAGTCCATGGGGTCCCAAACAGTGGAACATAACTGAGCGACTACTACTCCCTACTCCTCTGTTTTTGGCTAGTAAAATGGACACAGCTTGGATTTATAAGACCATGTATCCCCACTCATGCACATCCCTTACCTTCTAGAAGACTACAGCAATAATAGAATTCTTAGTTGTAAGGAATGTGAAAATTCCCCAAATGAGTAATTAATCAACAGTATTCGAGGTACTAGAATGTGGCTGGGTGGACTCAGAGGCCCTTGGCCGAATAAGACTGTCCAGGTCCTGCTGAATAACAACAGGAATTTAGATACTGACAAAGTAGGAATTACTTTTATTTCTCCTATAAACCTTGTTAATTGTGGTTAGTGTGGTAGCATACCCACCTAAAAATTCTATAAATTCTTATCACATTCCTTCTGCTTGATGTTTAAGGTACACTTTCTTAGAAAGAGAGGTAAAGGAAAAAGATGTATAATAGAAGCTCTTTAAAATATATCATTTTTTTTTTATCTCTATGGGGTACGGGGCAATGTATTAGGTACCTCAGTTTCTTCCTTCAGGTATCTTGCAGCCCAATAAGACAGACAGATTGCTATAGTGTATAAAAGAGAGAGAGAGAAAAAAAAAAAGATTGAGTAGTAAAAGTTGTTTTAAATAGCCTCACAGAAAGGGAAACAATTAAGGGAAATCTAGAGGGATCCCACCAGGTAGAAGAATGGAAATTATAGACAGAAAAAGAGCAGGGCCAAAAGCAATGAGGCATAATAAAATAATTGAAATGTACAAGAATTGTGAATAGTGTGTTACACAAAAATGATAGGAGTTTCAGCAGTGAAAATTTAATAGTGCATAAGGTCCAAGAAGGGCTTCCCTGGTGGCTCAGTGGTGCAGAATCTGCCTGCAGTGTGGGAGACAGGTTTGATCCCGGATTGGGAAGATCCCCCAGAGAAGGGAAAAGCAACGCACTCCAGTATTCTTGTCTGGAGAATTCCATGGACAGAGAAGCCTGGCAGGCTACAGTCCACGGGGTCACAAAGAGTCAGACACAACTTAGCAGCTAAGCAGCAGCAGCAGCAAGGTTCAAGAGGGAAAATATCTAGGAATGAGACCAGAAAGCTCAGAGATGATGAAACAATAAAGTTCCTACCAAACCCTCACAGCTTAAGAAAGCCTTCAAATGGATTTGGAGTTTATTCTATAGATAATGATGAGCCTATGAGGTTATTTTTAACAGAAGAGTTAAAATCTTCTGTTAAGAGTTAAAATCTTGTGACTAAATCTGTTTTTAAGAAATATAATTTCAGGGAGGAGTATATGAGAACCAAGGAAACAATTGGAAATCTAATTAAAGTCTTCTAGCCTATACCAAATCAAAATCAAAGTAAGTTGTGTTTGTTTGTTTGTTTTCCCCTGGCTGTGCGAGGTCTTGCTCGCTGCATGTGGGCTTTCTCTAATTGCAGTGAGCGGGGCTACCCTTCATGCGGTGCACAGGCTTCTCACTGTGGTGGCTTCTCTTGTCTGGAGCACAGGTTTTAGATGAAGGGGCTTGAGTAGTTGCAACACGTGGGCTCAGTAGTGTGGCAAGCAGGCTCTAGAGCTCGGGTTCAGGAGTTGTAGCACACAGGCTTAGTTGCTTCACAGCACGTTTGGCTGACAGTCAGGCAGACTGGCAGGCAGATTCCTACCCACTGTGCCACCAAGGAAGTCCTAAGTAAGTTATTTGAAAGGACTAAATAAGTTGGTAAGCATCTGGAAAATGAACCAATAGAAAAAAGAGATTAAACAATAAAACAAATTTTCAATTTCAGCAATGAAAAAGGAGACAAACCTAAAATTTCTCCGTAGATATTAAAAAGATCAAAAAAGATATTATTAAAATCTTTATCCAATAAATTTGATGATTTGTATGAAGGAAACAAAGTACTTGATAAACACAATTTACAAAAATGCTACAAGAAGAAATAGAAAATTTCAATAGCATCATTCTAAGAAATTGATTTCATATTTGAAGATTTTCCCACAGGGAAATCTTCAAGTCAAGATAGCTTTTACTGGTGAATATTTCCAGAGAGTAAATTAATGAAAAGATAATTCAAATTTCATATATTACATATATGATTTTTGACTGGGGAATAGCTGCCGCCAAGTGTACTTCTTCTGAAAGATTACTTCTAGTCACAAAGAATATATATCACAAGTTAATGATTTTATTGCTTTTCAATGTATTGGAAGATGCAAGAATTTGTTTTCATTCAAATTCTTCCTGAGATAAACATCTAACTATCTAAGGGGGCCTGTTTGTCCAAAGCACCGAGAGCTTCATTCTGTAATTATCTAATTTCCTCTCAGAGTACACTGTCAGGCAGTGACTGTAGTGGGTTATGATTGAATCCTTATAGAAATGGGTGAGCAATCCTCTTTGTTCTTCTTTGTTTACAGGTGGATAAATAAATTGTGACATATTCTTACAATGGAACAGTAGAAAGCAATGAAAATAAATGAAATATTCCCTCATCTACCAAAAATTTCACAGACATAAAACTGATCGAAAAAGCTAGACAGCAAAGAGAACATTGCATTATTCCACTATCAGATCAGATCAGATCAGTCGCTCAGTCGTGTCCGACTCTTTGTGACCCATTGAATTGCAGCACGCCAGGCCTCCCTGTCCATCACCAACTCCTGGAGTTCACTGAGACTCACATCCATCGAGTCAGTGATGCCATCCAGCCATCTCATCCTCTGTCGTCCCCTTCTCCTCCTGCCCCCAATCCCTCCCAGCATCAGAGTCTTTTCCAATGAGTCAACTCTTCGCATGAGGTGGCCAAAGTACTGGAGTTTCAGCTTCACCATCATTCCCTCCAAAGAAATCCCAGGGCTGATCTCCTTCAGAATGGACTGGTTGGATCTCCTTGCAGTCCAAGGGACTTTCAAGAGTCTTCTCCAAC
>NW_011495027.1:14250185-14250405 GCF_000754665.1 Bison bison bison
CATGATGTACTCTGCATAGAAGTTAAATAAACAGGGTGACAATATACAGCCTTGACAAACTCCTTTTCCCTTTTGGAACCAGTCTGTTTTTCCATGTCCAGTTCTAACTGTTGCTTCCTGACCTGCATACAGATATCTCAAGAGGCAGATCAGGTGGTCTGGTAGTCCCATCTCTTTCAGAATTTTCCACAGTGTATTGTGATCCACACAGTCAAAGGCT
>NW_011495027.1:14251783-14252928 GCF_000754665.1 Bison bison bison
AAAACTCTATTAGTCTTTGCCCTGCTTCATTCCGTATTCCAAGACCAAATTTGCCTGTTACTCTAGGTGTTTCTTGACTTCCTACTTTTGCATTCCAGTCCCCTATAATGAAAAGGACATCTTTTGGGGGTGTTAGTTCTAAAAGGTCTTGTAGGTCTTCATAGAACCGTTCAACTTCAGCTTCTTCAGCATTACTGGTTGCAGCATAGACTTGGATTACTGTGATATTGAATGGTTTGCCTTGGAAACGAACAGAGATCATTCTGTCTTTTTTGAGATTGCATCCAAGTACTGCATTTCAGACTCTTTTGTTGACCATTCTGGCCACACCATTTCTTCTGAGGGATTCCTGCCCCCAGTAGTAGATATAATGGTCATCTGATATAAAGTTCAAACAATAGGCAAAGCTAATCTATAAGTGATAAAAGTCAGGATAGTAGTTTCTTTTGGAGCAGTATTTAGAAAAGGATGCAAGGAGTCCTTCGTTTCTGAGTTCAGTTCAGTTCAGTTGCTCAGTCGTGTCCAACTCTTTGCGACCTCATGAACCACAGCATGCCAGGCCTCCCTGTCCATCACCAACTCCCAGAATTCACCCAAACTCATGTCCATTGAGTCGGTGATGCCATCCAACCACCTCATCCTCTGTTGTCCCCTTCTCCTCCTGCCCTCAATCTTTCCCAGCATCAGGGTCTTTTCAAATGGTCAGCTCTTTGCATCAGGTGGCCAAATATTGGAGTTTCAGCTTCAGCATCAGTCCTTGCAATGAACACCCAAGACTGATTTCCTTTAGGATGGTCTCGTTGGATCTCCTGGCAGTCCAAGGGACTCTCAAGAGTCTTCTCCAACACCACAGTTCAAAAGCATCAATTCTTCTGCACTCAGCTTTCTTTATAGTCCAAATCTCACATCCATCCATGACCACTGGAAAAACCATAGCCCTGACTAGATGGACCTTTGTTGGCAAAGTAATGTCTCTGCTTTTTGTTTTTTGTTTTGTTTTGTTTTTTTTTTAATTTTATTTTATTTTTAAACTTTACATAAATGTATTAGTTTTGCCAAATATCAAAATGAATCCATCACAGGTATACATGTGCTCCCCATCCTGAACCCTCCTCCCTCCTCCCTCCCCACACCATCCATCTGGG
>NW_011495027.1:14253028-14253784 GCF_000754665.1 Bison bison bison
TTCTGTGTATTCTTGCCATCTCTTCTTAATATCTTCTGCTTCTGTTAGGTCCATACCATTTCTGTCCTTTATTGAGTCCATCTTTGCATGAAATGTTCCTTTGGTATCTCTGATTTTCATGAAGAGATCTCCAGTCTTTCCCATTCTGTTGTTTTCCTCTATTTCTTTGCATTGATCACTGAAGAAGGTCTTTCTTATCTCTTCTTGCTTATTCTTTGGAACTCTGCATTCAGATGTTTATATCTTTCCTCTTCTCCTTTGCTTTTCGCTTCTCTTCTTTTCACAGCTATTTGTAAGGCCTCCTCAGACAGCCATTTTGCTTTTTTGCATTTCTTTTCTATGATAATGGTCTTGATCTCTGTCTCCCGTACAATGTCACGAACCTCATTCCATAGCTCATCAGGGACTCTATCTATCAGATCTAGGCCCTTAAATCTATTTCTCACTTCCACTGTATAATCATAAGGGATTTGATTTAGGTCATACCTGAATGGTCTAGTGGTTTTCCCTACTTTCTTCAATTTAAGTCTGAATTTGGCAATAAGGAGTTCATGGTCTGAGCCACAGTCAGCTCCTGGTCTTGTTTTTGCTGACTGTATAGAGCTTCTCCATCTTTGGCTGCAAAGATATAATCAGTCTGATTTCGGTGTTGACCATCTGGTGATGTCCATGTATAGAGTCTTCTCTTGTGTTGTTGGAAGAGGGTGTTTGTTATGACCAGTGCATTTTCTTGGCAAAACTCTATTAGTCTTTGCC
>NW_011495027.1:14257738-14258419 GCF_000754665.1 Bison bison bison
CTTAAGAATTTGTCCATTTCTTCCACGTTGTCCATTTTATTGGCTATATAATTGTTGATAGTAGTCTCTTATGATCCTTTGTATTTCTGTGTTGTCTGTTGTGATCTCTCCATTTTCATTTCTAATTTTATTGATTTGATTTTTCTCCCTTTGTTTCTTGATGAGTCTGGCTAATGGTTTGTCAATTTTATTTATCCTTTCAAAGAACCAGCTTTTGGTTTTGTTGATTTTTGCTATGGTCTCTTTTGTTTCTTTTGCATTTATTTCTGCTCTAATTTTTAAGATTTCTTTCCTTCTACTAACCCTGGGGTTCTTCATTTCTTCCTTTTCTAGTTGCTTTAGGTGTAGAGTTAGGTTATTTATTTGACTTTTTTCTTGTTTCTTGAGGTGTGCCTGTATCGCTATGAACTTTCCCCTTAGGACTGCTTTTACCGTGTCCCACAGGTTTTGAGTTTTTGTGTTTTCATTTTCATTCGTTTCTATGCAAATTTTGATTTCCTTTTTGATTTCTTCTGTGATTTGTTGGTTATTCAGCAGGGTGTTGTTCAGCCTCCATATGTTGGAATTTTTAATCGTTTTTATCCTGTAATTGAGATCTAATCTTACTGCATTGTGGTCAGAAAAGATACTTGGAATGATTTCTATTTTTTTGAATTTACCAAGGCTAGCTTTATGGCCCAG
>NW_011495027.1:14258658-14259161 GCF_000754665.1 Bison bison bison
CAGAATTCTCTCAGCTTTTGCTTGTCTGAAAAGCTTTTGATTTCTCCTTCATACTTGAATGAGATCCTTGCTGGGTACAATAATCTGGGCTGTAGGTTATTTTCTTTCATCATTTTAAGTATGTCTTGCCATACCCTCCTGGCTTGAAGAGTTTCTATTGAAAGATCAGCTGTTATCCTTATGGGAATTCCCTTGTGTGTTATTTGTTGTTTTCCCCTTGCTGCTTCTAATATTTGTTCTTTGTGTTTGATCTTTGTTAATTTGATTAATATGTGTCTCGGGGTGTTTTGCCTTGGGTTTATCCTGTTTGGGACTCTCTGGGTTTCTTGGACTTGGGTGATTATTTCCTTCCCCATTTTAGGGAAGTTTCAACTATTATCTCCTCAAGTATTTTCTCATGGTCTTTCTTTTTGTCTTCTTCTTCTGGAACCCCTATGATTGGAATGTTGTAGCGTTTAATATTGTCCTGGAGGTCTCTGAGATTGTCCTCATTTCTTTTAATT
>NW_011495027.1:14259261-14259913 GCF_000754665.1 Bison bison bison
CCTTGCTGTGTGTGGGTTTGTACAGGTGGCTTGTCAAGGTTTCCTGGTTAGGGAAGCTTATGTCGGTGTTCTGGTGGGTGGAGCTGTATTTCTTCTCTCTGGAGTGCAATGAAATGTCAATAATGAGTTATGAGATATCTATGGTTTTGGGGTGACTTTGGGCAGCTTGTATCTTGAAGCTCAGGGCTGTGCTCCTTTGTTGCTGGAGAATTTGCTTGGTATGTCTTGCCCTGGAACTTGTTGGCCCTTGTGTGGTGCTTGGTTTCAGTGTCGGTATGGAGGCGTTTGATGAGCTCCTGTCAATTAATGTTCCTTGGAGTCAGGAGTTCCCTGGAGTCAGGGTTTGGACTTAAGCCTCCTGCTTCCAGTTATCAGTCTTATTTTTACAGTAGTTTCAAAACTTCTCCTTCTATACAGCACCACTGATAAAACATCTATGTTAAAGATGAAAAGTTTCTCTACTGTGAGGGTCACTCAGAGAGGTTCACAGCGTTACATGGAGAAGAGAAGAGGGAGGAGGGAGTTAGAGGTGACCCAAATGAGATGAGGTGGAATCAATAGTGGAGAGAGTGGGGTAGCCAGTAGTCACTTCCTTATGTGCACTCCACAACTGGACCACTCAGAGATGTTCACGGAGTTATACAGAGAAGAG
>NW_011495027.1:14261208-14280256 GCF_000754665.1 Bison bison bison
TTGATAACATATACCAAAAAGCTAAAATTAAAAAACTAGAGTAGAGTTTGGAATTTCAAAAATACAATGTTAAAAAAAAGAAGAAAAAAAAAAAAAAAGAACAAGGTCAAAAAATTATAAAATATATATATATGAAGTTTGCTGAAGAAGAAGAAAATAGGGTCTTTTTTTTTTTTTGCAAAGTAATAGGTTATAAAAGTGAAAATTAAAGGAACAATAGAGGACTTAAAAAAATTTTTTTTATTTAAAAAAAAAAGAAAGAATGATCGTAAAAATAGTAAAAATATATGTAGGACTTTCTCTGGTTTTGTTGTATTGTGGGTTCAGTTCATTTTTGGCTAGTTCCTTGGTCCGACTTACATTTCTCAAGATCTATAGGCCCCTTCCTACGTAGTCCGTAGTAACCACGGGGTTTTAATCTATTGCCCGTAGCTTCCAAGGCGTTTCCCTCTGTTATAACTTCTTCTGTTTGCTGGTCTCTTCAGTGTCTGGCTTCCGCCCTGACACAAAGGGGACGGTGGGGGCAACTTTTTTTTTTTTTTTAGGCTCACTTGTTCAGTCGCGCTGTGGGGAGGGAGGGAGGGATGCTGCAAACAAATAACACTGGCGTGCGCTCGCACTGCCTCAGCCACACTGGGTTTGCCCCCACTCACGGCACGTGTAGCCTCCCTGCTCACACTGCTCGGGCTCTAGGTGGTTCCGCCGAGAATAATCCGAGGCCGGCCCTGGGCTGCATGTACCTCCCAGGTCCAAGCCGCTCAGGTTCAGGCACTCGGGTAGTCCTCAGAGGCTCAGACTCAGTTGGGCCTACATTTTGTGCTCTTCCCAGGTCCGAGCAGCTCAGGTGATGAGGTGTTTGGCGAACGCCAATGCTGCGACTTATCGCCTCCCCGCCACTCGGTTATCTGGGTGTAAAACCGGCACACCTTCTCAGGCAGATGTTGACCGTCCAGACCCCTAAGAAGTTTTAGTTAGCAAAGAAGCCTGCTTACAGTTTTATAGATAATATCTCTCTGGGGCTGAGATTGCCCCCTTCCGGCTCTGGCTGCCTGTCACTGGAGGGGGATAGTCTGCAGACGGCTATCTCTGTTTAGTCCTTTGTTCCGTGCGCGGGCTGGCGGTGTCTTAGGTTAGGGCTGGCTTTTTGCGTGGTAGATATCCCACAGTCTGGTTTGCTAGCCCAAATTATTTCGCTCAGATAGCGCTCAGGGTATTCAGGCCAGATTCTTACTCTAAGCGATGCAGCCCGCGCTGCGCCTCCCTGCCCAGCCCCCGCTTGCTAATGGCGTGTGCAAGCGTCTGCGCTGCTTCTCCGCTGGGGGAGTTACCGTAGGGCTTGCAATCTGCGAGTTTTAATTGTTTATTTATTTTTTCTCCCTGTTATGTTGCCCTCTGTGCTTCCAAAGCTCGGCACAGATTCGGCAGTGAGAAGGTTTCCTGGTGTTTGGAAACCTCTCTTTTTAAGACTCCCTTCCTGGGACGGAACTCCGTCCCTCCCTCTTTTGTCTCTTTTTTTTTGTCTTTTATATTTTCTCCTACCTCCTTTCGAAGAGTTGGATTGCTTTTCTGGGTGCCTGATGTCCTCTGCCGGCATTCAGAAGTTGTTTTGTGGAATTTACTTGACATTTAAATGCTCTTTTGATGAATTTGTGGGGGAGAAAGTGTTCTCCCCGTCCTACTCCTCCGCCATCTTGGCTCCTCTCCCCAATGTCTCTGCTTTTTAACATGCTGTCTAGGTTGGTCATAACTTTCCTTCCAAGGAGTAAGCGTCTTTTAATTTCATGCCTGCAATCACCTTTGTGAGTAGTCATGGATTATTTCCTGATATTGATAGTTTTATGAATTTGTTCACTTTATAAAAAGCCATTAATCTGTGAACTCAAGATTCACTCACTTTACTGTATGTGTGTAATACTTCTGTAAAACCATTTATTAAATAGATGCATGAATTGACCGATCACCATGTAGATAAAATTAGCTTAAAAAAAGGAGAACCTATAGTAATTGGTAACAGTGTCAGACTTTATTTTGGGGGACTCCAAAATCACTGCAGATGGTGATTGCAGCCATCAATTCCTTAGACAGGAAGATCCGCTGGAGAAGGAGTAGACTACCCAGTCCAGTATTCTGGCCTAGATAATTCCACAGACTATACCTATGGGGTCACAAAGAGTCGCACCAACTCAGCAACTTTCACTTTCACTTTTTACTTTTGTGCAAACTACTCAGTATCTCAAAGACTCAATGTTTTATATGCTAAATGGGAATAACAACTACTTTAAAAGTTGTTATGAGAAATTCACAATATTAGGTGTAAAAAGCTTTTAGCAAAGTATCCAAAACGTAATATGAAATACATGGAAGCTATTCATGAGAGATACTTGAAATGTTAATAAATATTTCTTTCCTCAGACTAACCATGTATAAATTATTTCTATATAAGGAGTCAAGACCAAGCTCAAGGATCCTCTTCCAAAACACAAGTAACTAACAAAAATTTGAATATCCAGAAAACAACATTAAAGTACAGCTTACTAGACAACATCTATGAGTAACCCAAGACCAGATGAAAAAAAAGATTTTCTTGATAGTGCTCACAATTTATGAAAAAGAAATGCAGATATGTTTCAGCTGTTTTTCATCTTTATTCCCTTCCATGGTTTTGAAAGCTCATGTGAGTTCTAATTATTTGTTGACAATTTTTCATGGGGGCAAAAAGAGACAGAATGAAAGAACAAAGTAAGAGCTTTCAGGCTTAAACCAACCTGCCTCTATGTGACATTAGCATCTCATCATTTCACAAGGTTATAACTCTACTTTGTGTCCACATCTATTGATATCTAAACAGAGTCCCATGTCCAAGAAATGCCAGTTTCATGAGCCCATAGGTGGTATAACCTCACTATATTTAGAACAAAGATTGGGTGAGATGAAAGAGGAAGTATCCTGGAGGAGATGTAGAGGTAAAATGCTCATTTGATTTATTCTGTGTTATCTCATTCACTTCTTGCATCAATTTACTTAATTTTACTTTACAATGATATTCACAGAAAGACTATTACAGCTATTGTTCCTTTAGATTCATATCCAAATTACTTATAAGTGTTCATTTTAGATTTTACTGATGTTCTGTAGAAAAGAAATAGTCAGGGGATGCTTTCTGTATTTAAAAGAAATTGATTCACATACAAAGGAATAAATTTTCCCCACGAATATGCAACATTTGAAAAAAATAGCTAAGAAAATTAAATGAAATCTACTTCGGTGCCACTAAGGATTTGAGGTAAAACTGAATCAAATGACTTGCAGTTGAAAAACATGCCAAACTTAAATAGATATTACTTTCAGAAACTCACATTATTGTTTGGAGTCAGCAGAATTGATAGAAAATTAAAAGAAGGAGCCCTACATATATTTGTAGGCACTGACCACTATCCATATCACAGCTCATGAGAACCCATTGCTTTTCATGTTAAATCTCTGTTTTTTGTTTTTGGTAACTGCTGTTTATTCTTTGATATATTCATTTAATGTTGCAACAAAAAATTGAAATAGAGCAGCTTATTAAATAATCTATTATATTACAAAAAATAGTTTGAGTGTTTCTCTAATGTGACTGATCTGATGGATGTTTTGTCATTAGGCAAACATAACCCACATAGGTAGATTGTAATAGCTGATTGTCAACTTCTTCATCATTTAATAAGGTATTCTTATGGGATCTAGACTAGTTTTTTAAACAAACTATCCTGATGACTAGGGCCAAATCATTCACCATTTATTTATTCAACAAATATTAAGTGCCTAGGTATACCAGGCCTTGTGGCAATTTGGTATGAAAGTTCCTTGAGAGAAGAAACTGTTTTTTCCACCTTGATATTCCTGGTATTCTGTTCATAACATTATTCTGGCAATGGTTAAAGATTTACCATGGGCTTCCTAGGTGGAGCTTGTAAAGAACCTGCCTGCCAATACAGGAGATAAGAGACGCTCGTCCAGTCTCTCTGTTGGGAAGATCCCCTGGAGGAGGAAATGGCAACCCACTCCAGTATTTTTGTCTGGAGAATCCCATGGACAAAGGAGCCTAGCGTACTACAGTCCATAGGGTCACAAAGAGTCGGACATGACCGAAGTGACCTAGTTAGCATGTGCACAAAGATTTAATGTTATTGCTCTCATATTGCTTTTTATTACTATTAATCATTGTAAAATAGGAAAGTAGCACAACAATGGAATTCATCAAATCTCTATATATTTATGTAATTTGGGAGAATCTGTCTCTAAATGGAGTTCCTTGTCCCAGTGGCAGAGGAAAATACAAATTAAAAAAGTCCTTCAGTTAGCAATGTTTCACTAGGAAGAGGCTACATCATTTTCTAAGTTAAAGAAAAATTATTAGCCCACATTCTGGAAATACTGACTAGCTCATTATATCAAACAATGTATGGTCCTTTTAATCACTGCTAAAATACTGAGTGCTCTCTTTAATGCCTAGTCAATAAGCAGATTAAAACATAAATGCCACTAAATATGCTTTAAATATCAGCTCCATTGAAATATTTCTAAGTTCTGTATCCTCTTAAAATAATCCCCGTTTGAAACTGAGAGGAAATGTCACCCATATGAGTTTCTTCAGTATTTAAGCTCTGATTATACAAGGAATTATGTACTATATAGCTTTGGAAATCGGATAATTAAAGAAGTACCAGACTCTTTGTTGATGACATTTTTAAGCTTAGAAAGTTTTTATCAATGCTACAGTCAAATTTCATTTTTCAAATAGTGTTTTACACACTGAGTACATTTCTAACTCCAATTAAAGCTAGCTACCTTAAGGAGAAACTGTGAAGAAAGCCAAAGATGCACAATCACACCAGACAAGTGAAGCCTTTCACTACTAGAACCTACAGAACTGCAAAAAGGCCATCTGCTTTGATCAGGTCTCAGTAGGGAAAGGAAGGTAAGTACAAAATTATAAAGGAGTAACTCGAACTTTCAAGGAAATAATGGTCTGCTAAAGAAACTGAGCTAGTTCAAATGTGACTTGATTGACATTCTTCAAATTTTATTATTTTAGTCTCCATTTTCAAATGACGTACAAATAGGAAGTCTTTCATAAGACAAATCTGATTCTTCCTTGGGTGAATGTAAAGTGACCAAAATATATGTTCACATCTGATTCAGGGTAAGGGAGATTTTGTCATCATTTTCCCTTTATCAGGGGACTTGGGAATACTTTCTAAGTATTCGACTAAAAGGATCCCTCTTTGTCCTCTTACCAGTCTAATCATGGTATTTAATTCCAATAACCGGGGACTATATTAAATGTTCTTGAAATATACATTTTGCCTAGGTCTTTCAAATGTTGCATATTTGACTTCAGCTTAATAATCGATCTATGTGTAATGTGTATAATACATCTACATTTTTCTTTGTAACTTCCTTTGTTAAGGAAACATAATATACACATAATCCAATTAAAAGCCTAGAATCTAAACCCTAATATTTAAATCACCCACATTACTTTCCTTCTGGGATTATGTCTTTTTTTTTCTCTTATACTATCCTCTCTTGCCAATCAAATGCATGAAAATGGTAAGATTTCTCATTATTCAGTCACAGACTATAGTTGGAGTTGAAGATCATCAGAGATCATCTATTCTTTCATTTTGCAAACGAAGAACCTGAGCCACAGACATGTTAAGACACACAGTTAGTGTCAGAACTTGGATTGCTTATTGTATAACTTCAGATCACCATTTAAATAAAAACTTTCCCATTCAGAAGTGTTCTCAAAAGAGAAGGTGAAAACATCATTGGAACTGCAATCCGGAAGAACCACTACATGAGCAAGAGAAAGAAATCCAACCCAGTATCACTTGCCATACCATTTCCTGAGAGGTTGTATTGTTCCAAACAGGCACTTTTGCTAACTTGCACCAAAAAGTACCATACAGTTGGGCTTCCCTAGTGGCTCAGATAGTAAAGAGTCTGCCTCCAGTGCAAGAGACCTGGGTTTGATCATCCCTGAGTTGGGAAGATCCCCTGGAGAAGGGAAGAGCTACTCACTCCAGTATTCTTGCCTGGAGAATTCCATGGACAGAGAAGCCTTGCGGATTCCAGTCCATGGAGTTGCAAAGAGTCAGACATGACAGAGTGACTAACACTTTTCACTTTTCACTATACAGTTGGGCGGTGGCCCTGATCATAATTAAGGCACCTTTTGGAGTTATTTGATGGAAAGGGTAAGAGGGGGCTTCAGAAATCTCCTGAGAGTGCTGACATCTGGGATTTCTGAAACTGAATTAGTTGAACCTAATAGCAACTCAAGAGGAAAGGTCACACAGGTTTGGGTGAGAAATTCATGATTTGTAAATGTCAGCTAAGATTTGGATAAGCATCTGGCTTTTGGTTATACATCTGAAAATGAATAAACACTGAAATCTGGAGGATTCATACTCACTGGACCTAATCCACCCAGGATTTAACAGCCAGAAAAGAAATGGTGGTTATGGCAAGGATTCCACCAACTTTTAAATCAATTTACACACAAAAACAAAGAAGCACATATGTAGATGTCTGTATACATATGTAAACATGTCTATACATAACCCACACACACAAATATGTGTATATTTCTATGCATTTCATGTATATATGCATGTAGGCTTGCGTGTGTGTGTGTGTGAGTGTGTGTGTGTGTTTAAATATTCCAAAACATTGGGCCAGTTGGCCATGCATCTAGTTTCTCTTGGAAAAGATTTACTTCATATCTAATAGAAATATACAATCTGGTTAAATGTTGCTGGTAAAATGTCTAACACATGGGTGGATTGAGATTGTGAACAAGTAGAGAATACTAAAGCAGCCTGTTGGAGATAGACCCTTTGAAAGGAGGCCAGAAAACATTTCATTCCAAAGAGAGAGGATACGCATCTATTGTTTCTCCAGCTGGCTAAGCAAAGGCAGGGATGTTTCCTACTAAACAGCCTCATTAACATAAGCATAACTACAGGGTAAGTTTTCAAGCTCATTCCAAGTGAATTCAAACGGGTGGGGGAAGAAAGATGCCATTAATATGCACAACTCATGCAGACAATGATATGAAGCTAATTCATTTCATCATATTATCACCATAGCGTATTAACTTAAAAGAAATAATAAGACAACATGGAAATGTTTGCATATTAGAGAGAATTCTCGTTGTACCCTATTAGCACCATATCCTATTAGTATTGCATTAGGCTACCATGCTGCAATGCTAAAATGATGAAATCCCACTGTGAAAACTGATATTGAATTCTTGTAATGTTTCAGAATCATTTTTAGCACTGCATATAAATAATTCATGTGAGCAGATCTAATGAATTGATGGAAGAAAAAAAAACATCCCTTGGCATTGTGAGCATATTTATGAATGTAAAGTCACGAGCAAGTCGCTTTCTCATAGAAGGTCGGCAGGGGCTGAAATGTGACATCTACTCCAGAGCTGGTTATTAATATAACTAGGAATTCTAGGTCAAGTCCTGTTGAAATGTTCCTGAAAGCGTATTTTCTTCCAGGAAAGGTGGTACAATATTGATTGACAGTCTCCTGTTCTTTTTGAATCTAGACTGTGGATCAACTGAGGCAGGCACCCTCACTTAGAGACAATTGCTGTTGCTACTGCTGCTAAGTTGCTTCAGTTGTGACCGACTCTGTGCGACCCCATAGACGGCAGCCCACCAGGCTCCCCCGTCCCTGGGATTCTCCAGGCAAGAACACTGGAGTGGGTTGCCATTTCCTTCTCCAGTGCATGAAAGTGAAAAGTGAAAGTGAAGTCGCTTAGTCCTGTCCAACTCTTCGCAACCCCGTGGACTGCAGCCTACCAGGCTCCTCCGTCCATGGGATTTTCCAGGCAAGAGTACTGGAGTGGGATGCCAGTGCCTTCTCCGAGAGACAATTGCTATACAGAAACCAAATTTAATTAACTGAGAACCCAAGTGAACTAGTGTCTTTTTACTCTCAAAGTCTTCGTCCAAGCCTTACCCAACTGTCATCATTATCTGATTCTTCATCTCTCCGGAACACTAGCCTGTATGCTCCTTGAAGTCAGGGATCATTATTTATATCTATTACCCTAATCCCTAGCACAATGCCTGGCCCTGACTAGGTGCTCAATAAACATTTGACTGAGTGGATGGATGAATGAATTAATGAATTTATTCAATTCCAAAGACTCCAATTAAAAATTTGTAATAAAAGCGGAGGAGTGGGTCGTTTACATTTAACTCTGAGTGTTTTACTAAACTAAATCTTTATTTGTAATGTTGAATTTAGTCAAAACAGTTTCAGTTCAGAAAGGCATTTTAATTTAATGGAATTCTTCCAGAGTTAGACACAGTTGTTTAAATTCCTGCCTTAGATTAATGGGTTTTTGGTTTCTCATACCACATATTGCATATTGGTGTCAGTGCACTTGCAGAGAAGTAATCCTAATGCAATTTCAACTCCCCAGGATGGAGATTTCCTGCAAGGAGAGCTGTCGTGCAAAGCGTGTTCCCCTATGTAGAAATATTGCTGGCAGTTACTGTGAATTGCAGGGCAGAAGCCAATGACCTGTTTTTGGTTCTCTGTGTAGCTTACTTGTGGGCACTGCGATTCTTTGCTACTACTCTCTGGAGTTCACTACACTTAAGCTCCAGTTCCCTCGTGGCCTATTTCCCGCATTCTGCTCAGTGGACAGATTACACAACGCCCCTAGTTGCAGGTCTTCTTTCTACAGTGACTTGTTTCAAAGCTAAAGAAAGTGGAAAAGAATAACTAATAGATTTTTCTGGAAGAAGACACTGGATTTTTTTCTCTTTTTCATAACCCAGAGAATATTCTAATGTGGAATTGAAAGAGATCTCTTCACCTTTCTGTTGGGCAAGGGGGTTAGAGAAGACAAGGTTCCGAAAGAATGAGACTGGCATTTTACAGGAACAGATAACCTTTAATGAGGCGAGAAGGAGCAGCAGTCAGATTAGTGAGTGGCGGCACTAACCCAAGAAGAATAAGTGTATATAGGCATTTATGTCGAAAGCTACTGTCTTAAGAGGGCCTGTTCTTCTCCAAGGTTGTTCAGGGTAATCTCTTAAAAGGCTGGGGCAAGGAATTCTGGAGATCGGCCAGAGGCTGGACCAGCTGGGAGCTGGGCGTAATCAACCTTAATGTCCATTTTGTTTTTAATGTCCATTTTTTTTTTCCTTAGGGTGAGAGAGTTCTTTGTTTTGCATAGAATGATGGGGAGGATCTGGAGGGGAGTTTTAACTCCAGGCTATATTGAGCCATGTAACTTTCCTTCACTTTCAATACCTGCCCTCCTGTATTCACGTGCATACACACACACAGACGCACACATTGGCTCTTTAACTATGGTTGAGTGTTCATCCAAGTCTCAGAATCATTTACCCAGAAAAGTAGCTTTTTCTTTAGGCCAAAAGGCCAGAGTGAGAAATGTGGGCCTCCTAAGCCATGTCTCTGTGGAGAAAAATGAAAGGTCATTTATTGTATGGTAAAGTATACTAGCGGAGAAGGCAATGGCACCCCTCTCTAGTACTTTTGCCTGGAAAATCCCATGGATGGAGGAGCCTGGTAGGCTGCAGTCCATGGGGTCGCTAGGAGTCGGACACAACTGAGCGACTTCACTTTCACTTTTCATTTTCATGCATTGGAGAAGGAAATGGCAACCCACTCCAGTGTTCTTGACTGGAGAATCCCAGGGACAGGGCAGCCTGGTGGGCTGCTGTCTATGGGGTTGCACAGAGCCGGACACAACTGAAGCAACTTAGCAGCAAAGTATACTAGGGGCTTCCCGGGTGGCTCAGACAGTAAAGAATCTGCCTAAAATGCAGGAGATCTGGGTTCAATCCCTGGATCTGGAAGATCCCTTGGAGATGGGAATAGCAACCCACTTCAGTATTCTTGCCTGGAGAATTCCCTGGAGAGAGGAGCCTGGCTGGTCTACAGTTCATGGGGCCATAAACAGTTGGGCACAGCTAAGCCACTAACACTTTCACCTTCAACAACACAAGCAATTCACTCCAACAAAGCTAGGTGAGCCAGTCACTAAAGAGGAGCTCCCATAGGTGCTTTCTCATGCTTCTCTTGCCTTTGACTTCCCAAGAGTTTCCTAGGGTAGACTGAGTAGTCAATTCTGAGGGAAGTAAAGGGTCCTTTATGTGGGGTGACTGTCATGGTTGGAAACAGAGGTCTGAATGGAGAACAAGTGTACCCATCTCTTTAGATGGGTTAACAAAACAAATATGTTTTCACTCTCTTCCCTGTGCACTGAGGAGTCACACGTAGGTTGACAGGTCAAGTTTGACCATACAGTAGTATATGAGTAGTAATGATATTTGTTTATAAGGCGTTAAGACACAAAATGAAAACTCACAATCTTTTTTTTTTTTACCAGTTAAAAGGCAATTTTAACTAACTATGCACCTCAAAATGCAACTGGAAATGGAATGGAAAATGTGAAATGTTGTTGAATTTGAACCAGTTTGGATTAAGGAAATGATAAATGAGGTGATATCCATATGCAGCAATTTGCTCTGTTTTGCTGGTGAATAGATTTGAATTACTCTGCTGTCCTTTTGTGGCTCCCAAATTACTGCAGGTAATCTGCTAAAGTTGTTTCTAGGCTAATAAAACACTGGTCAAAAAATCTAATTGTGATTTTTAAAAGGCTCATATTTTGTCTTTTTTGTTTGGACAAATAATGTTGTAAAGGCATTTTCTCCTATTTTTCATTTCTAAGCATTTGTTGAGCACTTGCCATGTATACTTTGCATTCATTATTTTATTTTATTTCCATTTTACAGCTTATGAAACTGAGACTCAGAGAGATTAAATAACTTCCTCAGGGTAACAGAGCTCTGTGAGTAGAGAATAGATACTAATCAAGGTTTATCTGATTCCAGAACCCAGGTTCTTAACTCTTTTCTCAGAATACTAACAAACAAGGCCTAAGCAAGAACCAGCAGATTTGAAGTCTAAAACATATCTAACATTGATAAAATAAATACCAGTTCCTCACTGGGTTGCTACAAATGAATAGTCTGAGCCTAAACTGTTTCCATCATACTGTGACTATTAAATATATATAATAGGTCTGAGGCCTTTCTAGGTGTTAAGAAATTCAGGTGGATCCCAGTAAATCTACTTCCTAGTGGTCTGCTAAGGATGAAAGAGCAGATTTACTGACTCAGATAAAAACTGCTCTATGTATCAACTTTGGTGATTACTAATTGTATGATTTTCAACAGGTGTCTTAGTTTCTTTAAATTCTTTATCTAAAACAAAGACAATACCTAATTTGTGGAACTGTGAGAAGTAAATGAGATCGTCTCAGTGACTGAACATAATGGTACGCAGCAATTGTTACTTCTCTTTTATCACTCTCCTAGAAGCTGACCTAGGTCCAAGCACAGGAGATGCATTTTTATCTGAGTCAGTAAATCTATGCTTTCTTCCATAGTAGGCCACTTCCTAAGAAGTAAAAATGTGAAAGTGTTAGTCACTTCAGTCAAGTCCAACTCTTTGTGACCCCATGGACAATAGTCCACCAGGCTTCTCTGTCCATGGAATTCTCCAAGCAAGAATACTGGAGTGGGTAGCCATTCCCTTCTCCAGGGGATCATCCCAACCCAAGGATCATACCCAGGTTTCCTTCATTGCAGGCCGATTCTTTACTGTCTGATCCACCAGGGAAGCCCCTTAAATTCTTAATCTCTAAAACAAAGACAGTATGTAATTTTTAGATCTGTGAAAAGTAAATGAGATCATCCTAGTGGCTGGCACATAATGGTATGAGCAAGAGTGACTTCTCTTTCTCACTTTGCTGTTAATAGAAGCTGACCTGGGTCTAAGCACAGGACTACTTTGCACTCTTCACAGTCGTGCCCACAAACTTTCAAATAGCCACAGGTCTCAAATTCATTTTTTTCAATCCAATATTAGTCTCCAAACATGGTGTTAGGATTCCTATAGGATTCAGAACCAGGTTCAAAATGTAGACTTTCACTGTCAAGTGGTATCATGTGCCCAGCCAAAGGGCCTCACTTATGTGATTCTTAACAGTAAGATATTCGTGTAAAAAATACCTCACCAGGAGATATAAATCCCAATGGTATTTTTCTCAATGTACCTGTTCCATTTTAGCTGATTTCAGTTTTTCCAATGTAGAAATAAATCTCATGCTGAACAAAACCCATAAATCCTGAACCCTTATCACCTCAGCAAGATTTCCTAGCTGTCTGAAAGGCTAGTTTTATTATAGATCAGTCAATGCCATGCATTTCAGGTCATTCTGGCCCTAGTCAGCACAGAAATGATTTCAAAAGTCCGGGAGAGTATGAGCCAATGTGGAAGTTCAAGCAGGAACCAACAGGGTCTCAAAACTCACCAGGAATTCCAACCTAGTCTCAGTCTTGAAAGGAGTCCTGGTGGATGTTCAGTATGCCGTGCCTTCACTGCACAAGGCAGGTCTCACCAAGCACTGAGTGTGTATTTCAGTGGAGGGCTGATCTGCGCCGTATCACTGAAATTCAAAAATGTACTAAGGAAACTTCACAAAGTCTGCAAGGCAGTCAACAGTGCAAGCCTCCCTCCTGGATTTTTAGCTTCCCAAAAATGTAATCTAAAAATCACACACTACCCTTAAACAAGGACTATCTGAGAGTTATGCATGACATAATTCCATACCATCATGGCAACCACAAAGTTTTAAAATGCCTTTCTTAAAGGCTTATTAAATCTCTCTTCTTAATTAAGCCTTTTGTCAAAGAAAACTAGTAGCCTCCTTTGTTTCTCTGTGCTAATAAAATATTCAGGACACTTTTCTTGTAAATTCAAGACATAGAAAGGTGACCCCACACATCATCACAATTTCACCTTTCAATTAACCAAGACAGATCTAGGTTCATCACAGCAAGAAATTCTGCTTTTAATTGGCTACAAGAGTAATATAGTAGTTAAATGCGGAATTATTGCTCTAGGTTGTTTATGTTTGCAATAAGTTTCAACTAAACATCCTCATCAAAATGTCAAATTTATTCCTGACGTAACAAAATACATTCAATGGCTGATCATGTATTCATTAATATCTTGTGTTGCCATCATGCCATTATTGGTTCTAATAATACCTAATTGCAATAATAAATACCTAATTTGGGGGATTTGTTTATTTTCTAATTAGACATTTTTCACATTTATATTCTGTAATTGTTCATGAATAATTATCGTTAGTCACAAAATAGAATTATCGTTAAGCCTGTATAAACTGAAGCCAGCTTCTTTTTGAAAAAAGGAATTAAACTTTTCTTGCTTTATGTTCTAATTAACTTTTTCCCTCTATTTTGTGGAACTTCTTGAAACAATGTTGAGGGAAACTAAAGTGGATGCTGATAACTGAAGACATTTTTATAATTATAAATTCACTGAAGGGAGGTTTAAAGAATCATATTGCTATAATTAGTGTTTTCTTCCCATACCCGTGCTTGGAACCAAGTAAGCTTTCTTTAAGAGACTTTTTGTCAGGAGCTTACTGCTGGATGACCCAAGGCCTCGTTCTCCTGTGTTAAAAGTGTGTGTGAAATCACTCAGTTGTGTCCGACTCTTTGTGACCCCATGGACTGTCCATGGAATTCTCCAGGCCAGAATACTGGAGTGGGTAGCTGTTCCCTCCTGTGCTAAGGTACTAAGCAAATAGCAACAGCACAAAAGCCTTTCTGCATCTGCATTTCAGTCTCACCCTTTCACCATCTCTTCATGGACCATAAAAGCATAATACTCACTTGTACAAAATGTCTAGCTCTATCCAATAAGCCATTCTACTTTCTTGTCTGAGTATATGTTTGTCTTTATTCTTGGAATGACTTTTTTCCCCCCAGTCTCTTAAGAGACTCATGCTCATCAATTAGATAACCAATTTCTCCATGAAGCTTTCCCCATGTCCTTATGCAAACTTTCTTATATTTTCTTTACATTACAAGCTTATCTCTAGCATTACCACTTACCACCCTAGATTTTAATTATGGAATTTCTTGACTATGTCTCCCACTAAATTCTGTCCCCCAACGGAGTCTACAAATGTATTTTTTTAAATCCTTCTCTTGAAAGTGAGACAGAATGGGATCTGGGACCCTTTACTGCTTGAACCTGGACAAATGTCTTCTCAAGCAACAGAAGACAAGGAAGTAGTAAGGGACTGAAAGTAACTGCAGGCATGCACAATTGGAACAAACTACAAACGAGATAGAAAAAGACTGAAATGCAACTGACACTTCTGAGGTAGTGGCAGCAAAAGTAGGGTCTGCACATGATATCTGCACAGAGCACCATGAAGGGTGTAGGTAGACCACCTAATACACCCCTCGGGCCCAAGTCATGAATCTGCTCCTACCCTCACCCCATTTAAGGGACCAGCGTAGCCCACCCCAGAAAGAAAGCAAGGGGATGACTACCTTGTTTTCACTCTCTCATGCTATGGCACCAGTCCCCATAAAACCCTACCTGAATTTCTTATCTGGCTTCTTATCAATTCCTATTGATTAACAGTCCAAGAACCCATGTCAGTAGAAACTACAAGGAAGTTAATACTGCCTTCAAGGCTTAACCAGTGAGGATGGAAGCTGGTGGATAATTGCTTTTTATTCTATGTCTTGGGCAGACTTAGCATTGTAGGTGACTCCTCAGAGGGTCCCAACTGGGTCTGAGTCCCACATGCCCACAGCGGTAACCAGTTTAATAATATGCCTTACTTTTCTTTCTTGTTTTATTCTTCCCAATCACCAGTTCCTTTTCCATTCCTTTTTTGATTGCTGCTGTAACAAGCTGCCACAAATTTAACAGTTTAAAACAACACTAATTTATTTTCTTATCACTCTAGAGATCAGAAATTGTAAATCCATTTCACTGAACTAGAGCCAAGGTGTCAGCAGGCTTGGTTTCTTCAGGAGACACTAAAGGGAAAATGTATTTTCCAGTTTCTGGAGACCACCTGCATTCCTTGACTCATGACCCTTCTTCGCATGACTCCAAATTCTTGCTTCTGCTATCATATCTCCATGTGTGTTTGTGTGTGTGTGTATGTGTGCATGCTCAGTCATGTCCAACTCTTTGCAACTCCATGGACTATAGCCTGCCAGGTCCTCTGTCCATGGAATTCTCCAGGCAAGAATACTAGAGTGAGTATCCATTCCTTTCAGGGGATCTTCCCAACCCAGGGATTGAACCCAGATCTCCTGCCTTACACGTGGATTCTTTATCATCTGAGCCACCAGCAAAGTCCAGGAGACACTAAGGGCGAATGTATTTTCTAGCTTCTGGAGGCCACCTGCGTTCCTTGACTCATGACTCTTCCTTACATCACTTCAATTTCTTGCTTCCACTATCATATCTCCTACTTCTTCCTTTGACCTTCTTGCCTCCCTCATAAATAACCCTGTGATTTTGTGATGGTGTTCAAGGCCCACCCAAATAATGTAGGATAATCTACCCATCTCAAGATTTTTAATTGATTCATACCTGCAATGTTCTTTTGTCATATAAGATAACAGATTCTGGGGATTAGGACCTTTGGTGAGAAGGTAGGAGGACATTTTATTCAGTCTACCACACTTCCAAAACTGACCACACACCACAAGCATGCTGATATTTCAAGCTCTCCATCTGAGGAAACTTCAAGCTAAGACAGAATCCAAAAGAAATTAGAATGTCAGGATGGGAATAGCCTTAACTATTAAGCACTACAGATCAACAAGTAAATTGTGACTTAGAAAGACAGTAGACCTCCTTTGCAATAAGGAGGTCATTGGTAGACTTGGTGAGAACAGTTTCAGAGGGTAATTGCTAAATTGCACGTGGATTAAGTCTCAAAGTTGTCTGAAAATATAAATGCAGAGAGGGCTCAATCAGCCTGTTCTCTTCCATAAATCATCAGTATTTATAAATATGAAAACAGCCCAATATTTTCACAAGAGGCACTGTGGTTATAAAGCTTAAACTTAATTTTTCAGGAAGGTCTTCTTGGCCTAACCAATCTCATTGCTCACTACTGGGTATTTTCATAATTTCCAATATTTTCTCTATTCTCACATACAACACTTAGCATCATAATTTACTTAGGCTCTGGCGTCCCCCAGTGATTGAAGTTCTGTAATAGTAGACACCATCTCTTTCCTGTTTGCTTTCCATTCTCAGCCTCTCACATGGTTCCTGTCACAAAGTAGATACTCACAAAATAATTATTAAACAAAGTGCCAGCAAAACCTATACATATGATTTAAATGAAATCACAATCCATATATTATGGGGCAGAGCTGAAAGGGAGTGTGGAGACCTCTCTTTCAGGCTTGAATTTGTGGACAAGAAAATGCTTTTCTTTTAGTCATCAAATTCCTATACAGATCACTTGGAAATGCTGCTAAAATGCAGATTCAGCTATGTGTATGAGGCCCTAGATTTTGCATTTCAATTCAAGTTCCCAGGTGATGTCAACACAGCTGGTCCTCAGGCACATCCTTAGTGAGGATCCAAATTGAGTGGTTCTAAATCTACCTGCATGTTACAAAGCGTCTTGAAAGATTTAACAATGCATCCCATGGATAGAACAGTCTTATGGACTCTGTGGCAGAGGGAGAGGGTGGGAAGATTTGGGAGAATGGCATTGAAACATGTAAAATATCACGTATGAAACGAGATGCCAGTCCAGGTTCGATGCACGATACTGGATGCTTGGGGCTAGTGCACTGGGACGACCCAGAGGGATTGTATAGGGGAGGGAGGAGGGTTCAGGATGGGGAACACATGTATACCTGTGGCGGATTCATTTTGATATTTGGCAAAACTAATACAATTATGTAAAGTTTAAAAATAAAATAAAATTTAAAAAAAATGCATCCCAGTATCATTTTTCTAGAGATTATATACATGCATTAGTATATTATTTTTGTTTCTCTTTTTCTGACTTACTTCACAATGTATAATGGCTCTAGGTTCATCCACCTCACTAGAAGTGACTCAAATTTGTTCTTTTTTATGGCTGAGTACTATTCCTCTGTGTGTGTGTGTGTGTGTGTGTGTGTGTGTGTGTGTATAATGACAAAACCCAGTACAAACAACATTGCAAAACAATTTTTTAATTAAAAAAAAAAGTGATGGAGGGGATATATGTATACCCCTGGCTGATTCATGTTGATGGCAGAAACCAACACAATATTGTAAAGCAATTATCCTTCAATTAAAAATAAAAATAAAAAAAAACCCTATTATCCTAGGTCTACAGAGACTAACATATGGAGATTGTTAGCCCAGAAAATGTAATGTCTAGTCATTTATTTACATGTATTTTTTATATTTATATGTCAAGCAGAAATAATGATATGTTTAAAGTGACTAGAATATGTGAATAAAATTTTTGTTTAAATTAAAAAATAAAAAAATGCATCCCAGTGCTAGAACCCTGGGCACAGATTTTGATTTATTTCTGGGGGTGGAATCCCAGCATTCATTGTTTGTTGCATTTTTTTTTTTTTTTTTTAAGATTCCCAGATTATTCTCACAGGCAGCCATGGCTAAGAACCACTGGTTTCCAGCCAAGGTCTCCTTTAACAGATAAAGAAACTGAGGTAGGGAAAGAGTAAATTAAAGGCCAAAACCAAAAGGGATGGACTTGTCAAAGGGAGGGGAGTGACTACCTGCCTTCTGAGTCCCATGGCCAGGCTCTCCTGAAAATGAATTCAAGGAAAACGGAGAATGCTTTTGCATTTAGTTACAGCCCCGGTGATCCCTGGGAGTGAAGCAGGTGAGAGATGACTCAGACGCGAATTCCCTGCTGGCTTCCATTTTCATCCCCTTGGGCAGTGTGTAGGAGAAGTATAAACTGCATGAAGAGAGCATTGTCAAAGAAAATATCCCGGCTGATCTATTTTAGTTAAAACAGCTTTTTTCCCCCCAGGTACTGTGAGATTGCTTGTCTGTCAGGGTGTTGGCCTTGAGCAGGAGCTGGGCACCAGGGAAGGTGAATTTAGTGAAGGGAGAAAATAGAAATAAAAAGGAGGGCTGAGCTACGGGGTGCAGCGAGCGGAGGGAGCTAGCGCTGTCTGCTCAGTGACTTGCTCTTCATTGCAAATATCTCTGGGCTAAAGCCGAGCCTCGTCTTTCACAGCATAGCTGCAATTAGCATTTCTCGCGTCCCAGGATGTGTCTACCAACCTCCATAGCATCGCAATAAACGCATCCAGTTCTTCCTAATTCTGTCATACATTTATGCTCTTTGGAAACTTCAGGCTGCTAGATGCAGTGGCTGGATCTGAATAACAAATAGTGTATGCAGAGTCCAGATGTCAAGACCAGGCCGTGTCCCTAATGAGCAAAGACTAATGTGGAAAGCAAGGGCCTCCGCAGCGTCTGAGGGCAGCAAACGTCTAAGAATTCTGGGTGTCAAGGTGGCAGGGTGTGGAGAAAGGTCTAACGAGGGGCCTCGGGGACCAGAAAGGGAAAATTGTCGGTTATCTTTGACAAGGATGCTGAAGTTTTCAAAATGGTTCAAAATTCTTAACCTGAGGAAGATGGCTTGTTTCTCAAGTTAATAACTCTTGGCTCATGCCACCTTGGGTATGGACATACCACTGATTTCTTTGTTTTTCTCTCCTAATGCTAGGTGTCACAGCCAGCTGGGAAGCCCCAACAATTTTCTCAGGAGATGCTAATACTGAACTCAAAGCAGCTAGGTGCCATTTTGCCTCAGCGCTTCCAGCCTTCCTCCTTTCTAAGTCCCATGCAGTATTGGGTATGGGGTGGAGAGGTGGGAATAACAGGCAGACCGGGGGAGGGCACCATGGAGTCTGCCCCCAGGGACTGGGCTTTGCCACACTTTGCACTAAGGGACACATCACTTCTGCTTTTGGTCACACTCTCTCCCAACACACAGGGACTTACTGAAATCAAACCTCAGAAAGGAAGAGAGCCTCTGTTGTCCACAGCTTCCTCCTCCCGCTCTTAAAAACACACCTGATCCCAG
>NW_011495027.1:14280356-14282470 GCF_000754665.1 Bison bison bison
CACAGTGTCCCTCAGGGCGACTAAACTTTAGACAGGCTTCTAGATTCTAGGCCTTGATGTCTCTTTCTTTAGAACATTTGCTCTAGGAAACTTGTCCTTGGAAATTCTTTCTCTACCCCTTGGAGACATAAATCTTTTAAAAAGACTCTTCCCAATCTTACAAAACAAGAATGTGTTTCTTAAGGACCTGGGAGCCATCTCTTTGAAAAGTATCAAGGAAAACAGCTCCCTTCTTTCCCAGTTTCTATGGTAGGGAAGGAGCTTAACTTTTGGGGGTATCTTTCTCCAGGTTGTGAAATTACCTCCTGTCATAAAGATACAAGAAAGTTTATTATTTCATTTGATAAAGCCAATAAGCAAACAGAAGGCCTATTATGACCCTCACCCTAACTCATAAATCTCTCCCACCTTTTTGTTTCAGCAGAGCTGAGTTCAGATTACATTCTGGTCTCTTTCTCTTACGGCTGCAGCCCTGAACAAAAAGTCTTCCTTGACTGTTAAACTTCTTAGGGATTTGGTGGTAGATTTTCCATTATATATTATTTTCTTCTTGGTTTGGTTGTTCCCAAGACCTGGGGATAAACTAGCCTGATTACTGTCTCTACTATTCAGTGATGAAGACTTAGTGTAAAAGAGTGTAACTCTTAATATATACTCCAAGGATTTTATATTAAAATATGAACAATATATACAGCAAAATATGAACAATATATACAGCATAAGACTCATATTTAAATTGAGAGACAGTGAAACTGCCATCACCACTCTCAATCCTCTTTTCACCAGTTACTGTTTAATGCACATTTGTATGCATTTGCTTTTTTCCTGTGTCCCTAATAATCCTTTGTATGGAGGAACCTGTTAGTTTGTCTAAAGAGAACTCAGAAAATGATTCTTAGAAGGGTACCTGAGGAGGGTGAACACTGGGGAAGACATAACCAGTTGTACAAGGAAACCTTGGAGTTCATGGTTGGTGTGTTGGACAAATGAGAGGAGAAAAAAAAAGATGTTGACTTAACAGAGGAATATTTAAGAATAAATATCCATATACTGATTAGAAGGTTTAGTTATATTTTATGTGACTGAAAATAGAATCTAGATATGACTGGGTGAAAGAGATCAAAATAACCACAACAAGTGAACTTTGGAGGAAACAGGCATATTAATAGAGGCAGATGTATTTGTACATGCGACAACCTGTTGGAATGTGCATGATGGCTTGTGTGTCTAGCATATGGGTGGATGATCACTGCCCACATGGAGAGAGCTTCAAAACTAGCAATTGAAATGCCAGCACACTTTCAAAACTATTTTAATGATGCAAATTCAAATTGCCCCCAACTTCCTCTAAGTAGAATAAATAAAGCAATAAACCCATTAGAAGGCACTTATGAGACATTTTGGTTTTAAGAGTCTTGCTCTGATGACCAGGAAAACAGAACTAGTTCCCACTTAGAGTTTTTGTTATTGGATTTGGCTTAAGGCATAGCTCACAGTCCTACTGGCTTTGAAACAATCACAATCATTCCCTGTTTTCCAGTAGGACCCAAGCTTTTCCGAATAAGGATGTTTAAGGGTTGATCTGCAAATGGGAAGGTGTATTTATGAAAGGTAATGTGTGTCACTTCAGTGTACATGCTCATGTGTAACTTTGCTATTGGGTTTGCTCTTCTCATTCAAACTATCAGAATTCAGACAGCAAGCCTACCATCTCCTCCATCCAAGCTCCTTAGTAAGTCTGTTGATATTTCCCGTGAATGTTGATTGTACTCTCAAGAGTTCAGAAAACAAAAGTTTGGAATTCCCCATCCTCTTCAACTTGAAAGCCCACACAGTTGCCATCCCCTGTAGTCCCAATGTGTAATATGTGTGTGAGTGAAAGTGTTAGTCCCTGTTAGTCCCCACGGACTGTACCTCTCCAGGCACCTCTGTCCATAGAATTCTCCAGGCAAGCATACTGAAGCAGGTTGCCATTCCCTTTTCCAGGGAATCTTCCCAAACCAGGGATTGAACCTAGGTCTCCTGCATTGCAGGTAGATTCTCTACCATCTGAGCCACCAGGGACATCCTACACATGCACACACATAATCAAAACAAGTTTCAGAAATCATTTT
>NW_011495027.1:14282570-14298433 GCF_000754665.1 Bison bison bison
TTCTGAGCTGTGTCACAGTCTATGACCATTGTTTTGTCAGTAGATGACTCAACCTTCCATGGCAAAGAGATGTTGAATTAATATATTGATATTAAGTGCTTTGGAAAACTGAAAGTGCAAGGTAATGACATTGCTAGGATGCCTCAGTTTCTCTGTTTGTATCTGTAGGAGGTTGATATCTACCTCAATGAATGACTGTGGGAATAGAATGAGATACAAAGTCTATGGAGTTCTTAACATGCTGCCTTGCACATGGCTAAGCGCTCAATAAGTATAAGTTGCAAATAAAAAGCAGAATTTCCACCACAGCATTTAATGGGCCAGTGTCAATCTATGGCGTTGCCTCAACACACTTAAATTAAGTGTAAACTATGCTGTCCTTTGGCTTTCTGGTTTTACAACACTCCTTGGATAGGCTTTAACACAACAGCGAGATTCCGGGGTGAAAACCTTCTAGAAGCTATGCACCCTTGAGGGCGACAAGTCAGTTACAGTAATCATCCTTGTCAGCACAGCAGGATCCCTGTCTCACACATCTGCCTGAGCGCAACACCCAGGACAGCATTAGACAAGTATCATTTTGTCAATTAACCTTTCTCCATTCTTAGTTTGTTAGGGCCTAAGCAAATGCATTGACTAAACTGAGAGGGGCTTTTATTTTCTTGATGTGGTACTTGCCGCTTTAAACATAGCCTACCTGCACTTTCCCCTTATAAAAGAGTCTCAGTTGCACCTCTCTGGCAAATTGGATAACCCTGTGTCATGCTGCATGAGAAATTCATTTTAATTTATGGGAGGCCTTGGTTTATTTAACATAAAGAGCCATAGATGTCACAGTGTTTAACACTGCTTTTCATATCCACAGGTCTAAGAAAACAGAAGATGTAGATGTTGCCTGTGATCAGTGACTGCTCTCTTCCTGTATCCCCTTCAACCCTCTTTATTGGGTACCTGAGACAGGTCCATGACATGCAAATGTATATGATGCTACTTGACACAAAAAGTAAAATGAATCCTAATCTCCTACCTGCATTTTTCTATATAAACATGAAACCCAGGAAATCAATCCTGAATATTCATTGGAAGGACTGATGCTGAAGCTCAAGTTCCAATACTTTTGCTGCCTGATGTGAAGATCAGACTCATTGGAAAAGATCCTGATGCTGGGAAAGATTGAAGGCAGAAGGAGAAGAGAGCAACAGAGGATGAGACGGTTGGATGGCATCACTGATGCAATGGACGTGAACTTGGCCAAACTCTGGGAGATGGTGAGGGACAGAGAAGCCTGGAATGCTGCAATCCACTGGGGTCTTGAAGAGTCAGACACGATTTGGTGACTGAACAACAACACAGTCTTCTAAGGAATATATAATAACAATAGCAGTTTGCTAGCCATTTAAAAGGTGCTAAGTTGTATTAAGTGCTTTTCATTCACTATTGCATTTTAATCCCCAAAGTAACCCTATAAGGCAGGTATTATTACTTTCATTGTTCAAACGAGGGAACTGTTGAAAGTACTATAACTAACCAGTGATCAAGGCAATGTGGGAACCATGCTGTCCTAACTGCCTCTAACTCATGTAGTGGCTTGAATCATAACTCCCAGGTTATACAAGTGTAAATAAGAAGTGTGTTCCTTCCACTCAATAACTGACTCAATTGAATGTGATACCAACTAAGAGGTGAAGCCATAGTTAATAGAAATAATTAAGAATAAGTTTTATTTTACAATACTACTTGGCAATGCATGGCAGCATTGAGCCTAATGCTAGACTGTGAGAAATTTCTTAAAGCACAACATATTTACTTAGGTAAGGAAATAGAAATTATTTTATATGCATGATTAATGCAAGAGGAAAAAAATTGAATTAAAACAAGTAAATATTTGCTAATTCAATGCTCCAGTTATGAAAGATGATATCAGCTTAAAATTCCTCTCTAGACTGGCAAGGCTAGAAAGCCCCCTTGCTCCTCTTTCTCTTTTCTTTCCTCCCTACATGTAATTCCCCTTCACATTACCAGAGCCCATTCTTGTCCACTTCTATTCTCTACCTTCTCCCTGGGTTAGACTTGAATCATCTCCCTATTACTGTGGCTACTTTGGAATCTGCCTCCTTCTGTCTTCTGCTTCCCGTGACTGTCTCTCACTTTATCACCATGGTTTCTCTTCCCTCTCCTGCTCTCACATTCATCCTTGGGCACCCCTGCCCTCCAGCTGGTAGGTAGTTACTTCTCTCAGTCTCACTTATATTTACATCACTGTAGAGTTAGAGCCTCAATTTGAAATTACAAAATTTGATAGAGTCTGGTAAGAAAGCACACACTGATTTAAAAAAAAAACAAAAACAACTTTTGGAGTTTGCTTCTATTTTTTAATTTTAAAATTAAACTCGTCACTGAGAATTTGGGAAAATTAAGGTGAAGTGTGCTGTTGTTATGGAAACATACATATGTACACAAATATGTCTATAAAGTGATAGTCTACATGAGTCTGTGCTCTCTCCATGGCTTCTGAAGCAATAGTTAACAATTGAACCTCCCCGCCCCAGCTATGTTGACCTCATCGGTGATTCTGGTAAGATGAACAAGCAGATAAATGCCAAGGCATTTAGTTTGGGGGTCCATGAGGAAAAAAAAAACACACAGAAACATTAACGTTTGCCAAATAGACTCAATTAGAAGGGGAGTAGGGAGTGTATTTTCAAGATTGGAAGAAGTATAAACCATGGGGAGTAAAAACAGAAGCTAAAGAAAAAGAGTACTTATAATCCTAGCCTTGGATGTGACTGCAAAAGATTCTAATCATTGTTATCATTATTAGTGTTATTATTGTTATTACCGATAATAAACATATGCTGGCTGCCAACAGGATGCCAGGCATTGCACAAGAGAGAATTTTACTCTGTCCCTGCAGTGCTGGCTTACAACAGATTATAATTGCAAGAGAAAATCATATTAATAGACATTCAATATCTTATTAGAAAAATAACATTGTATTTCTCCTCTCTCTGGGTTTTCTACCACCAAGTAGAATACTGACTCTAAGAGTGATGGTTCTTGGACCATAAAGTTAATAAATCTCCCACTAAGAATTTATCCTCTGCAATTTCTCAACATTGAACACTTCTTTGCTTCTGCTTTCATACAATCCAGTGAAGTCATCCTACTTCTGTTTAGTTTTCTACCTTCTAGATCGATGGATTCTCTGGTTTAAGTCGAGTTTACTGATTTTACAGTAGTCATCTTAAGCAGTGATTTTCAAACTGCTAGTGGCAGCCTGTTAGTGGGTCTTGGAATCTGTTTAGAGACTCACACCAGGATCCTAACAAAAATGATAGAATGATAGATAAAAAAGCATAGAATAAAAAAGAATCCAAATATATTACATTTTATAAGAGTAGTTTTTTCCTGAAATTTTGTTTCACTTTTTACATGTATATGTGTGTGTGTGTTTAGTGAGTGGTTAAAATTAAAAGTATTTAGTGCTATTGTTCACAATCAGAAAAAGTTGAAAATGTACTAAAGGTATGAAGTTAAACCTTCCACTTAATTTAAAGTTCACAGTCCGTGGGGTCGCAGAGTCGGTCATGACTGAGTGACTCACCCACACTACCACTCAAACAGTAAGCATGCCAGACAGTGAATTCAATTTCCAGTTAGTCATTGTACTTCAAAAATCTACTAATATTTACTATGGTTACAATCATCTTCTGTCCCAGAATTAGTTATAATTTCAAACATCCCTTTCCATTGCCACCATAAATACACCCAGGCATGTTAGACCCCAGGTCCTGACTGTTGGTGTATTAAAAACTCTCACCTTATGATATTATTTATAAAGCTGTTCATTCATTATATATTTTCTGTGGGTGTCATAGGCCTGTTTCTTCACACACCTTTTTGATGACATTCACTGAAAATAGCCCATCCCTTCTAACGTATACCTTCTTAAACCTGCAATGGAGCTCGCTTCCCACCCACCCATCCCATCTACCAACAAAGAGACAACTTACCAATCTTAGGGCATCCCAGGTAGCACTAGTGATAAAGAACCCAGAGCCAATGCAGCAGATGTAGGAGACACGCGTTCTATCCCTAGGTTGGGAAGATCCCCTGCAGGAGGACATGGCAGCCCACTCCAGTATCCTTGCCTGGAGAATCCCAAGGACAGAGGCACCTGGAGGGCTACAGTCCATGGGGTGGAAAAGAGACATGACTGAAGCGACTTAGCGTACAGATATGTCGCAATCTTAACTGCAGAATTCAGCCATATAACTAACATATTACAAGAAAGTTCCCATGTGCCTCCAGCAGATAAGACACACATTTATCCCATCGTGGTAAGACAGATTTCCTTTTGCCTTCGTTCTAGCTAGAATCCCTATGCTTTTCCTATACTTGTATTGTTAGATCTTTTAAAGTTTGTATAATTTAAAGACTAGATTTATATGCTTTCACACAATTTCCTCTGATTTTTTAATTGAATCCAAGTAAAAATATTTGAACTGGAGGTGGAGAGAAGGAAGCATGACTGAATTATCAAGGTAATCTTTAAGTAAAGGCTCTGCGGGAGACTACAGAAGCTGGGATAACAAAATATGTAGCAAGTGCCATTAGTATGAAGAGGCTTGCCTGGTGGCGTTTCAAACAAAGGCAAACACAGCGCTGAGAGAGCTTTTCCGTCCAAAGTTCCAAGGATGTTTCCAATTCTTTATCCTAAATAGGCATTTTCTGCTGCTCGTGGAAAAGGCCCCTGAAATTTTTATATTCCAAGTTTACAAAAAATCTCATAATGATTCCAACATTGATCATTGATAGGAATTACAGAGTTGTATCCCTGCTTAGAAGGAGACTAATTGTTGATAAATCTGTTTATATGTATACATTCTCACCAGTAGCCAAAAGGACATAAAGGCAGACATGAGGGCAGTTTAAAAGTAATACAAGATAAGGTATTCAGGGCTAAAACAGCCCTCCTCCTCCTCCTTCCTCCTTCTGTGAGAAAGCTCTGAGAAGAAGGAAGAAGAGGGGCTTTAAATCATTTGAGTTGAGCAAATTATAATACTTGAATAATTAAGTTTGGATGTACAGTTTCTGGCAGCATAGGTAAAGTGGAAAGATAAAAATTATCTGAACAGACATAATCTTTCCTGGAATTGAACCCCAAATTGTCCTTGGTTAAGGAGCATTGAATGCAATGGCCTAGGTGTTGTCTGGTTCTAGTCACAGCCCTGCTTCAAATTTACTATTTTGTCTTTCAGTTATTTACCTACCTGATGGGACAGTGAGGAGAAAGGGACTGCTTAGAACTACAGAACTGCTAAAGTCTGTTTAAGCATTAAAGTTCTGGTTTTATGACATGATAGATTTGAAGAAATAGGAATATTTTAAGTCAAGAGCTGTATTAACCACTGAAAGTGCAAAAGTTGAAAAATAGCATGTGTTTGAAATTATGCAGTTATTTTTCCACAGGGCAGTAGCAGGGTCATTCTTTCATGCACAATTCCAAAATCCATTTTTTCATTTCAGAATGCAGTGTAGTCACTTCCAGCATCTCATCAGGCATAGATCCTATTTGCTCTGTCTCTTGCATGAATCCACTTGTTTCTCTCCCTGTTGCAACCATTCATTATCCATCCATTGCCTTGTCTCCCTGCTTCCAGCTTTAACCCCCTATTTACCTACCATACAGCTACAAGAGTGATTTCTAAAAAATTAATATCTTTCATTCTTTTGATTCCTGGGTCGGGAAGATCCCCTAGAGTAGGAAATGGCAACCCACTTCAGTATTCTTGCCTGGAAAATCCCATGGGCAGAGGATCCTGGTGGGCTACAGTCCATGGGGTCGCAAAGAGTTGGACATGACTGAGCACTTAGCACTGCTGTAGTATTCTTTGTGACTACTCAGTACCAGGAGAATAGAGTCCAAACTTCTTACCTCCCCATGTGAAACCCCTATGACCTTGCTTACTTCTGTAGGCTTACATTTCTGCACGGGCCCCTTGAATCCTAAAACTTCCAACCATTCAAAAAACTACCCACAGATTCCCCCAAGGACTCATGTCTTTACGATCTCACATGTCTTGTTTCTTCACCTAAATATTTTTCTCTCCCCCCTCTCACTATCCCAGTTTACTTGGCAAAATTTTCTTTATCTTTCAAGATTCTATTAAATTGTTTCCTCTTTTATGAAACCTCAATTCACATTCTCTTCTCTAGAATTTTAACTATTCTTTCCTCTTGGCTACACTGTGTCTTACACAACTTCTATCAGAATGCTCATGACATTTTATTGCTTATAGGTCTGTTTTCCTTCCTCAATCTTTAGCACCAGGAGGCATGAAACATTTACTAATTTTATCCCTGGCACTCAAGTAATGTTTATGAGACAAGTGAATGCTGGAATGTTGGGTCCTGTCCCTAATTTCTAACTCTTAAAATGCTGAAAAAAATCCATCCTTGTCTCTTTCCTGTTATTCATCATTTCAATCTAACCCCATATCCACTCCTGTATAATGATATCTTTTATTTTTCTTGGCTTACTCAGTGGGTTTGTTAGCCAGGACAGTCTGTGTGATTCAATAACTTACTTTACTTCACCTTCTTTAGACTTCTTTCTTTATCTGATTTGCCCATATTCTGAGGTCCTATGTCTTAACTTTCTCCTTGCCAGATTCCTCTTAGCAATTTTTATGTATCTGTTAAATACTTTGCCTGTTTCTGCTGCTGCTGCTAAGTCACTTCAGTCATGTCTGACTCTGTGGGACCCCATGGACGGCAGCCCACCAGGCTCCCCCGTCCCTGGAATTCTCCAGGCAAGAACACTGGAGTGGGTTGCCATTGCCTTCTCCACTGCCCATTTCTAGCATGTCATAAATGCTAAGTGTGCTTGTTAAAAAGTAATAATGTTTGAATGGATTGTTGCTGTTAGGCCATATCTAGAAGTATTGCCTTTAAAAACAAAACCAGTGCAGTATAACATTGTGGTTAACAAAGGCAGCCCAGTAGAGCAGAGTTGTCTTGGTTCTATAGTCAGACAGTCCTGGGTTTGAGCCCTGCCTGGACTGCAAGGAGATCAAACCAGTCAATCCTAAAGGAATCCACTCCTGAATATTCACTGGAAGGACTGATGCAGAAGCTGAAGCTCCAATACTTTGACCAATGACTTTGTCTTTGGATGCAAAGAATTGACTCATTGGAAAAGACCCTGATGCTGAGAAAATTTGAAGGCAAGAGGAGAAGAGGATGACTGAGGATGAAATGGGTGGATGGCATCACCAACTCGATGAACATGAGTTTGAGCAAGCACTGGGAGTTCGTGATGGACCGGGAAACCTGTTGTGTTGCAGTCCATGGGGTCTCAAAGAGTCAGACACAACTGAGCAACTTAATTGAACTGAACTGCAGTGGGTTAGTTGGGTGACCTTGGCCAAGTCTACCTTCTGAATCAGTTTGTTTCTCCATGAAAAAGAATAAGCGTATCTCCATGTTTGCAGCATTGTGAGGACTAAATAATATAATTCAGCAGAATGTATAGCTAACAGTAGTTAATGAATAAAGGAGAGTCTACTACAATAATAATTATTGATTATTAATGATGATGGCGGTAACTGATTCAGTGCAACACTGAAGAACATCTAGATTATTTCCCCTTTGGGTTTGGGGGTGTGACCTAAAGTATATTTATAAACTGGTTTTTATTTTTTGGTATTAAGAAATTTTGCTGCCTGTTTGTTTTTTAACCAGGGCTTATGCTAACAGATAATTGTTCCCATCTGGAGTTGATATTGAGTGCAAATCCAGAACCAGCAGCTCTAGTGCAAACCTTGGTCTCCAAAGCCATGCTCCAGAGAGAATGTGACACCCTGAAAGGCCCGATCGGCTTTTCTGCCTGCCTTTTCTGTGATTGTTCTGTTGTTGTTATGGTTGTTATTTTTATTATTAATCTCCAACTCTTTTTTCCAGTGAAGAGCTGAGAACTGCTAAAAAAAAAAAAAAAAAAAATAGAAAGAAAGAAAAATTCAGTAGCCTCACTGATGTGATGAAGTGTCATTGGCAGCAGGAATTTGCACGATCTCACTGCCGACCCAGGTAACAGCTGGTGACTTCGTCTTGCACAAAGGAAATCACTCTCTTTGATGAATACTTCGGGATGATTTTCAGCTCTGATCTCCACTTGCTTTTAGACAGCTACTGTAACAAAAGCCTGTAGGGAGAGCTAAAGCTTTGCCTATTTACAATAACCACATGCTGACTCTCTATTTAATTTTAAAAACAAACTCAGAGCTCCAAATCACTCTCATATTTAATATTTTGTCCTAAAATAACTCTCTATTTTATTTTGCTTTTTAAAAATTAAAACGTAGCTTTATATAAAGGGCAGCAAGAAAAAAAGAAAGAGAAAGGAAGAGAAAGAAACAAATTGTGACAACAGGAGTGGCTTTAACAACAGAAACTCATTTCTTCCTCTTTTGAGGCAACGAAGGAGGCAACAGCTCTGCCGTTGTTATTTCTTGCATGCCAGCTAGAGCCCAGAATGACTACATGCCATCATTTTCAATAATGCCTGTGTGTTTTTGAGGAATTACACACACATATGCACACATAGAGCCTCGCTTTAAATAAATTCTACAATGAGCCACCTGTCCATTAAATATGATTACACAAATGTGATTTAAGATGTCTTCTGAGCTTTCCTTTCAATTGCCTTCTTATAGACAAATTGGAAGCCACCTATGGATTCCAGACCATGCTTTGACACCCTTCCTTGCTTCTTTCCAAACTCAAAATCAGTAACATAATTGCCAATCTGGGTTTAAGCCTTTGCCACCTCCTGAATAAATTACCAACCAGTGAAAGGGTACACAAAAACACCTGCAAATCATATAACTTGGTCAATCACTTCACAACCTCTCTCTGGCTATCGCAGGCTGGGCTTCACAATGCCTGATACAGCATATTATGCAATAATGTTCCATGTTGCCAGTAAACCATGGCTTTATGCCACCGTTCCATACAGCAGCTCTATTTAGCTTTATTTATTGGATTTTTAAATCCTCTTGTACAGTAGGCATTGATCTCTCCTGAGGTTGTGATTATAGCTTTAACTATTGACACTTCTATCAGAGCCAACCTCAATTCTTTGCCTTCTGCTGACAAGAAATGGTAATCATTCCAACACCGCAATCTCTGAATCTTGAACCCCCGTCCTACATACTTTGCCCTGCATAAAGAGTACACAGATGTTGGTTAGCTGGTTTCCTCAGCAAAATGTAGTCTTCAAAGAGTAAAGGTAAATCTGTAAGGGTAAGTCTGACTGGAAGCACTGAAAATGCTCTGAGACACACATGCATTTAAAAAGCTGCCTTCTTCCCACTCAAAAATTTCATGTTTGTCATTATCCACCTGGAGCACTGTCTGTCAAGTTATTGAAGTAACTGACAGTGAGAACTTTCTTAGAAGAGATTCTACCTTTCTGTTTGCTGATGAATCTCAGAAATAAAGTAAATTCCATCATTACAGGTATAATTAGCAAGAAGCTACATTGGAAATCAAAACATAGAATATAAAATATCAGTTCAGCCATTAATTAGTTGTGTGACTGAGTAACTAGCTCAACCTCTCCTAGCCTCATCTAGAAAATGAGAATACCTCAGCCTTCCTCCTAGTGTAAGTGAGAGACTTAAGTGAAAAAGTGTGCATGAATATCTGGCATATGGTGGATTGCCAGTAAGTTTTCATTTAACATCCCATTTTGCCCTTTCCTCTACCGGCTTCTCAAGACGAATTGTTGCTTGTGAAAGACTAGTCAATCATTCTGTTATAGTTCTTCACCCTAGTATAGGTTAGATTAAGGAATTTGATTTTATCATTTGAGCTAGTCCAACTTGTATTATCTCTATGGTCTTGCTTTGGTGCCTGGAATTTTTCTTGTGTTTACCCCTTTTGGTGGAAGCAGTGATACAATAATATGGTGATGCAATGAGCCTTGATGGGTTTTGAACCTCTTACTTAGTTGATCAGGAAACTTCCAGTTATAACATTTGTTTACATTGGTTTTAAAATAGATTGTTTCAAGTAGGTCCAGGATCTTCTTAGAATACTCCTTCTAAATTCTTACTGTAGAAATATGTAATCCTTGCATACAAATTTCCTATGCCTTTGGCAAAGGAAGTCCTATTCAGTGTACCGTAATTTCAAGAAGAAAATACCTAGAAGACTAAAGGGAGATGCTGTAGTTTTATTTTCCTTTAAGAGTTCAAGAGGTTCAACTTAGTGGAAGACAGTTTGTACACTGGTTATAGAAAGACCTAAATTTACTGTCCTTTTCTTCTTGCTTTCAAAATGTGGGAAAGAAGGACAAGGAACTATTTAGAAAGAAAGAAAGAATGTACAGGAATTTAGCTACATAACAGATTGTCAAAGTCAATTGCTGTAACTTTCCTAAACACCAAAAGTGTTGGGAGTTTCTAAAATTCTGATGAAGACTAACTGCCTCTTCAGTGATAGTGTTCATAAAACCAGGTATGTTAGATTTGGAAGTCACCTCAGAAACCATCGCTTGTATGAATCTCTTTTGCTGTCCCAGAAAAATGAACATCAGTCATCACAGTGTGGAGAACCCACTCTCTGGCAAGAAATTCCATTGAGCAGATCTGACTCTAAGGAAATTAGATCTGTTCCTTATTTTGAATCAGATCTCTATCACTTCTATGCATATGTTCTTATTTTACCATCTGGAGTCACAAAGATAAATCTGAATCTTCTAATGGCAGTTAAAGGCAGTTATCTCCCACAGGTGTGTTCTTCTCTAGCCTGACTATTCCTAGTTTCTCTAACCATTCTTCTAGTAATGGAGTTCTGTTCTCCTTAACACTCTGATCACTCTTTTTTAATATATTATGGTTTTCCAATGTTTATATAAATTATGATACCTTGGGGAAGGAAATGGAAACCCACTCCAGTATTCTTGCCTGGAAAATCCCGTGGACGGAGGAGCTTGGCAGGTATAGTCCATGGAGCCACAAAGTCAGACACAACTGAGCAACTTCATTTCATTTCACTTCAAAACTGAACACAATATTTGGCATGTGTTTTCTGTGACCATTTAAAAGACAGAAGTAAATGCCATACCATTTTTATCAACACTCCATATATATGAAGACGTATTTAGCATTTGCTCTGTGTTAGACACTGTTCAACATGCTGTACATAGATTAGCACATTTACTCTCACAACAAACCTATGAGATAGGTACTTTGATTATTCTCATTTTTTTTTAAATGAGGAGACTGCAGTATAGTCTATGTCAGTGCTTCTCAAGCTTTATTATGCATAAAAATCATATAGGGTTTTTATTAAAATTCAGATTCTAATTTAGTAGGATTTCTGTGGATCCTGAAATTCTATGTGTCTAACAAGCCCCTGAGTGATATTAGTACTGCTAGTCCAGGGAACATAATTAAAATAGGAAGGGTCTATATAACATGATAAAATGATAAAACAGAAAAACCTTAAGCTGCAGTAGCTAGAAGTATCTTTAACAGCATTATAGGAAGTTCCAGAGAATTTATGTTCATTTAATTGGAGAACTGCTTTCATCTCACTCCCTAATTTGTAAGATATTCTTCCTATCAGCAAGAACTGGCTTGTAAAACCCTTTCTACCATTTAAATATGGAATCACAACAATAACATTTAGGAAACACTTGCCATAAGTCAGATCCTATTCTATGAAACCTACACATCCTATTATTTAGTGTTTCCAACAGTCCTATAAGGAAAATCCAATCATACTGTTTTGAAGATGAGAAAACACAAGCACACATGAGGGCAAAACTAACATCTTTAAGTTCCTGGTCAATGGCAGGATCTACCACAAAGATCTGGTAGATCACTGAGATCACTCAATTAGAAAGAGGCAGAGCTGCGATGTAACCCTACCTGACATCACAATATGCATGTCTAACTATGAAGCTACACATCTGCTTGTGCTCATCTCATAGACAGCAAAGCCAGTGGTCCAAGAGACTGAGGGGCAGAGAAATTTCAGAGGCCAACGAGTGAACGTGCTCCCTTCCCAGGTAAGGTAGCAACTGTGGAGAAAAGGCAGTTCTCTAATATTGAAGTAACTCAATGTGCTAAATTCTATGATAAAAACTGTTATAAGAGTGAACGTTGATCAGGTTCATAAACAGAGACCACAGATTTTCTATAACTAATAACGAGGATATTAGGATTCATTTATTGATTGATGAAGTCTTTTTTTTAATTTTAATTTTTAACTGGAGGATAATTGCTTTAGAATGTTGTGTTGGTTTCTACCATACAGCAGTGCAAATCAGCCATAAGTGTGTGTGTATAAATATATATATATATATGTGTGTGTGTGTGTATATATATATAGATAGATAGATAGATATCCCCTTCCTTTCGAGCCTCCCTCCCAACCACCCGCACAATTCTACCCCTCTAAGTCATCGCAGAACAGTCAAGCTGGGCTCCCTGTGTTACACAGCAAATTCCCACTAGCCATCTATTTTACACGTGATACTTTATAAATACACGACAATGCTATCATCTCAATTCATCCCACCCTCTCTTCCCCTCACTGTGTCCAAAAATCCTTTCTCTATGTCTGCATCTGTATTTCTGCCCTGCAAATAGGCTCATCAGTACCATTTTTTCTAAAATACCAGATCTAGCTCAGATCCTGTGCTAGGTGCAAATGTACTCATGTGAGTACTGTCCACCGTGAGCTCATAGTCTAGCTGGGGAATCATTTATAAAAATACAACTCTAATAGAATGTAAAAGCCGCTGTGGTTATAAAGGAATAGGATGAAGTGATGAAGAAAAAACAACAGTCAGAACATTCATGGGGAGGGATTGGTGCTAAAGAGCAGCCTGGCAGAGAAAACCAGAAGAGCCAAGATAGACACAACCTAATCTTAATTTTTCTCAGGGTGTAGTATGGTATATCAAATTTTTTGATATTTAAGTGTTTGCACCAAAAGGGTGGTTAATTTTCATAGTTCTCAAAGGATGCTCCCAAAGAAGACAGCTCTTAGGTAAAAATGAAAGAATCTCTCTATTATAAATTTGATTTTTCTTATATTTTTTTCTTCAACTTTTTGGTAACTGCTTTTGTCAGCTACTTAGAAATATCTAGCAGATATTAAAGAAATCATTAATAGCGGATGTTTGTGCCTGGTTTGAGTCATAAATTTGAATAGTAAAACTATCCCTGCTGCTGCTGCTAAGTCACGTCAGTCGTGTCCGACTCTGTGCGACCCCATAGATGGCAGCCCACAGGCTCCTCCGTCCATGGGATTTTCCAGGCAAGAGTACTGGAGTGGGGTGCCATTGCCTTCTCCCAAAACTATCCCTAGATTTTTTTCTATTAAAGAATTAATATAAATCAATTTCCATGTTATTACCAAATATCATATTTTTCAAGGGCTCTGCTGGGTGAACAAGTGTACTTTGCCTGTTAAGAATGATCAAATTCACCCATTCTGATCAGATTTATATTTTATGTTTCAAAACTTTGCTATGTGCCTTAGACCAGCATACATGACACAACAAAGGTGAACTTATTGCACATATCAGTAATGCTAGCAAGTTCAAGTCCTCTGACTTTTTATGGGATGCATGACAGCATAAATAATGCACACACACAAAATCATTTAAGAAACTTTATTCTTGAAAGTATACAAGAGAAATGATTAAGAAACCCCATGTGGTTTGCAGGCATAGCATATGGCTTATGGTTTTGACACTGTGACCAAGACATTTACCACCAGCTGGCACCAGTGTAACTAGTTGCAAGAAAACATCCAGGAGTAGCAGAACCACTTCCACTGCTGAAAGTTCTACAATACTTATTTGGCTAAGATATAGCAAATGTCAGGCTTCCCAGGTGGCACTAGTAGCAAAGAACCTGTCTGCCAAAGCAGGAGATATAAGAGACGTGGGTTCCATCCCTGAGTTGGGAATATCCCCTGGAGGAAGGCATGGCAACCCACTCCAGTATTCTTGCCTAGAGAATCCCAAAGACAGAGGATCCTGGTGGGCTACAGTCCATGGGGTCACAAAGAGTCAGACAAGACTGAAGCAACTTAGCACGCATGCATGACAAATGTTATTTGGATAGAAATGTTATACCTATTTGGGGAGGAAGGAGAGCAATATAATGGAAAAGAATAAGCAAAAAATTTAGCCCATCTAACCACTTTCCAGGAACAGAACCCTACAAACTTTTTTAAGGGCGCTACTTCAGGGATATACTACAGGTGAGCATGAAGTTTGAAGATGTCTATTTATTCATCCAATAGGATTCCCTGAGTTCATAGATTGTCACTCTACTAGGGGCTCGAGAAATACATGCCTCAGGCCTACTATCAGAGCACAAACAGTGTAGGAGAGAGACAGGCCCGCAGGGAAAGATGACTAGTAGGACGTTAGTTGCTGCACTGGGTACAGAGGGGACAAAGGAGAGAAGCCATTTCTACCTAAACCAGGTGAAGACACAAAGGAGAATGTGAGAAGGAGGACAAACGTTCATTTGGCAGAGAAAGGATGTCTGATCAGAGTGTGAAAAACAAGGAATTTTAAGAACATTAAAAGGAAAGAGCTTTATGGAAAGAGAAAGCAGGATAAGCAAAGCCATGTAGATCTGAAGAAATGGGACCCGTAGGAAACTGCAACTAACTTGATATGGCTGGAGATTTGGGTGAACTCCTTATTACACACCTATTTTCTGTGGTGGATCTTAGAGTGTGGACTCTAATGTAATCATTGAAACAGAAGATGAAAGTTTGAATAGAATGGAGAGATGGCAGTACGTTTAAATGACTAATGACCAGAACTGAGCCAATGTTCGTCACTGATGGTACTGGGGGAAGGGAAAAAGACACAGTGACAGTGAGTCCTGGATCCAGTTTTGGGGTGTGTATTGAAAAATCTTACATTTCTCCTCTTGAACACTTCACTTCTGACATTTCTACCAAATGCGTGGGAGATTTTCCACCACCAAACCTTTCTCTGATGTGGCTGGATATCCTACAATTTAACTCAGTTATGACACTAACTACCTGGAGATAGCATCAGATCCCACAAGTGAAGTCTCACAAGGCTGCCCCCCACTTCAGATGCCAATCACAAGTATTAGACCCATGGGTTACGCACAACTTTTGTCCAACTTGGCTACAAATTGGAGTTTCCCATGACCTCCTCCTCTTAGATTCAATTATTTGCTAGAGTGGCTCACAGAACTCAAGAAAACACTTGCTTATGTTCAGCAGATACTAGTGGAGGTGATGCAATTCCAGTTGAGCTATTTCAAATCCTGAAAGATGATGCTGTGAAAGTGATGCACTCAATATGCCAGCAAATTTGGAAAACTCAGCAGTGGCCACAGGACTGGAAAAGGTCAGTTTTCATTCCAATCCCAAAGAAAGGAAATGCCAAAGAATGCTCAAACTACTGCACAATTGCACTCATCTCACACACTAGTAAAGTAATGTTCAAAATTCTCCAAGCCAGGCTTCAGCAATATGTGAACCATGAACTTCCAGATGTTCAAGCTGGTTTTAGAAAAGGCAGAGGAACCAGAGATCAAATTGCCAACATCCACTGGATCATCGAAAAAGCAAGAGAGTTCCAGAAAAACATCTATTTCTGCTTTATTGACTATGCCAAAGCCTTTGACTGTGCAGATCACAATAAACTGTGGAAAATTCTGAAAGAGATGGGACTACCAGACCACCTAACCTGCCTCTTGAGAAACCTATACACAGGTCAGGAAGCAACAGTTAGAACTGGACATGGAACAACAGACTGGGTCCAAATAGGAAAAGGAGTA
>NW_011495027.1:14298533-14304747 GCF_000754665.1 Bison bison bison
AGGCTGAGTGCCGAAGAATTGATGCTTTTGAACTGTGGTGTTGGAGAAGACTCTTGAGAGTCCCTTGGACTGCAAGGAGATCCAACCAGTCCATTCTGAAAGAGATCAACCCTGGGATTTCTTTGGAAGGAATGATGCTAAAGCTGAAACTGCAGTACTTTGGCCACCTCATGCGAAGAGTTGACTCATTGGAATAGACTCTGATGGTGGGAGGGATTGGGGGCAGGAGGAGAAGGGGACAACAGAGGATGAGATGGCTGGATGGCATCACCGATTCGATGGACATGAGTTTGAGTGAACTCCGGGAGTTGGGGATGGACAGGGCGGCCTGGCGTGCTGCAATTCATGGGGTTGCAAAGAGTCGGACACAACTGAGCAACTGAACTGAACTGAAAGGATATGATAAAGGACAAAGGTGAGCAGCCAAATATTGCAAGGTCTTGGATGGGGATTGAACACAAGAACTTCTGTCCCTGGTGAATTGGGATGAGTCACCTTCCTGGTTCGTGTGTGTATTCACCTACCTGGAATCTCCCCAAGCCCCATATTATTGGGATTTTATGCTGATTTCTTCATGTGCACATAATTATTAACCCCATTTCCAGCCCCTCTCTAGAGTATGGGGTGGGTAGAAGAAGCTGTAAATTCCAAGCTTCCAATCATGGCATGGCCTTTGTGGTGACAGCCCCCATCCAGTAGTATACCCAGAATCATTTCATTAGAACAAAAAGTGCTTCTAGTGCTCTCTTATCACTTAAGAATTTACAAGAGTTTTAGGTGCTAGAGACAAAGAGCAATGTATGTATTTTCTATCATCTCAGTAGTTGCATGAATGGTGATTCCATTTGATACATATGAAGGGTATATATCAAATTTTAGAAATTTCTATTATAGATCTTTTAAGTCCTTCAAACTAAAGAAAGAGCACCGATTAGGAAAGAATTCATTGCATCGTTTTATCTAAGTCCTATGCCTACGTAGTGTAACAATCCCACATGGTCTTTGGGCTAAAATGAGACACTATATGCTTTTTGCACCACATTATTCTAATATTCCTTTTCATCTGGGACATAGCAATCCCTCCAGAAACAGCCTGGAAAAATGAATCACAAGCAGTTAAAAATGTAAGTGAGAAGCATCAAGTTATTAGGCAAGGCTTTGAAAAGATAAACGGTTTGTGCAAGAAAATGTAATTAACAGGTTACACTGTATATGTTTGCAAAATGCCAGCGATGCATGAAAATGTTTTTGTCTACTTAATTTTCCTAAGATTGTGTGTTTATATTTAAATTAATTAAAGGCAAACAGTCTTGTGTTCTTAAATAACTTTGTGGTGACTGATACGTGCAGCAGCCAAATTGATAGCATGTAATGAAAACTAGCTAACCCAATGCTTGCAGTCTGAGAAGCCACGGAGTAAGCTACTGTCCTTAAGGGGAAAGACTCTGAAAGCCTAGTGTGCAGCAGACAGTCTCCCCATCCAAAGGTAGATTTTTCCACTCATGGAGGGAAAGCTGAGAGCATAAGCGCCTTGAGAGCAGACATCTTTGTTCATTGTGTTCAGTGACATATCCCAAATGTTTAGAACAGACTACGTGTTCAATAAATATTTTCTTAATTAATGAGTTACTGAAAACTTAATTAATGAATTTCCACAGCAACTTGGCAGCATGATGTGGGAGCAAAGATTTGGCATCAGAAGTCCTAGGTATTAACCCTCATCAGTCGTATGATCCTGAGCAATTCATTTACTTTTGAGTTTCAGTTTTCTCCTCAGTAAAATGGACACAATATTTATGAAAATGAGGTCATAAGAGATAGTTTATATGAAATCACATTATAAGCTTTAAAGGACTGATGTGTTCATTTATCTCCTTGAAGGCAGAAATTCTACTTCTGCACTACTCGGTAATTTCTGATCCTCACTGTTTCTGTATTACTAATTTTTTTTAAACTCCTGACACACAGTCTAGTGGACTTCCCAGGTGGCTCAGATAAAGAATCTGCCTGCAATGCAGGAGACGTAGGAGATGCAAGTTCAATCCCTGGATCAGGAAGATCCCCTGGAGGAGGAAATGGCAACCCACTCCAGAATTCTTGGCTTGAGAATCCCATGGACAGAGGAGTCTGGCAGGCTGTAGTCCATAGGCTTGCGAAGAGTCGGACAGGACTGAGTGACTGAGCACCCATGACACACAATCTAAAATAACTTTATTAAAATGAATTGAAGTCACCGTGGCTGGTACATTTTGCATTGGGAATTGGAGGAGGAAGTGGTTGAAAAATGACAAGAACTCATTGCAAAAAAATCAACATTTGGTTTATTGGACTATGTAAGATCTGCATTTCTTAGCAAATCTGAAGACTCTCTCAGCCTGATTTCTAGGATTACTTTGAACAAGACAGTTACTCCCCCACATCCATACAGAATTATTACCTTATATGATAAAGCAAGCTATATCTATTGGCTCTTTACAGTACAGATCTATTTCTGACTAAAGGCACTTCATTTGAAATTGTCCAGATCTACAAATACCATATGTGGCTATGTCAATACGTATGGTCTATGCCCAGGAAAACTTTCTCAGAGTATATGTATATTTAAATAAGTTCTTATCTCATGGACAGATTTGTTTTCAAAATTTCACTTGTAACAACCTTATTCAAGGATTTCTTCAACAAACATTATATCCTTATTGTTCTGAGCTCAGTGTTAAGCACTGGGAAACGAAGATGCCTGATGCCATCCTTTGGCCACCTGATGCAAAAAACAGATTCATTTGAAAAGACCCTGATGCTGGGAAAGATTGAAGGCAGGAGGAGAAGCGGCTGACTGAGTATGAGATGGTTGGATGGCATCACCAACTCAATGGACATGAGTTTGAGTGAACTCCGGGAGTTGGTGATGGACAGGGAGGCCTGGCGTGCTGCAGTCCATGGGGTCACAAAGAGTTGGACATGACTGAGTGACTGAACTGAACTGAATGTCATTCTTACCATGTCTGGCTACTTCTCGTTCTCTAAAGGCATGGAGACCAGGAACAAAGCTGCAAGATAATATGAGAAAATATGAAAATTGGTGCAGTAGGTGTACTCTAAGATGGATCTTTGGATTTACGACTTCAGTGAATGGGTGAATGGTTCTACTACTGTTTTCCAGAGAGACACCCAAAGAATAAGCAGTTTTAAGGCAGAAAATATTTATCCTAATTATGCATAGTACTTAGCATGACTCTGAAATACAACCGATAGTGCCTCACCAGTGTCTGGCACACATGAGGCCCTCAGTAAGCATTATTTGAATTGATCAATGAAACCCTGTGCTGACATTTACTAGTTGTGTGACTTTGGGCAAGTCATTTACCTCTCTAAGTCTCCTTTTTTTCAACTGTGCAAATAGCAGAAGCTACTTAATAAAGTAAATAATTATTTTTTAAAAATAGAATGAAACTAAAGTAACACAATACCGGGTACCTAACAAGCTTTCAATAAATGGTAACCATTTGTATTCATCTTTGTGGCTCAGGGATTATGTCTTTCAGATAGGTCAGAAAAAGAAAATAGATGTGAATAATCATTAATTTTACTAATGTTATTTCACACATTTTTTACAGGTGTTGATTGAGCCTTTCTCTGATGCCAAATACATAGTCTCCTGTGATTTTGTGAGAACATGGTGCCCTCATCACCCGGGTCCAGTGCTCTCCCACCTAGGGTCTGGTTGAAACCCCTATCAGCACTTAGCCCTCAGCCACTCAGTCACTATGCACCTCAGCTGTCTTCTCCCACGAGATGGCTAGATCAATGACAGAGGATGCATAAGAAGAAAGAGAGCAATAAAAAGTAAGAACTGATTCCCTCCAGCCTACTACAAGTTTAATATCATGTGTAAGGGCAGATCTTACAGTCAACATAATTATATGCATAATGTGTGTGGAAAAGCAAAAACATGTAAATCATACAACTTTAAATGCAAATATATACATGGTCTTTTTTATTATCTATGCCACTTGGATTTGAACCTCAGAATAACCTTAGTGGAAACTACTGCCCTAGGTACCTTTTTTTTTTTAAACTGAAATCAGTCATCATTTTTTTTAACTGAAATCAGGTTTTTAAAAAGGAATTCAGGAATGAAAAAGAAATATGTTTTACAGTTCACATCTGCGTGGGCTAAACCACCTGCTGTGATTCTGTGGATTATATTCCTTTTACCGCCTTGGAGTATTAGTTAATATTATGTGTACATGTTTTCTCTTCCACCACCCCCAATCCCAGATTGCCAGTTCCTTGAAAGAAAAGAACTGTCTATTATAATTTATCATGTCCCTTTGTAACCCTGGCAAATCAGGTCTTTAAAAATGGAGGGAGTGCTCTCTCATATGAGATAACACCATCTTATCTGTTCTTCACTCCTCATTCCATTCTCTTTATCCTCTAGCTTTCATATTTTTGCCCCTTTCTCACCTTGCCAGTCCTTCTTGTTTTCCTACTCTCTCTTCTCTCTGGACTGTAATTTTGTCTTTGCTCTTTATATCAGTATAATTTGCCATTATAGCAATTCTCCCACTTTACCTGGATCCCCCAAAGTTCCCTTTTGGGAACCTGTTCCCTCCTCGCTAAAGAAAATTTCCACCACTCTTCTCCCCTCTCGTGTTGGAACATACTTATCCATGGTTTTTAATCCTGTTTTTCAGATGTTCCATGAAGAATCTTTATATCTGGTTTGAAACCATCCAGAGCATTTGAGGTTGTTAAAAAACAAAATTCAACTGAGTACATTTTAAAAGCATTTCTGGCTTTATTCAAAGAGTCATGAATTGGGCAGCATCCAATTTAACAAATAGAAAGGAGTTCTGAGGAGCTGTACAAAATGAAAGACTTTTATAGACAGAAGAGCTGGAACAAGGAAGTTATTCTAGACCAAAAAAAAAGTGAGTTATTACAAGGTCATTTTCCTTTAGGGGATGACAAGGATCTCAAGTAGATTACCTAACTATTGCTTATTACATGATTCCAGATTGATGATTGACTGTTTTAAGGTTCCATTTTGGGGAGAGCTGAAACTGTAGTTACGTCTCAGTCTGGTGATCTTGTGCTTAATATAAGTGACATCATTTTGGCCTGTTGTTATTGTATTTACAGATGTGAATAATATTGTGTCCCTGTTTAGATATTATTGTTTTCTCTTATAGTGAGACAAAATGCTATCTGCTCATTCCTCAGGTGGGGCTTCCAAGGTGGCGCTAATGTTAAAGAACCCACCTGACAATGCAGGAGATTTAAGAGACATGAGTTCAGTCCCTGAGTCAGGGAGATCCCCTGAAGAAGGGGATGGCAACCCACTCCAGTATTCTTGCTTGGAGAGTGCCCTGGACAGAGGATCCTGGAAGGCTACAGTCCATAGGGTCCCAAAGAGTGGGCACAACTGAAGCAACTTAGCGCATAGCACTCCTCAAGGATATTCTAAAAAAAAGGCTTTCACAACTTTTTCCAACAGTCATATCTCACATTGTTGAAGGATGGGGTATAAGCCTATAAGTAACAAAAACTTGATAAGTGTAATGCCCCATTCAGGAGCTTCTTAAGCTGCTTCTGGTGCAGACATCTTTCTTTCCCCATTCATTTAGTGTTTGGAAGTTCCCAATTCATTCCCGGATTCTCCAGAACCAAGTTCCTGTCTGTTGACCACTGCTTTCATCATTCCTACGTACCTACCCAAGTCCCAAATCTGTCTGCTCTAGACTTGTCAATGGTTTTCACTGGGTTTAGGCATGTATTACCTTCTTAAATAGCTTCTAAGGTCCACTGGTAAATGAACAATTCATGGTTACTCAGCACCACCCCATAGAAGATAGCTCACGATTATGTCTTTGCTTTTTAAGAAAATAGCTTTTAGCATTGGAATATATACACTACCATCCATAAAATAGATAGCCAGTGGGAATTTGCTATATGACATGGAGTTCAAACCCAGTGCTCTGTGACAACCTAGAGGGGTGTGAATGTGTTGGGAGGTCTGCTGCTGCTGCTAAGTCACTTCAGTCATCTCTGACTCTGTGCGACCCCATAGATGGCAGCCCACCAGGCTCCCCCATCCCTGGGATTCTCCAGGCAAGGCAAGAATACTGGAGTGGGAAAGGGAGATTCAAAAGAGAGGAGATGTAGTTATACCTATGGCTGATTCATGGTGATGTATGGCAGAAACCAATAC
>NW_011495027.1:14304847-14322853 GCF_000754665.1 Bison bison bison
GAAACCAATATTATAAAGCAATTGTCCTCCAATTAAAGATATGATCAAACAACAACAACAAAAAATAACACTTCTGTTATGTAAGCCAGAGAGATCCAATGTCTTTGAAATTTTTATTTCCTCAAAAAATAAAAATCAAGGTGACTTGAAGCAATTAAAAAGTCTTTCAGAAAGTCTGCTCATTTCTACTTTGGTAATCCTTTCCTCTACAGTTGGCATCAGCAAACTTTATCCATAAAAGTCAGTTTGCCAATATTTTAGACTATGCTGGTTAACTCAGTTCAGTTCAGTTCAGTTGCTCAGTCGTGTCTGACTCTGCGACCCCATGAATCACACCACGCCAGGCTTCCCTGTCCATCACCAACTCCCGGAGTTCACTCAAACTCACATCCATCAAGTTGGTGATATCATCCAGCCATCTCATCCTCTGTCGTCCCCTTCTCCTCCTGCCCCCAATCCCTCCCAGCATCAGAGTCTTTTCCAATGAGTCAACTCTTCACATGAGGTGGCCAAAGTACTGGACTTTCAGCTTTAGCATCAGTCCTTCCAAAGAACACCCAGGGCTGATCTCCTTTAGAATGGACTGGTCGGATCTCTTTGCAGTCCAAGGGACTCGCAAGAGTCTTCTCCAACACCACAGTTCAAAAGCATCAGTTCTTTGGCGCTCAGTTTTCTTCACAGTCCAACTCTCACATCCATACATGACTACTGGAAAAACCATAGACTTGACTAGATGGACCTTTGTTGGCAAAGTAATGTCTCTGCTTTTGAATATGCTATCTAGGTTGGTCATAACTTTCCTTCCAAGGAGTAAGCGTTTTTTAATTTCATGGCTGCAATCACCATCTGGCTAATTGGGCTCACCCAAAAAAGATGGCTAACACCCAAAAAAGATGTCTTTTACATCACACGGGACTGGAATGCAAAAGCAGGAAGTCAAGAGATACCTGAAGTAACAGGCAAATTTGGCCTTGGAGTGCAAAATGAAGCAGGGCAAAGGCTAACAGAGTTTTGCCAAGAGAGCACACTGGTCATAGCAAACACCCTCTTTCAACAACACAAGAGAAGACCCTACACATGGGCATCACCAGATGGTCAATACCAAAATCAGACTGATTATATTCTTTGCAGCCAAAGATGGAGAAGTGATAGCTTACAGTGAATAGTGTTAGATTTGTGATCTCAGAAGAAGATTTAGCTTCAGGACCAGGGGCCAGGCTTGATCACTCAAGAGCTTATGTGTATCAGAGTTTTATTGAAGTATGAAAAGGGACAGAGAGAGTTTCTGACACAGACATCAGAAGGGGGACAGAGAGTGCCCCCCTCAATAGTTTTAGCAAAGGAGCTATATACTTTTTAAATTGGTTATTACAATAAATCAAAAGAATGTCTCAGGGTTGTAAAGATCTTACTAGATCCACTCCCACAATTTACTTTTTAAGATGACAGGATTATAACTAACAATAGAAAGATCTTACCAGACCCACTCTCATAATATACATTTTAAGATAACAGGATTCGTCAGAATGTTTTCAAGGAGAAATAGTCCTCAGCAGGATACATTGTTGTTATATAATCCTTGAAAGAAAGTGAAGTCGCTCAGTCGTGTCCAACTCTTTGCGACCCCATGGACTGGGATCTGTAGAGTGTAATCAGGCTCCTCCATCCATAGGATTTTCCAGGCAAGAATACTAGAGTGGGTTGCCATTTCCTTCTTCAGGAGATCTTCCCAACCAAGGGATTGAACCCAGGTCTCCAGCATTATAGGTAGATGTTTTACCATCTGAGTCGCCAGGGAATCCTTAGTACAGAGTTTAAGCTGAGCTGTTTTGTTGTGTAATCCTCAGCTCTGGGCTTAAAGAAAAAAATGTCTTATGTGACTAAGACAAAGAAATGTAGAATAAAAAGTTTGTCCTTTTCTCCTCCTTGAGAACTCCAGACCCCTATCTACTCTTGAAAAGCCCCAGACCCCACTCTCCTCCTTGGGGACCCCAGACTTCTTATCAACCTACCTAGAAATTGACTCTCTCAGAAGCTCTAGAAAGTCAGCAAAAACAAAACTGGGAGCTGACTGTGGCTCAGATCATGAACTCCTTATTGCCAAATTCAGGCTTAAATTGAAGAAAGTAGGGAAAACCACTAGACCATTCAGGTATGACCTAATCAAATCCCTTACAAATATACAGTGGAACTGACAAACAGATTCAAGGGATTAGATCTCATCTGAGTGCCTGAAGAACTATGGATGGAAGTTCCTGACATTGTACAGGAGGCAGTGATCAAGACCATCCTCAAGAGAAAGAAATGCAAAGAAGCAAAATGGTTGTCTGAGGAGGCCTTACAAATAGCTGAGAAAAGAAGAGAGGCTAAAGGAAAAGGAGAAAAGGAAAGATATACCCATTTGAATGCACAGTTCCAAAGAACAGCAAAGAGAGATAAGAAAGCCTTTTCTCAGTAATAAATGCAAAGAAGTAGAGGAAAACAATAGAATTAGAAAGACTAGAGATCTCTTCAAGAAAATTAGAAATACTGTTGGGGGAGTTTGTAATTTCCTCGGTTCTGTCTCATCACAACAAAAATTTGAAGCGAGGGATAAACCAACGTTACAGCCCTTGGACGACCAGTGTTATAGCTCTCGGATGGACCAGTGCCACAGCTCCGTGTTTCAACTCAATTTTATTTAGAAAGTAAAGGAAAATACATCCTCGAGGCATGGCGGCATGCCATCTCAAAAGACGCAGAGAAGAAAGGCCCCTAGCCCAATTTTGGCTCCTCTTTTTATATGTTTTTCCTCCTCCCTCTGGGCCTGCCCTCTGTAAATTGGGTTGGTCAGGAGCGCTGTTTGTTTTACCTGAGGTCCTCACTCTGGTCCTCAGACCTTACTTTGTTCTATTTCTGTGGACTTTTCCCTTCTTTTTCTTTTAGCCACTGCCATTTTGGACTCCTTTTTCCTACTCCCTCAAAAGATGGGAGGCCCAATCTTTGGGAATAGGGACATTGAGGTCTCTCTGACTACTTCCTGCTGAACTGGGATGGCAAGGGGCTTTGGGCCTCTTCCTCTTGCTAGTCTCAAACCTCAGAGTCCTTGTAGCAGTGTCCATCTAAGGGTGAGTGATATTTTTTCTGTGGTCGGCTATAGTTTTATATATCCTTGTTCAACTGTAGCTTGTTGACCTGGGCAGAGACAAAATGTATTAGACAATTGATACTACATGGAGCAATCACAAGCAGCATCAATATGGTGATGACAAGGACTACTAGGGGCATTAGCCAACTCCAAATTTCCCATCACCAAGAGGATCTCCCAAAGAGAGATTGTAGCCACCCGAAGAACTCTCTAGCTTGTTCTTTGAGAGCCTGTGGGGTCTGAATGTTTTTCTTGAGGACTGTGAGACTTTCTTTAACTTAGCTAGAGGTATTTACCCAGAAACCACAGGTTTCACTCAAGATGGCTCAAGTCCCTCCTTGTTCAGGGATCAGGAGATCTATCTCTTGTCTGTTTTGGAGTACAAACCCTGCCAAGCTGTGTTGGCTCTTTAGAGCTGTCCTGAAAAATCTTATCCCCAGAAACTTATTTTTGGGGGTGTTCATTAGAATGGCATCCATTTGTAGTCTTGAATAGGTATCTGAGATCTCCCAGGGGCTCACAGGTGTATTGAGTGTCCTCTTCTGTTTTCTTCCACAGCTTGACTCATGAGTAGTGAATCCAGGAGTCATGTCCTGGTATCTTGACTCCTGTGAGAGTAGAAAGTATTACAGGGTAGGGGCCCTTCTGTGTGGGTTGGAGTTAAGCCTTTGGGGACCCATCTTTCCAGACTTTAATTAGGACTTGTGTTCCTGGAGCAAATAGTGATGACTTTAGAATCTTTTGGATCCTGGTTGACACCCCACAAGCATATATCCTGTTGGAATTGCCCAATGGCCATTGTATAAGACGGGAAGGTCTGAGCCTCTGGCTCTAGGAAGGGGTCATCAGCATTTAGAAAAAAAAAAAAGGTCTCCCATAGCATCTCATAAGGACTAAGACCAACCTGTTCCTTAGGGGCAATATGGGTGCAGAAGAGAGATATTGGTAAAGTCTCCTTCCATCCCAGGGAGATCTCCTGGGTTATCTTTCCTATTGTTGATTTTAAGAATTGGTTGGCACTTTCTACTTTTCCTGAAGACTAAGACCTCCAGGCACAATGGAGATAATAAGTAATGACCAATGCTTTAGAGACCCCTTGGGTGACCTTAGAAGTAAATGATGTTCCATTGTCACTTTGTAATGACCTGGGCAGACCAAATCTTGGAATGATTTCATGGAACAGTTTTGTTGTTGTTTGTTTGTTGTTGTTGTTTTTTTTACCACCTCCTCAGCCTTCTCAGTCCAGGTGGGAAAACCTTCAATCCATCCTGTGAATGTATCTATCATGACTAATAGGTATTTATACCCTTGAGAAACTGGCATCTGGATGAAGTTCATCTTCCAGTCCTCTCCTGGGTAGGTCCCACATCATTGGACAGGCTGGGCCAGCTCAGGTTTTTGAGCTGCTTGGGGGTTGTTTAATTGGCAAGTGGGGCAAGAGGTGACCACTTGCCTTATAGTCATCTGGAGGCCTGTTCCTCTGAAGGATCTTTCTAGTAATCTTTGGAGGCCCTTTCCCCCTAAATGAGTGGAGGCACGTAAGGAGTTAACCAACTTCCATTGGAAATTCCCAGGCAGAAAAAGGAGTCCCTCCCATGGAACCACCCAATATGATCTTGAAAGCCCTCACGCTTAGGTTTAAGAGTCTCACCTTCGGTATATGAAGGAGTTTCTGGTAAATTAGTCTGTGGAACTAAGGTGGCAATCCCTATTAAGTCATTGTTCCATAATGCTGCTCTATTAGCTGCCTGATCGGCTGCTTGGTTCCCTCGTGCCACTTCTGTGCTCCCTTTTTGGTGTCCTTTACAGTGGGAGACTGAAACCTCAGCAGGCAGATGGACTGCCTCCAAGAGTCTAAGAATTTGATCACCATATTTGACTGGGGACCCTCGGGTGGTCAAGTGACCTCTTTCTTTCTAAATAGCAATATGTGCATGTAGCACCAGAAAGGCATACTTGGAGTCAGTGGAAATGGCTACTCTTTTCCTTTTCCCAGCTCTAAAGCTCAAGTCAGGGCTGTGAGCTCAGCTAATTGGGCTGAAGTACCTGGGAGCAAAGGCTTAGCCTCTATGGTCTCAAAATTGGAGACTACTGCATATCCAGCTCTTCTTTTTCCATCCAAGACAAAGCTGCTTCCATCAGTGTACCAGATTTCTTCAGAATTGGTCAGAGGATCTTCTGACAATCCCTCTTGGGGTTTTGTCCAGTGGTCCAAAGTTTCTAGGCAAGAGTGAAAGGGGAGAGAGCCCTTGGGGGTAGGCAGGAGGGTGGCTGGGTTAAGAACCTCACAAGGGGATATACTGAGGCCTGGATTTTCCATCAGCACTACTTGATATCTGAGGATTCTTTGATCAGACATCCATAAATGGCTTCTCTCATTTAGGAGTTGTTTCACTTGGTGGCTGGTGAAAATGGTTAGTTTGCCCCCAGAAGAGAGTTTTAAAGCATCTTCTATCAGGATCCCAATAGCTGCAAGATTTTGAAGGCAGGCAGGCCAACCTCAGGTGGTTGGGCCGAGCCTCTTGGATAAGTAAGCTACAGGTTGGGGCTCAGATCCCAACCTTTGAGTTAACATTCTCAAGGCTTTTCCTTCTTTTTCATGGACATAAAGTTGGAATACTTTTCCTGGGTCTCGCAACCTGAAGGCAGTTGCTTGAGTTAAGGGGGTTAATTTTGTTCTCCCATGGTTTTTGGTCCCTCTCTACTGGAGAAGGTATAATGGGTATCTCAGTAGTAACCAGAAACTGTAGGGCTCTAGGGGCTGAAAAGCTTCCCATCACAAGGGTGGTCCACAGTTTAGTGAGTATATCTCTTCCCAATAAGGGAGTAGGACACTCAGGGACCACCAGAAACTGGTGGGAAAATATTTGTCCATCTCAGCAACAAAGAAGTGCTCAGGTGAATCTTTAGTAATTATTTTTCCTGCAGCACCCAAAATGGTACAGGTTTGGGAGGAGAAGGCTCCAGAGTAGGAGGTCAGGACAGAGTAGGTAGCCCCTGTGTCAACCAAGAAATTCTCAGACCTACCTACCACATCCAGTTGCACCCTTGGCTCCAGCCCCGTGATGGTTATCTGTGACAGGCGGGCTGGCTGGAGCGGGCTGCTTCAGTCCTGTTGAACCATCGTGAGGGAAGGGTTGGCACTTGACCTTGAGGCTCTTGGGTCCCAAGGCCCTTGAGGCCCAATGTCCCAACTGATGACACTTGTGGCAAGCTGTTTTAGGAGACTTGTCATGGTTTGGACACTCTTTGGCCCAATGCCTCGCCTGTCTACAGATTAGGCATATGCTCCTGCCTTGTCCTTTAAAGACTCAGGGTTTGCTTTTCTGGAAGGATGCCAGCATCTGTGTATATCTTGTCTCTTTTCTATTCTCCCTTTCCTGGGCCTTGGTCTCCCTTTCTTGTTCTCTGTTATAAAAGGTATTGGTGGCTGTCTGGAGGCAGCAGGGTCCTGCTGCTGTAGCTGTTGTAACTTTATCCTGATGTCTGATGCACACTGGGACAGGAATTTGTCCTTTAAAATCACTTGTCTCTGGTGATAGTCTAAGTCCAGATTGGTAAACTTTTAGAGGGCCTTTTTTAGCCTTTCCAGAAGGGCAATGAGGTTCTCATTGGGCTCCTGAGTTATTGCTGAGACTGGGCACAGTCCCACAAGTAATAGGCTTCCTTTAATTTCCATAGGTGGACTTCGTTAGGGGTGAGACTTTCTGAAGCTTAGCCTACCCAGTACTGTTGAAACCTGAGAGCCAGGCATCCCCGGGTAAGCTGAGGTGTGACAACCTCCTGGAGATCAAATCCCTGGGCAGGTCGAGGCAGGTTGGCCTCCCAAAAATTGGGTCCCTGGGCATGTCAAGGCATGTCAGCCTCCTGGGATCCTCCGGACTGGCAGATCCCTGAGCAGTTTGAGGTGTGAAAACCTCCCTGTGACCAGTACCCTAGGCAGGTCAAGGCAGGTTGACTTTCTGGCATCCTGGACTGATGGATCCCTGAGCAGGCTGAGGCATGACAACCTCCCAGGGATCGGATCCCTAGGCAGGTCAAGGCAAGTCAACCTCCTGGGACCCTGGGGCTGGAGTTGGGCTTCCCCAAAGTCTCCAAAGTGACAAGTCCTGGGTAGGATTAAGGGGTTGTAATTTTAATTTATTGCCAGTTTGTTCACCACAAGCAGAAATAGATATCATGATGTAAAACAATCCAAGCCATGCTCTGAGACTGAGAACCTGTTGAAACAGCCATAAGCCTTATCCTCTTATTGCTCTGAGAGAATGTAAGTCACTGATTTCCTCCCCTAGTCCTCCATAAGAGCAGGTTAGGGTGTCTCCAGTGGTAAACATTTCATTGTCATAGACCCCCATTAGGTAATAACAGAAGTAATGAGAAAGGAGTGGGTTATCTGGCACTGTTAGCATTAAGGTATCTTAATAATAAGCAGGGTGGAACAATGTTGCCTACAGGGGGCAGGGTCCTGGTTGTAGGAGTTAGTAAGTGGCTTAAGAACAAATTCATAAGAAGCAACAGACCAGATGTTCCATAAAAGTGGAGTGGAAATTTGATCCAGGGGTAAGTTTGTAACTTTTAGGAGAAGGGTGGTAAGGGTTTGGGCCCAAACAGCCTGCAGGGCTAACTCCCAAAGTAGCAAACATTATCCCTGGAAGCCCAACTGCCTTTGAAGGGATGCCAACAGATGGACTTCTAGCAGACATTGTGTGCCTGTCACCCGCACTAGCGGGTCCACTGAGAGATGCTGCTTTTGCACATGCGGTAGAATGGTAGATGAAGGCCTGAATATCTAGATGGATTGGATATTAAACAGTATTTCCCTCCCAAGGGTCAGCTATTTTCTGGTTGTCCTTCCAGAAGATTGTAGAGGCAACATTGTGGGCCTGGACAGGGCTCAGAAGAGAAAGAAACAGGAAGGAAGAGAGCAGGGCACAACTTTTGAAAGAATGACATAGCTAGCCCAAGGGCATAACATAAACCAATTAAAACCAAATGGATCCAAGGTGACAAGTTAAATTCAACTAAACCTTGATCCCCAATCTGCAAGCTAAATGACACATCCAAAGGAGGCAGGACAGCTCCAAGTCACCATCTAAAGAAGGAGGAGTGGGTGGTTTCCCAGTGGTTGGGATGATCCCCCCACTCATTTGCATATGAATTCACCCACACCACATTCCATGGCCGAAGCACTTGCCCTCTGTGACGGCCCACACCCTGTGGAGTGTGGTTCTCTCTGAATCCGAAAAAATCCACCTCTTACCTATGGCAATGTCTCTAACTGAATTTTTTGCAATGAGACATCAGAGACTAAGTTTCATTAGGTTCTGAAGCCAGGCACCATGGGTTTTGGCCAGGCTCAAGTTCCAGGAGAGAGGAGCTGAGAACAGGAGGAAAAAGTGTTGAGAAAAACATGCTGGGGAATCCCCTTCATAGCCTGCCAGAAAATCTGCTAAATACCTGACCTGTGCTCACTGTTTTCAGTGGCCTGTTCCTTGGTACAAAGAAGATTAAGGACAGAAGAACTGCCACGGCTTGGGTAACAGCTACTGGGGCCCAGGAGATAATGGAGCCTTTGGGGCATACTGAGGAGAAGCCCTTGCCAAAGTCCCTCAATTGCACCCACTGCTGCTCGCCTGTTCACGGGGGTTTAAGGAAACAAGAAACAATAGATTGTAAAGGAATGAAGATTTTGTTAGACATAGGTCCTTCCAACCATAGGAGCGAGGATCTCCTACCTTAATCAGAGGTCTTCTGGAATCTGAGACTGAGCCCCGTGAGCTTTCTGCTGAATTCGTTTTTCACTGTCCACATTTCCAGCACGTTGGGCTTCTTGTTACTTCCTCTCCACTGGGTTTTCTTTGCGTTCAGCTTCCAATGCAGGAGCTTTCGCCCACTTGGGCTCCTGCTGTGCTTGGCTTCCTCTTTGCAGGGAGCCAAGCTGAGGTTGCTTCAGCCAGGTTAAATCCAAGAAACAGCACGATAGATGTAAGGGGAGTATGTAATTTCCTCAGTTCTGTCTTGTAGCAACAAAAATTTGAAGCAAGGGACTGATCAGCATTACAGCCCTCAGACGGACCAGTGTTACAGCTCCATGTTACAGCTAAGTTTTACTTAGAAAGTAAAGGAAAATACATCTTAGAGGTATGACGGCATGCCGAACCAAAAGACCCAAAGAGAAGAGTGGTCCCCGGCCCAATTTTCGCTCCTCTTTTTATATGTTATTTCTCCTCCCCATGGGCCTGCCCTATGTAAACTGGGCTAGCCAGGAGAGCTGTATGTTTTACCTGAGGTCCTTACTCCTGTCCTAGAGCCCTCCTTTGTTCTATTTTCAAGGACTTTTCCCTTCTTTGTCTTTTAACCGCCACCATTTTCGACTCCTTTTTCCTATTCTAACTACCTAACATTAATGTTCCCTTGGTATTTCAGATTTTCTTGAAGAGATCTCTACCCTTTCCCATTCTGTTGTTTTCCTCTGTTTCTTTGCATTGATCACTGAGAAAAGGCTTCTTATCTCTCCTTGCTGTTCTTTGGAACTCTACATTCAAATGGGTATATATTTCCTTTTCTCCTTTTCCTTTAGCTTCTCTTCTTTTCTCAGCTATTTGTAAGGCCTCCTCAGACAACCATTTTGCTTTTTGCATTTCTTTCTCTTGGGGATGGTTTTGATCACTGCCTCCTATACAATGTCAGGAACTTCCACAATAAGTGGTAAGATTCAAATGCCCACTTCTTATATTGTTATCAACTTCAATTAATGATCTGGCCCCTCAAAAAATGGAAAGCTGAATGTTTTGTGACCTAAACAATAGGAATAATAGTAACCTCATTGTTGCTGTTTAGTCAATAAGTCATGTCAGACTCTTGCGATCCTATGGACTATAGCTCTCTAAGCTCCTCTGTCCTTGGGATTTCCCAGACAAGAATACTTGGGTGGTTAGCCATTTCCTTCTCCAGGGCATTGAAAATGTGAAAGTGTTAGTCACTCAGTCATGTCCCATTATTTGGGACCCCATGCACTGAAGCCCACCAGGCTCCTCTGTCCATGAAATTCTCCAGGCAAGAATACTGGAGTGGGTTGCCATTTTCTTCTCCAAGAGATCTTCCTGACCCAGGGATCAAACACAGGTCTCCTGCATTGCAGGCAGATTCTTTACTGTCTGAGCCACCAGGGAAGTCTATATGGGTTACTGGTGTTTAATTAAACAAAGAAACCATGAGACTGAGTTGGCTGTAATGCTAGGATGACCTACTTAAGCAGACCAAAATCTAATCCTGTTACAAAATCATTTGTAACAGGTTACAAGGTTACAAAATCAAAACCTAAAGACAACTGATCACAGATAGGTAACTAGGCTTTAACCTATTAAATGGCTGTGTAGCACTGGAGCAGCCAAGAGCAGATAGCTCATGTCCTAGGTCAGGAGCTGCGGCCATGTCCTGGGTGTTCATTCGAAGGACTGATGTTGAAGCTGAAGCTCCAATACTTTGACCACCTGATGTGAAGAGCTGACTCATTTGAAAAGACCCTGATGCTGGGAAAGATTGAAGGCAGGAGAAGGGGATGACAGAGGATGAAATGTTTGGATGGCATCACCAACCCAATGCATATGAGTTTGAGCAAGCTCCAGGAGATGGTGATGGACAGGGAAGCCTGCTGTGCTGCAGTCCATGGAGTGAAAAAGAGTCAGACACGACCGAGTGACTGAACTGAACTGAACCTATTAAATAATTAAATAAATGATTTCATGCATTTGTTTCTGCACTTTTCCTCTTTAGGTCTTCTAGTTTCCAAGGACAGGTGTGTTCCTTAGCACTTCTGGTTTAGCACCACCAGATCTGAATCAATTCATACTCCAGTAATTTCTTAAAATATTTTATATGCTTCACTATAAACTGAGTCATGTCTCACTCGGACATGACTGAGTGACTGAACCGAAACTGAAAATAGATTAACAGGAGAAAATATTTAATTGGGTACTAACAGAGGCTCCGCACAGACAATGAGACCTAACGAAGAGCAGGGTGATAGAGCTTTAAATGCCATCATGGGCTAAGGAATGGGGTGGGGCCCCTGGGCTTCAAAGGGATGCAGGGTGATTCATAGAACAATAAGAAAAGCTGATGTTTGGTAATTAGATGTTTGTCCTGCCAAACAGTAGATCATTTAGCTAGAAAGTCTCTCTTAGTAATAGAGCTCTCTCTGGGCCACACCCCTTATCTAAATTCTTTTAGATAGTTAAAGGAGAAGTGCAAGTTTTTCTTGAGCCTGCTGGGTCATCAGCTCAACACAGTCCACATGCCAAAGTGGCATATCTTGGGAAGCTCATTCTGAACCCCTTTGTAGTCTAATTAGAAAGTTTCAAATGTGAACTTTCTCACTATTATCATTCAGATACTTAAAATCTCCAATAAAATAATCAGCCTTATGAAAGCATCATCTTTTATGGCAAAGATACCATTTGGCCCATCACTGAAATTTAAGGAACTTGATTGGTGACATATTTACTGAGGGAAATATTCACATTTACTATGAATCACATGGTACATGTGCTTGTAATGTATTTTTATTTGACATTTTCTTTTTAACTTTACTTCTATAAACTAACATATTAACAGTTTATTTTTATACATTTTGTATAATCAAATCAGTCACTGTCTTTATAGTTTCTATCTTTATTTTTATGCTTAAGTATATCTTTCTCTTTAGATTTCTGTTTTATCCAACTTGAATTTATCGCAGCATGGGCTGTGACATAAGAATTTAACTTTTTAGCTGCAAAATAGCTAAATTTCCCCAAACTATTGATATATTACCTTTAATCATACTTATGCATGCACAAACAAGAGCACAGATATCTAGGGTTGTATACCAGGGCTTTCCCATAGTTAGCGTATCCTTGTACTATAATCACTTTGTTTTAATTACTGTGGTTTTGGATACAGACTCCAAGAGATGGTGAAGGACAGGGAAGCCTAGACTGCTGCAGTTCCTGGGATTGCAAAGAGTCAGACATGACTGGACTGAACAACAAAGCTTATCTAATAGTACAAGTTCCTCCTTGTTAATCTTCTGCAAAAATTTTGTGGTTGTTCTTATGCAACTATAAGTAGTGCATCATCTTGGAGTTAGTTACAGTCAAAAACCATTATCACCCTTAGGTCTGAGGGTTCAGAGAGAGCTGTGTCAAGATCTCCTTGACATCTCCTCATCTGATTCACAGTGATCTGGAGCAAGGAGGCATGGGTCAAAATAAACACTACTCTCCACCAATAACCCACCTCCTGCCCTTGATCTATTGCCAGACGAACTCAACTTGAAACCAGAAGGTAAGAGAAGCCTGTATTGCAGCCTTTTTAAGTAATACCTGCAGGATACAGAGCAGTAGGAAAAGAGTAAGGGAGTTAAAAATGAAGGCATCCAGCACCTAATCGCCACATTTAGTCATAAAAGCAATATCCAAAAAATTCTTATTGGAATTGAATGACATTTATGGCTATTTTCTGAAAATTGACATAGCTATAATTCTGAACTTTCAAATCTGAGAATATGGCATGCATTTTCTTTTAGTAACATCCTTCTTTTAGTCCTTCAAAAAACATCCTATTGTATATTAAGCTTACTAGCTCCTTTTCTTCCTTTCTTTCCTTCCTCTTTTTAATTTTTTTACACTGCTGTGCAAGAATCTATTTATTTATTCCTTTTGACCTCTATTCCCCCCACTCCCATTTCTTACCTTGCCTTAAAAAAAAAAACATTCTTACCTCAAATGTAACAATTTTCATTTGTTTTTATATCTTTTCAAGTCCTCTGTGTGTTTCTGTAAAATGTGTATTTGTGTACATGAATTGCTAATTTACGCAAATGTTAATGTGTGTTGTAGATTTTATTGTTTCTTGCCTTTTTCCACCTAAGGTTTTTAAATTTTAGCCATGTTCCTCTAAGTATATATCTAAATGTTCCTCATTAGTCTTCACCAGTATGGATTTCCATAGCATGCATTCACAATATTTATATATTCATTCCACCAGCAAAGAATAGCTGGATTGCCTCCAACTTTCTGCCAACACAAACAATGCTTCAAGAAACATTCTCATTCACTTCCATTTATGGTTTATAAGGAGAGGAATCACTTGTCATATGGCATACCTTTATTTAATTTGGTTAGGTATTGCCAGTTTGCTGCTGCTGCTAAGTTGCTTCAGTTGTGTCCGACTCTGTGCAACCCCATAGAGGGCAGCCCATCAGGCTCCCCCGTCCCTGGGATTCCCCAGGCAAGAACACCGGAGTGGGTTGCCATTTCCTTCTCCAATGAATGAAAGTGAAAAATGAAAGCGAAGTCACAGTCGTGTCTGACTCTTAGCGACCCCATGGACTTCAGCCTACCAGGCTCCTCCACCCATGGGATTTTCCAGGCAAGGGTACTGGAGTGGGGTGCCATTGCCTTCTCTGTGCCAGTTTGCTACAGGTTGTCTATTTTATTCTATATTCCAACCAGCAGTACCTGATATTCCTACATTCCCTCCACCTACCAATACTTAACAGTATCAGCTAATATTTTATCTATCTGACAGATCTTCAGGGATATTCATTGTTATTTTAATTTGCATTCATCTAATTACTAATGATTTTGAGTATCACTTTGTAAGGTTATCAGTCCCTTAGGTGTTCTCTTTGATGAACTGCCTCTGCATATACTCTGGGATCATTTTTCTATTGGGGTTCATATCTGCTTCATATATTTGTTCATATTTGTTCATATAAGGCTCATGTATAGTCTAGATATTGGTCCTAATGGTGTCCAACATTGAATAAAAATCTTTAGTATGGTGTAATCAAGTTGAGCAATTTTCTACTTCGTGATCCTGAAATGTTGTACTTTTCCACAATTAGGGTACCAAGATATTCTTCTGTGTTATTTTTTTATTAGCTTTATGGTTTTACCTTCAAATTTAGATACCTTATCCATCTGGAATCTTTCTTTATGCTTCATATCTTATTTTTTTATATAGTAAGACATTTTTCTCAACACCATCTACTAAACAATCTGTCTCCTTTCTATTAATACCTTCAGCTCAGTTCAGTCACTCAGTCGTGTCCGACTCTTTGAGACCCTGTGAATTGCAGCACACCAGGCCTCCCTGTCCATCACCAACTCCCGGAGTTCACTCAAACTCATGTCCATCGAGTCGGTGATGCCATCCAGCCATCTCATCCTCTGTCGTCCCTTTCTCCTCCTGCCCCCAATCCCTCCCAGCATCAGAGTCTTTTCCAATGAGTCAACTCTTCACATGAGGTGGCCAAAGTACTGGAGTTTCAGCTTTAACATCATTCCTTCCAAAGAACACCCAGGACTGATCTCCTTTAGAATGGACTGGTTGGATCTCCTTGCAGTCCAAGGGACTCTCAAGAGTCTTCTCCAATACCACAGTTCAAAAGCATCAATTTTTCAGCGCTCAGCTTTCTTCACAGTCCAACTCTCACATCCATACATGACCACTGGAAAAACCATAGCCTTGACTAGACGAACCTTTGTTGGCAGAGTAATGTCTCTGCTTTTGAATATGCTATCTAGGTTGGTCATAACTTTCCTTCCAAGGAGTAAGCGTCTTTTAATTTCATGGCTGCAATCACCATCTGCAGTGATTTGGGAGCCCAGAAAAATAGTCAGCCACTGTTTCTCCATCTATTTTGCCATGAAGTGATGGGACCGGATGCCATGATCTTAGTTTCCTGAATGTTGAGCTTTAAGCCAACTTTTTCACTCTCCTCTTTCACTTTCATCAAGAGGCTTTTTAGTTCCTCTTCACTTTCTGCCATAAGGGTGGTATCATCTGTGTATCTGAAGTTATTGATATTTCTCCTGGCAATCTTGATTCCAGCTTGTGCTTCTTCCAGCCCAGCATTTCTCATGATGTATTCTGCATATAAGTTAAATAAGCAAGGTGACCATATACAGCCTTGATGTACTCCTTTTCCTATTTGGAACCAGTCTGTTGTTCCATGTCCAGTTCTAACTGTTGCTTCCTGACCTGCATATAGGTTTCTCAAGCTCCCTCTATTGTATGTTCATTTTCCACATAAACATGAGTCTGCTTTTGAGATCTCTAGACTATTCTGTTTGTCTAACTTTTTAGTGACAGAATTTATAACTATAGCTTTATAATGATTCTTTCATAAAAAATTAAAAACAAGTTTAATGAGTTTCTTTCTTGTTAAGTTTATTCAAGAACTTATTTAAATTTTGTATTTCTAAAGTGACTAGTGCTTCATTTATATTTCATTCTGATTATTGATAATATACAGATGTATTACTAATTTTTCTATACTTTATTTGCATTTCACCTTTTTATTGAATTATATTTTATTCATTTTTTGTTGATTTTGTGGGATTTCCCATATGGAAAATTCACATCATATAAATCTCTTATAATATTTATTTATCTGAATTCTTTTTCTTTAAATGTTGCATTGGCTAGAAACTCTTCAAGAATGTTGAATAATAGCAATAATATCAGACATCTTTGCTGTATTTAATGGGAATGAGTCATAAATTTTCCCTTAAGTTTTATAGCTATGCTGTAACATATTAAAATACATTTCTTACATAAATCATTAAAGTATATTGATTTTGCCTGTGATTACAGTTTTGACTGGATCCTTCATGTTTTGGTATGTGCTGTTCTCAGTTTCCCTATTTTCTTATCTTTGAATCCTGCCTTAATCCAATAATTATTTAGGGAAATTGTGGTGATTGTTTAATTCCTGAACAGCTGGAGTAAGGGAGTTTTAAGATATATTTTCTTGTACTGTGTTCAAACAATGAGTCCTGCATACTTTTTGGTATTTTGCATTTATACATTTAAAGAGTTTTTTTAATGTAATATATTTTGAGGTTTTAAAAAATATTTATTACATGCCTGAATAAAATATATTATCTCTGATTTAAGAAAAAGAATATTAGTTAAATGTGTTAAATCTGTTTTAAAACCATCTAAATCTGTTAGATCCTTATTTGTTTCTTGCTATTAATCTTTGAAGTATAGAGGGATATTTCTATTTCCCACAGTGATTGTATATTGCTCAGCTTTAAGACACTGATAACTTTTTTGATTTGAAATTAGCCTCTTTATTCATTTAAAAATCTTTTTCATTAAAATCTATTTTATTAACAGTGTTTCTCTATTTAAATTTTCTTTTCATTTGTTTTAAATACTTTTGCATATCCTGTTGCTTTCAAATGTTCTAAGTTACTTGAGGCAGGAGGAAAGCATAGAAGCATAGAATTTATAGACAGCATAGAATTGTGTTTAATTTTTGGTTATATTTAGTTTACTCAATGTGAGTCATTTTTTAATAGGGGAATTTAACTTAATTGTATTTATTATCATAATTAATCTGGCTAGTCTTAATTAAGCCACCATCTTATATTTTGTACCTTTTATGATTCATGGTACTGTATTTTGTATTCTATTATTATTTTTAAATTTTCTATTTTTTTAGGCATATTAAAAATGTGCTGTGTGCTAAGTCACTTCAGTCTTGTCTAACTCTTTGCAATTCTATGGACCATAGCCTGCCAGGCTCCTCTGTCCATTGGATCCTCCAACCAAGAATACTAGAGTGAGTTGTCATGCCCTCCTCCAGGAGATCTTCCCAACCAGGGATCAAACCCACATCACTTACATCTCCTACATTGGCAGGTTGGCTCTTTAACACTAGTACCACCTAAGAAGCCCATATTAAACATATTATTCTACAAAATGAAGAGATTATAAACACTTAAGCCTTAAACTAGTTGTGAGGTTTTAATTACCTATCTTGTAAAAGCATATAGAATAATACCTGATGCATTAAAATGCTCAGGAAGTCTGTTATTATTTTCGTCACTCATCATTATCACTGTTATGGTTATTCTGATTTTTAGAGTTGTCAAAGGAAATTCAGGGACCCCTTGACTTTTATTCTTTTTTAAGTATCTGTCAAGATGATTATGAAAATTATTGTGAATCTGTGAAATTCATAAATGTCCCTATAATGTGTCTAGCTTTTCTCTCCTATTAGTTTTGCTGGGCACATGGTAAGGTCTTTGAATCCACTAATTTCTTTCTGAGATCTCAAATAGGTATTTCTATTCTGCAATCAAGAAATAACTTGATTGATTCTTCTTTTTGCTTTGTTTCTCTCTTTTTCAGAAACATATAATGTCTGTGTATTGGATTTCCTCACTGAGTTTCACAAGTGTCCTAAATTTTTCCCTTTCTTCTTAATTTTGTAAACTCTCTTTAATTTCCTTCTGTATCTGACTTTATTCAGTTTTTATTTACATATCTGATTTTATTCGGTTCTGATCTTGCCTGCTTCTAATACGTATTTTGCCTCTTCTATTACAGAACTATTACATTATTTCCTCATCTTTCTGTTTGTGCATATACTACAGTTCATATCTCTCTCTCTCTTGTCTCTCATTTCACCTTTCATCTCATCCTAAAGTCCATGTATTCTAAAATTTGATGGGGTGCACAAAGTAGATAGTGTAAATTTACTTCTGCTTCATTTCAAAAAGCTTGTTTTTAAATGATGTTTTTCTACTCTAAATTACCCTGTTTTCCTTGTTCCTTTAGGTTGAAAAATCTTTTTTGTCGCTCCGTGTTATTATTTATCTTTGAGTGAAAATTTGGATCTCCTGGCCTCACATTTGCTTAGAAGCACAAGAGTACATTACTCCCAACCTCCATTTTACCTTCCTGGTGAGAAACCATTTTCCAGACCTCATTTAGAAGGGCAGATAGATGCACTGTGGTCTTGTAAGGTCTTGTAAGACCCAACGAACTTGAGGGATGGGGCAAAAGAGCCCAAGCCCTGGGAAGGCCATGTCATG
>NW_011495027.1:14322953-14365183 GCF_000754665.1 Bison bison bison
TGTATTCAGCTAGAATTCTATTTACTATTCTAGTACAATATTTTACTACTGCATTTTCTATAGTATGCCTGTTTGCATAAACTTCACAACCTCCCAGTGAAGCCACAACTCAGTGTATCAGTCTTCAAAGAAAAAGAAATTCTAAGGAGAATGCTTCTGTCTGTCCTATGGCCCATTGCATTTGTTGCTCAGTCACCCAGTCATGTCCAACTCTTTGTGACCCCATGGACTGCAGCACGCCAGGCCTCCCTGTCCCTCACCATCTAGTGGAGTTTGCCCAAGTTCATGTTCATTGCATCGGTGATGCAATCCGGCCATCTCATCCTCTGACGCTGTCTTCTCCTTCTGCCCTCAATCTTTCCCAGCATCAGGGACTTTTCCAATGAGTCGTTTGTGCTCATCAGATGATCAGCTTCAGCATCAGTCCTTCCAGTGAATATTCAGGATTGATCTCCCTTAAGATTGACTGGTTCGATCTCCATGGTGTCCAAGGGACTTTCAGGAGTCTTCTCCAGCACCACAGTTTGAAGGCAATCAATTCTTTGATACAACTCCCACAGCCATACATGACCACTGGGAAGACCATTCAGTTCAGTTCAGTTCAGTCGCTCAGTCATGTTCGACTCTTTGCGACCCCATGAGTCGCAGCACGCCAGGCCTCCCTGTCCATCACCAATTCCTGGAGTTCACTCAAATTTATGTCCATAGAGTCAGTGATGCCATCCAGCCATCTCATCCTCTGTCGTCCCCTTCTCCTCCTGCCCCCAATCCCTCCCAGCATCAGAGTCTTTTCCAATGAGTCAACTCTTCACATGAGGTGGCCAAAGTATTGGAGTTTCAGCTTCAGCATCAGTCCTTCCAATGAACACCCAGGACTGATCTCCTTTATAGCCTTGACTACATAGACCTTTGTCGGCAGAGTAATGTCTCTGCTTTTCAACCTACTGTCTAGATTTGTCATCGCTTTCCTGCCAAGAAGCAATCATCTTCTGACTTCATGGCTACAGTCCCTGTCTGCAGTGATTTTGGAGCCCAAGAAGAGGAAAGCTGTCACTAGTTCCACCTTTCCCCTTCTAGTTGCCATGCAATAATGGGCCAGATGCCATGATCTTAGGTTTTTTTAATACCTAGTCTTAAGCCATTGCATTTAGTAGGTGTCAGTTGGGTTCTTGTCTGGAAAATCCCAGGGACGGTGCAGCCTGATGGGCTGCCGTCTATTGGGTCGCACAGAGTCGGACACGACTGAAGCGACTTAACAGCAGTAGCAGTAGCAGTTGAGTTCTACCAGCTACTTTGCTCTTTTCCTGCTGTTTTTACTACTGTGTTAGGGAAAGAGTGTATACCAAGCTGCAGTGATTTCTTTCAATTTTACTCCATCTGTATTATAGTTAATTCAGTCAAAATGGCAGTCAGGAAAATGGTAATGCTCCCGAATTTCCTGTTTTGGTACAGATTTTCCCTGCTTTTTGTTCATTGTATTTTATTTTTTGATCATTTCAACTTCTTAGGTTGAATTGTGAGAGCGATTAGAGAAGAAGGTTTCATGCATGTACTCAAGTTGTTATTGAAACTGAAAATACAGAGAAGCAAATATATTTCTGTCCATATTGCAAAAGTCTATGAATCCTACTATTACCAGAATGCATGCTTTTGAACCTACACTTACATTCATAATATCACTAATGTTTAGAGTATAAAAGGTAGCACTATCATAAAAGAATATTTAGAAAAGTTCAAAATAAATTTTACTAAAGGGCATAGCAATCACATCATTTGGTTTTGGAGAATTTACGTCACTGTCATGACAAAGTCTGAGAATTCATGGGAAGTTTCAGGGGGTTCATGGGAAGATATTTGAGGATACTGCAGCATTTTTCACAGAATTAGAAAATGGCCCAAGAGGGCCAGATGGCAGTCAATACCAGCTCGTCTGTGTCAGAAGGTAAAGATATCAACATGAGGCTTTTTGCCAGGATGTGGAGGCCACCATGCATTTCTCAAGATTGTAATCATTACACAGATGGTATTCCCAGAAGCTCCAGGCTGAATATGCTGCATAGCTCCTTGAGAGAGAAATCTTACATCAACTCTGAAAGAGGCTTTAGAACCCTCTCTGTTGAGGAGCTAAGCTCTACCACGAGAAGCTGCGTCTAAAGCCTTTGCCACCACTAGAACAGCCTGGCTGCAAGGATTTGTCAACACTGAGATACTCTCCATGGGCCCATCCTAAAATCATTCACTAAGATTCTTTTTTGTCCTAGGGAAATATTTTTTAATATTTAAGTATGTAGTCCAAAAAGAGGTTCTTGAAACAATTACAAATAGACTCTTGAAAGGAACATAGATACTTTTGACTACATTAAGCAAAGAAATGAGTTAACAGATTCAAAACTTTGAAAGATTAGTACCCCTTCCCAATTGTGCTTAATTCACACCAAGGAAGCAATTTTCTCATCTGAGAGAAGTTGACCTAAGTATTTTGGACAGGTACGGCAGCTGGTCAAAATGCTGAATTGTTGCTGCCCAACAATTCTTTGGCTTCATTCTCTGTAAAAGGCTTTAGCATTGAGAAGGGAACAAACTAAATGATATATGACAATCTTATAAATAGATCCATAACTCTAAAATATATCCAAGGCTGAATATTTCAAATGGCCTAGCTCCCATTAGTCAATTGCCTTAGCACCTCAAGTGTATGACAGCCTCACATTTCTTTCAGCATCATCTATTATTTCACTTCTCATTGACATGAAATTACCTTTGCAGAATTCAACCCATGAACATTCTAGTTTATTTTCAAATGGAATGTGTTTGCTGGATGTAGTGTTAAATATGACTCATACTTTAAACTCTTTCACAATTTGTTGTATTCAACAAGTTGAATAAGTGCTAAAATAGTATATGTAGACCTTGATCAACTATGCTGCTTGGGAGTCCAAAAAAAATCAAAATCATGCAACCTCAAAGGATTAGCTGGGCTGTTGGCTCCCTCATGGGGAAGGGAGTGATTTTTTTGCACCCTGCCATGAAACGGACTGCCACATATACCCCCTCCAAGCTAAGGATAGAATGCAAACAGAAGGCTCCTCCTGTTACAGTCCTCATTAGTGTAGTTTGTTGTTTGCTTTTTTTCTTTTAATGTTTAGTTGACATATAGCATTATTTTGTTTCAGGTATACTACCTAATCATATTTGTATACACTGCAAAATGATCACCACAGTCAGTCTGGTTCCCATCTGTCACCATACCTAGTTATTAACCCCATTAGTTATTATTGCTCTCTCTTTAGTTATGTGCAGAACATCCAGAGGTGACTGAAAGCAAGGAAACACACTCTCCTTTCTTATGTTAACAGAGACCTTTAATATCAATAAGAACATTATCTCATTTAATCTTCATAGGAACTTAGAGAAGTAGATTCTATTATTGTTGCTGTTACACAGATGAAGAAACTGAGGTATGCAGAGATTAAACAACTTGTTCAAGCTTACATAGCCCATAAGTGGTAGAGCCAGAGTTCAAACCAAAGCCTTGAGCCTAAAGCCCACTGGTGACCCCTCTGCTCAGCTCTGCTGCCATCTGATATAATACACATTTAGCTGATGAAGGGACCTCCTGCAGGAGGGACTTCTGAGACACAAATCAGTAGATATCAAGGATCAGTTACATTTAAGGGGTTCCTTTTCTTGGCTCCTCTGGCATGAGTTTGAATTCAACAGTCTGTCCCTGGTGTGTGTTCTTACTGCTCCTCCTAAGACCTAGTCTTGGGTTTCTTTTAGCTTTTCCCTGGTATCTCTGCCAGGCACTTGTCAAGGCCCCTCCTTGATCTACGAATGGAGACATCTTTTCCTGTCTGGGCCCAGACCTTTTGACTTTGGGAGAGCCTGGGTGAGGATGGTTGCTTCGTGTACTTAACTGGAGACCTTCCTGGTTCAGCCCACTGAATGTTTCTTTTAACTCTGAGGTTTCATGTGTTACTCACTCTCCTTAAACTGAATTCCAATATAATCAGCTCTTCTTGCCATTGTTGTCTCTCTTCCCATCCTACACCCCACCCTCCTGCCCTCCCTGTCATCACCTAATCTTACTTCTTTTCTATTTATCTCTCCTTTCCTTCATCCTAATCCTTTTCAAATTGCTGTTTTTCAGGCCCTTAACCTCCATTCATCTCTGCTCTTTTAAGCTTCTTTCTCACTTCTGTCAACACACAGGTTCCCTGAAAGTGCACTTGCCCTTCTGCCTCTGTTTCAGCAACCCCCTGACACCTGACCAACCAGGTATTCCATTCTCTCTCCTCTCCCCCGAGCAGGAGCATTCACATCTCCATTTCAAGGTTTCCTGTCACTTAATAAATATCCCTTGGCATGTTGAAAGACAGCTATCACCTGGCTCTGGTATAAAGGCCATCAGCACACATCCTTGGAAATATTAAAATTATTTATATTTAATATTGTTTACCCCCCATTTCCAGAACTTTAATCCACACTCACTTTTTTAGATACAGATGCTATTTCATTTGTTCAGGGCCATCATCTCACAAGCTTGAGCTTTTTATACAAATATTCTCAGTGTTGCAATGTTTCATAAGCAATATATTCCATAGCCAGGGCTTGGTAGAGAAAAAGACAAATTAAATATCTATCTTGGTTTTGAATGTTTTGCATATTCATTGGTAGCAAACTATGTTCTAAGCATAGTTTCAGACAGGGCAGGACACAACCCCAGCAGCAGGAAATAGACAGGAGAAAGTCTAGGCAGATGGCGAATGTGCATCAGGGGAACATCAGGAGTGAGCAACAGGTGTGCTGGCAAGGAAGGTAAATGCAGCATCAGGAGCCGGGTTGGCAGCAGGCAGTCAATATTGGGGAAATCTGGCAACAGGTAAGAGAAGCCAACCACAAACACTAAAAGTTCAGGTTCATAAAAAGTTCATTAAATGACTCAGGTGGCAGGACAGGATCATAGCAGTGGAGGATATAGGATTCTAAGCAGAGGCAGAAACATGGGGGTACCAAGGATTTATCCCAGTTATTGGAATTGAGATTCAAAATAGAATTTTCTTCACAAAGAAGGTGATGGTTGGATGGAAAGTCAACAAGCCTGACCTAGGGATGAAACCACTGAATTACTGCCTTCCTCTCAATTCCACCCGTCCAAAGACTGAAAATGGAATCCACCTTCCAGGTGGAAGCCAAGTAGCTTAGCTCTCCAGTTCAAGGCAAATGAGCCCACCAGACAGTTACCTAGTGAAGCGAGTGGCTGGCAGGTTACAAGGAGGGTGATATTAGGAGCACAGGCAGCTTCTGGGACTGCTGGATTGCCCCAAATCCTAATCTCTTATAAGAGTTTTTCTGGCCCAGACTCCAGCCTCCCAGTGGAGATCTGCCTACCTGTCTTTAGGATGTGTCCCAGAGCCACCTGCTCAACAAATCCATACATCCAAGGCTTAAGATAACTACTTCTGATTGGCACTAGAAGAGCTTCCCAGGTGGCACTCTTGACAAAGAACCCACCTCCCAATGCAGGAGATATAAGAGACACGGATTCAATCCCTGGGTCAGGAAGATCCCCTGGAGGAGGGCATGGCAACCCAATCCAGTATTCTTGCCCAGAGAATTTCATGGACAGAGGAGCCTGGCAGGCTACAGTCCTTTGGCTCTCACAGAATCGGACACAACTGAACCAACTTATCACGCATGCACACATAGGCACTGGAAAGAAAATTTGCCCTGGCAGGATCATCTTACATGCCTTTGACAGATAAGTTACAGTTATGGAACCCATCAGACATACAGTTCATAGATAGTAACAAGACTTCCAATATACCTTGTGGTTAGAGTGGATGCTTGGTAAATATTGATTGATCTTGTCATTATCTTTAGGTTTCCAGAGAAGAAGAAGCTTGATTCTAACCAGGTCCCTGGCTACTGTCATTTATCCAATAGAAATATAAAGTAATCTTGACCTCAGTCTATTCCTTATTAATATTCAAGCATTGAGTATTATTATATAAAGGAATAATTCCCTGAAAGCAGGGAGACCTGCCATAAAGGTTTGCTGACTGTAATGTCTACAACTCAAAATGCAAAATATCTACTGTCTGGGAAGTTGTCCAGCTTTTCAGTGCTGGCAAGTTGCTGAGTTATCCAGGTAAATACTGTTATTTAAATACAAAGAACGGTGTGTCTGTGCACCAGCTATTTGAATGTTAATTGTTTCAGAATTAAATGAACTTTTAATGACTCTTATTTGTATGTTTCTCTGTAAAGTCATTTCTGCCAAATAAATCATGCCCAGTTGAGCATGGCAGAAACTTGCACTTTTTGCCGTCGTGAGCAGCCTGGAGACCCTCATTTCCACTGCCACAGAGCAAATACTGGTGCCTCTCTGCCATTCAGGCATACCCAAGGTGACCAATAAATGCTTGAAATGCCTCTACTTTATCCAAGCAGGAGGTAGAAAGAAGCAATCCATTTCATTTAGAGTTGTGAGCATCACTTTGGCATCAAAATGACAGATGATCCTTCTCCATGTGTGAAGCATGCTGGAGTTAGCGGGCTATGTACCAGGGCTATAAAAACTTGGAAATGTCAACGGCATTTCCAAGCATCTGCTCGCTCTAGCCCCACATTTCTGGGCAACAGCAAAAATTCTCCAGGATGATACATTCAAGCCCCAGTCTTCCAGCATAAACTGTCAGGAGAAATTTTAAATTTACATCAAAGAAATTAGGTGAATCATCCTCCTCTCTCCTGTTACTGCTCCACGGGGGTCTCCAGGATGAAATGAAATTGTGGTTACATTTCCAAATGGGTTATAAACCCAATACAACTCTCCTAGGAGACTCACAACTTATGCTTCCTGGTTCCCTGATACACTGCTGCATCTCTAAAGTTACTCTGTATACATTCAGTGTAGCAGGGAGCCTTGGGGAAAAAAGCAAAAATAAAGGAGGAGAATGCTGTTGATGGATGGTTGAGAGTTTAGTGGACCTTATTAAACACATATGCGTGCACACACACCCACACACACACATACAAACACACACAGACTCTCCAACCCAGCGTCACCATTTCCTGAATCATTCTGTCCCTTTATATGCTGATATAATGGCATAGTAGTATACAGCTAAATAACAGCTCTCCACCTCTGACAGTAAATTTACACCCTGTGAAGCCTTCTTTATTTTTGTGACTACTGAGTTTTCAATGGGTCTTCCCTTCACAGCTTTCAAAGATGGGAGTTTATTGGTAGTGATAATCCTAAATCTAACTAGACTTTGTAACCAAAGTTTTTGAGTAGATACTTATGTTAGCCAGAGGAGAATTTCCAACTGGAGTCAGAATCACTTCCTTTTGATAAGACCTACTCCTTGCCTCGTGCCAGAAACAATGGCAGGAACCCCCCAAATGGCTCCCAAGTGACGGCCTCTGTCATGTCCTGGTTCAGCGTCCAGGGAATTACCTAGATACACATAGCTGTCTCTAGCTATTTTTAGAAAACAGACAATAACCACAACATAAACTACACTAAGCGTGGCATGTCACCGAGATGATTGCTAATTTAGAAACACACATTTAAATAGACATTCATTTTCTCCTACTGTTCCCAGGCAGAGGACCAGGAAGAAATTAATTGCCTAGGAGAAGAAAGAGCGTAAGTAAAATAAAATCATAAAATCAAGCTTCTCTTTTAGAAATAACCACATATGAATTTTGAAAAACACTTTTAGGTTGCCCAGTTAACTGACTACTCAGTTTCCTCTGCAGTTGTCTGAAACTGCAGTCAAGACACAAAACACACTTTTCCAGTCATGATGGTACACTTCCCTGGCCGTTCCTGTGATGTATGCACTCCTCTACTCATCATGAAGTTTTTGATTAATGTGCAGTTAATCTTTCTTCCTGCTAATAGACTAAAATATTTCTCATCAAGGAAAAAATGATCAGACTACTGATACAAGTGGTTTTTGAGAAGTCCATTTATAATGCAACACCTTCAGCAAAAATTCTCTATTTCAAAAAAAGAAGAAAAACTAAAATTGATATCTTTAGTCTTTAACAACTCTCTCCCACTCCTTCTCTTGGAGCAGGGGCCTCTGGTTGGCAAAAGTGGAGAGAGGAGGGTGGGAAAGAAAGCAAAGTAGAGTTTATAGGGGACGCCAAAGGGGCCATACTCCATATTTTTTGTTGTTTAATCACTAAGTCATGCCCGACTCTTCTGTGACCCCATGGGCTGTAGCCAGGCTCTTCTGTCGATGGGATGTCCCAGGCAAGAATACTGGATGGCAAGAATACCATTTCCTTCTCCAGGGGAATCTTCCTGACCCAAGGATCAAATCTGCATCTCCTGCATTGGCTGACAGATTCTTTACCACTGAGCTACCAGGGAAACCATGCTCCATATTAGGCCCTGGATTAACTCATGTATCACTTAATTCCCATAGCAGCCTTTCAGAACAGGTATCATAATCCTGATTCTACTATTGAGAAAACTGAGCTTCATTTACTCATGTTGAGTACCCCGAGGTCATGCAGCTAGCACGTGGTGAGAGTTGGCGTCAAAGCGGTATTCCTCTAATGGTAAACGCCACGCTATTGCCATCCCATACATGGTATTGTGCATTCACAGCTTGAGCATTTAAAAAAAGCATGTCATTAAAGATGTTAATGTGAGACTAACTCCTATAAAAATGTACAATGTTTTCTGGTTAGCTGAATTAAGGGTGTAAGATATTCATACAGATATTAAAACAGAAAATAATGTTCAGGGCTAATCTTTCCATGAGATCTTTAAAGCCCCAAAGACATAGAGGTCATCAGTGAGAAGATCAGAAGTGTTTTACTCACAGGACCAATGCTGACACTTAAATAGATACCTTGAAAACCCATTGTTTATGTCCACTTCAATCCACCAATCACTAATTCTGGGTCAGATAATACAAGCAGCAATAATTCTTGATGTGAATGCCAAAATTGGGGGCCAAGTCTATGAGGGATGTAGGCTGACAGTGGCCAATCTATCCTTGAGGAGAGCATGAAACCCTGAGAGAATGACAGATGTAAGGAAATGACACAGCACTGACAATCAGGCGGTATGAATTCTAATCCTTATTTGCCATAAGACTTTAGACAATTCATTTAACCTCTCTTGGCTTTGTTTCCTCATCTCTTAAATAAGGGTCTTATATCAACTGTCTTTAAGGTTTCCTGCAGATGGTTTTATGCTTTGAAGTCTGTGTTTGACAAAGTGGAACTAGGAAAGAGTTCAGAGTTGGGGCACAGAGAAGGCTGTGCTGAAGTTCAGATTTGCAGCACAGCAAACAGCAAAGACAGAACTTCAAAGTCTCATTGTTCCAGGCCAAAAGATCAAAGCAAAGAAGCCAAAACCAAGGCAAAAGCTAGCATTACAGTGACAGGATACCAGCAGTAAGAAGGATATAAGGAACAATTTTTTAAAGTTTTATCCCAAGCTTTCTTTCCTCACAAACTTAAAAATTAATCCTTAATGAGGGCTAATGTTAGGATGGCAGGTGGAAGTAACAGGCATATCTAGTTAGAATGAGAAATAGTCTCAAAGAAACGTTTCTAATTCCTTCATATTGACACACTACTTTTATTGTCTCTAAATACAATTATGAGGGTGATTTCCAAGCATTTGGTATCAGTCTCAGCTCTGCAATCCCCATTTTCTTAAAGGAACAGAACTAAGGAAATCAATAAACCACAGAGACATTTTAATAAATCCTTCTAATAAAGGAATTTGGGTCCTTAGGTTTTTCCTTGAGGGAGATTGGTTTAACTGACTTAGAGTAGTAGCAGCTTGATTTATGAAGAATTTTTTTTTAATCTACACTGCATTTTAAATCACTTTTGTTAAGAACCACCATCTCACTTACCCAACTTTAAACAACAGAGCCCAGCCAAGTGGTACAGAATGTGGATTTATTCATTTTACAATTGCATGATTTGTTGAGGAAGAAGAGTAGATAATTTGGGAATTTCTTTGGGTTTGCTAACTACCTTCAAAGTTACAGGACAGAGTTCTTTGACTATGAGAAGAAATTTGTGCACACATACATAAAATATGTATTAATATATATTAACAATAAATATATTTAATATTTTAAAATATAACTATATAACTAATTTATTATTAAATTCTATATACTATAATATGAATTATGTTAATATAATACATTATGTATGTGTGTGTGTGCTTTGACTTTTATGTCTAAAAGCAAAACAAGGAATTCTAGGTTAATAAGCATAGTTCACAAATAAATATATACAAAAATGAACCTTGTAGCACTCATTTTGATAGAGAGTAGTAGTTAATAACCCAAATATTAATTAAGTATAAATTGGTAATGAATAAAACACTGTCCAATCTTACAGCAAATACTATTTAGCTGTTGAAAATATAGACATGAATTTGGGTGTCTGGACTTGCACAAACAACCAAACTACAAGATTAAGTGACTGAAATATTGCAACACATGCATGTGTTCCCATGTTGGTATATACATAAGAAATTTAGAACGGTATGTATCATCATGTTAATAGTTCTTTCTGGAGATGCCTGTTCAGTTGCTTCAGTCGTGTCCAACTGTTTGTGACCCTATGGACTGTAGCCCTCCAGGTTCCTCTGTCCATGGAATTCTCCAGGCAAGAATACTGGAGTGGGTTGCCATGCCCTCTTCCAGGGAATCTTCCTGACCCAGGGATTGAACCCACGCCTCTTAAGTCTCCTGCATCAGGAGGTGGGTTCTTTACCACTAGAGCCATCTGGGAAGCTCTATGAGGATGGAGCTTTATTTTCTATATGATACATTTTCTGTTACATGCAAATTAATTACAACTTCATATTACTATTCTAATCAGAAAAAAAATTGAAAGGAAAAAAAAGGTGCGAGAAGGCTACCCATACACTTGAACTTCCCAGGTGGCAGAGTGGTAAAGAAGCCACCTGCCAAGGCAAGAGACACCAGAGATGCTGGTTCTACCCATGGGTTGGGAAGGTCCTTTGGAGAAATAAACAACAACCCATTCCAGTATTCTTGCCTGAAAAATTTCAGGGACAGAGGAACCTGGTGAGTTACAGTCCATGGGGTCATAAAGAGTTAGATGTGACTGAGCATGAACACACTACTCTTCACTACTATAGTGGCTACTCATAGAGGTATATGCTTCTTGACGTCTTAGTCTAAGTTAAGTACTAGAGAAGAGTTTGGCAGCATGCTATTTGTCTCATTTCAGAGGACTGATTATTTTTTAAATTTTTATATAAGGTATCTAACATATAGAACAGTCTTATGGACTCTGTGGGAGAGGGAGAGGGTGGGAAGATTTGGGAGAATGGCATTGAAACATGTAAAATATCATGTATGAAACGAGATGCCAGTCCAGGTTTGATGCACGATACTGGATGCTTGGGGCTAGTGCACTGGGACGACCCAGAGGGATGGTATGGGGAGGGAGGAGGGAGGAGGGTTCAGGATGGGGAACACATGTATACCTGTGGCGGATTCATTTTGATATTTGGCAAAACTAATACAATTATGTAAAGTTTAAAAATAAAATAAAATTTTTTAAAAAGGCATTAAAAACTATAAAAAAAAAAAAAAACCTATTTGAACACATTCCCTTAGAGGGGAGTTAAGCTAGAGAACTATGATAAAATCTTACAGGTGATTAAACTTCAGCAGTACCAAATATTTCAGGACCTATAACTCAAACCAAACCCCAATTTTTCAATCCATTAATGAATACAAACAGAGGGATGGAGGAGATGTTAGAAACATATACGCCCATTCAAAATGAGGTTGAACTTGAACAACTATTTGACATAGAGTTTCCAGATCAATTGATATAGTTACCTAGAACTGTGCAAGCTGTTTCACCTCATAAGCTGTTGCCAGTTTTATTGCTTTAAACATATTCCACAAATGATCAAGAGGAACAGTGCATTAAGAGTCTGGCCTGAAAGCCAGGAGACCTGAACTCTAGACCCAACTCCACCAGGGATAAGCCAGCTGTGTGATGATGACCAATCCACTTTCCCTTCCCTCTCTGGTCTCAGTTTCCTTGTAAGTATTACACTGCCTTTTGTCTACATTATTTTCCACTGAGTCTATTTCACATCACAATGAGTCTGAACTGCCTACCTTGCTGATTGCTGAATCTTGAGCATTGAAAATGTTGTTTGCTATATGGAAGATGCTTAACAAATACATGTTTCAAAGGCAAATTCTTTAGTTGTGCACTATAAGGCTTTTTATGAATGACTTTTCTTTCAGCATAACTCGGAGTAAAAGGGAGGAACAGTGAATAAAGACCAGGCTCTATTTCTTGGACTAGAGAACTTCTTTACCTAAAAACCAAAACCAAACAAACTAAACCAAAAACCTATGGCAAAGCCAACATGCAGTCTCATTCTGCACCAGAAACCTCACTGCAAGCCCTGCAAAGTGTCTGATGAGAAGGTTATACAAACAAAGCCAAGCCTACTCGGAATCTCACTCAGAGCTCCAATAATTGGACTCCCTCCTCCTTGCATTTCTTTTCTCATTTTTTTCCCGCTGTCGCTGAAACCTGCCCTATAAATCAGATTTAATTATCTATAAAATTTGGTGTAGAAAAGGATTTACTCATTAAAAATGTTCATCAACTTGCTACCCACGTTCCAGACTAATAGAAGCGGAAAAGGAACGCCATGGAAACACCAGACGGGCTGGGGAGATAAGCGAGCTTTGAAATACCTGAACCTCAATTAAATAGCAAGTGCCAGTTTCTGTATTTGCCTTTTCAAATATCATATCAGGAATAAGTAAATGTCACCAAATCATCAGCCTGTTTTCCTCTCTTTTCTTTTTAGGTTACTTGCTGCAACAGGTTTTTTTTTTAAATGGGTTTTCTGAGTTAACCTCCTTCGCCTGTGTGTTCCCTAAGATAGCCTCTCTGGATTGTGTGTGTGTGTGTGTGTGTGTGTGTGTGTGTGTTTGCAAAATGTCATAATACTCACTACAGTCAAACACAAGGACTCATGTCTAGTCAAAGAGTGAAGAGCAGTTAATTAATGAGAGCTGAGGGAGGCAGTGAGGAAACATTGGAGAAAAACATTGCCAGTAGAAGATCAAAGGGGAAATGTCTCAGATCAGTTCATGATAAATCAACAGTCCTTAGAGGTAGTAGCCCTGGGACAGATGGTGCTGACTGCCAACTAACTTAGATTTCGTGTGGGTGGCCACGGCAGTGGCGGGGGAGGGGAGGGCCGGGGAGGGAGTGGTTTGTTAAGGTAGTTGAAGCAGGGCGTGTGGGAACTTGGAGAGAACGTTAGAGTGACTTTAACAAGGCAAAGCTCCTATCTCAAACTGCACATCGGTTTCCAAGAAACTCTCCATTTGTGAAAAGGCAGAGATCTAAAACTTTTTCTCCTTTTCTCGCACATGACAGGATTTTTGTCGTGACTTTCCTAAATCCTCCCTGAGCCAAGAAAGAAAGTGCCCACAGAAGTGGGAGGGAAAAGACACATGGAGGGCGACGAGGAAGCCTGCCTGCAGCAGCCAGCCTTCCCTTCTGGCCCCTCACTTCCTTCCAGAGAGAATGTCTTTCCTTGACAGGGCCTGCCTCCTGTCATTTCTTCCCAACACTCTGCCCAACCCTAGAAATCTGGATTTTCTTTTTAAAGAAAGATGTCTAGAGAGAAAAATAGACCAGGAACAGCCAACAGAAAATACATCACAGCTTGTTGATACAGTCCTGTCAGATATGTCAAGTGTCAGTGGTGAGGCTCACTTTTTACGTCTAAGGATTGGTTTCCTTTCATTTCACTTTGTATGTTCGTTGTGTTTGTCCCTAGTAGATGTCTTCTTTTGTTACCTGTCCCAACAATCTCTCGCTGAGTCATCCATTCTGCGATTTATCTAATCTCATGAACTCACCCTTGGAGAAGGAAATGGCAACCCACTCCAGTGTTCTTGCCTGGAGAATCCCATGGACGGAGAAGCCTGGTAGGATGCAGTCCATGGGGTCGCACAGAGTTGGACACGACTGAAGTGACTTAGCAGCAGCAGCAGCATGAACTCACCCAAACTGGCCCAAAATAAGTTTGGGGATATTTTAGAAAAGCAGATTTGCTCCAATTGCTGTCTACTCACTAACAGGACAGGTCTATGCTCTCAACTCACATACAGTATTTGAATATTCATTATCTTGACAATAAAACTAGAAGATTCTACAGCCACTCCATCCAAACTGATTGTCTGACTGAGTAAGTGGGCTTGGTGTTGGCTCAGTTTTTGCCCCATGAGAACTGAAGTGAAAAAACAAAGGATGCTATAGCAATGACTTTTCTCTGTACACCACTGTTTTGGGAATACATTGCATACATAGCTCCACAAGATGATGAGAAACACATACACAGGAATCTTATTTTATTTATTTCATATCATTAATGCCTGGGGCTTTCCAGGTGGTGTTAGTGGTGCCAGTGCAGAAGATGTAAGGGACAAGCGTTCGATCCCTGGGTCAGGAAGATTCTCTAGAGGACTGCACAGCAACCCACTCCAGTACTCTTGCCTGGAAAGTCCCATGGACAGAGGAGCTTGGCAGGCTACAGTCCATAGGTTCACAAAGAGTCAGACATGACTGAGGCAACTTAGCATGCATGCATGCATCATTAATGCCTAAGAACCAGAGATCAAATTGCCAGCATCCATTGGATCATAGAAAAAGCAAAAGAGTTCCAGAAAAACATCTACTTCTATTTTATTGACTACGCCAAAGCCTTTGACTATGGATCACAGCAAACTATAGAAAATTCTTAAAGAGATGGGAACACCAGACCATCTGACCTGCCTCTTGAGAAATCTGTATGCAGGTCAAGAAGCAACAGTTAGAACCAGACATGGAACAACAAACTGGTTCCAAATAGGGAAAGGAGTACATCAAGGCTGTATATTGTCACCCTGCTTATTTAACTTACATGCAGAGTATATCATGTGAAGGGCCAAGCTGGATGAAGCATAAGCTGGAATCAAGTTTGAGAGGAGAAATACCAATAACCTCAGATACACAGATGACACCACCCTAATGGCAGAAGGCAAAGAACTTAAGAGCCTCTTGATGAAAGTGAAAGAGAATAGTGAAAAAGCTGGCTTAAAACTCAACATTCAAGAAGCTAAGATCATGGCATCTGATCCCATCACTTCATGGCAAATAGATGGGGAAACAATGGAAGCAGTGAGAGACTTTATTTTGGGGGGCTCCAGAATCACTGCAGATGGTGACAGCAGCTGTGAAATTAAAAGACACTTGCTCCTTGGAAGAAAAGCTATGACCAACCTAGACAGCATATTAAAACGCAGAGACATTACTTTGCCAACAAAGGTCCATCTAGTCAAAGCTATGGTTTTTCCAGTAGTCATGTATGGATGTGAGAGTTGAACTGTAAATAAAGCTGAGCACAGAAGAATTGATGCTTTTGAACTGTGGTGTTGGAGAAGACTCTTCAGAGTCCATTGGACTGCAAGGAGTTCAAACCAGTCAATCCTAAAGGAAATCTGTACTAAGCATTCATTGGAAAGACTGATGCTGAAGCTGAAACTCTAGTACTTTGGCTACCTGATTCAAAGAACTGACTCACTGGAAAAAACCCTGATGCTGGGAAAGATCAAAGGCAGGATAAGGGGATGACAGAGGATGGTTGGATGGCATCACTGACTCAATGGACCTGAGTTTGAACAAGCTCCAGGAGTTGGTGATGGACAGGGAAGCCTGGCATGCTGCAGTCCATGGGGTCGCAAAGAGTCAGACATGACTGAGCAACAGAACTGAACTGAACATTTAGAAAGATTTTAATTCTTTGAATAAATGAACAAATCACCTTTATGATGTAAGAGCTGTGGAACCATCTTGCTCAGATGCAAAAACTAAAACTTTAACATCCCCAGCCTTTTGGCCTTCTGGGTGCATCTCATTACTTAAAATGCAAGACACTATATGTGATGACTCTTCATATTTCATAAGCCCTCTGTTCTCCATTCTTTGCTGTCACTATTTTGTTGTTATCCTTTCTTCTGTTGCAAGTAGCCATAAGAAAGCAACTATTCAATTCACTGTGCTGTCAGTAAAGAGAATCTTTGGGTTTCATTCAGTCATGAGTATCTGCTAAACCTGAAAATTTGTGGCACTCAATTTTTGCTGACACTAAATGTGAGTGCATGCACTGGGAGTAGGGTAGAGTAAAAAGTTGCAAATGAAAGAAAGGAGGAGGGTAAGATGATAAGAATCAACTAGAGTGAGGAAAGCCTTGCTGTTCGTTCAATCACTGTTTATCATTTATTTACTCTAGACCCAAACTGTGCTATTCTCTTGCAATGCAATGGTAAACAGAACACAATCCTTGTTCTCCGAGACTTAAAAATCTAGTGGGGGCCGTTGTTTGTGGAGAAGGGAGTGGCGACCCACACCAGTATTCTTTCCTGGAGAATTCCATGGACAGTGAAGCCTGGTGGGCTACAGACCATGAGGTCACAAAGACTCTGGACACCACTGAGTGACTAAAGCTTTCTCTTTTATTGTATGTAACCCACGTAGCCTTACTGATTCCACTACCCTGCAAATCATACCCTACAAGTCGTTATTAGACCCCAAACTTTCTCCTAGTGTTGAGGATAACTGGTAATAGATGAAATCTCCCAGAACTTGAGCCATGAGCTTGACTTTGTTATGCAGTGTTGAGCTCTATGATTATTATTCCATGCTAATAGGCTTACTGCTACTGCCCAAGTAAATTCTGAACATGCTCCTTAGGAGTGGCAGAATCTGATGAAATCCAGCACAGGACCAGTTAAAAACAGTTGGCAGCCATCATTGTCTTTCCAAATTATGCAAATATGACAGTTGGCCTTCATTGGCAGAGAAGACTGACACCTCCATCAAATGATTGAAGGAGTTTCAAAGCCCATCCTTTCCTAAAAATATCCACTTCAAATTATCAGATGTAAAATAAGCTACAAGGTTATATTGTACAGCATGGGGAATATCGTAAATATTTTATAATAACTATAGAGTATAATTTTCAAAAATTGTGAATCACTCCATTGTACACCTGTCACTTACATAATGTTGTACAGCAATGATATTTCAATATATATTCCCTTCAAACCAGCCACAAAATTCTTTTTTAATTTATTTTTCAGGTATAATTGATTTACAGTGTTGTGTTAATTTATGCTGTACAGCAAAGCGATTCAGTTATATGTATATACACATTGTTTTTCATCTTCTTCTCTGGTATGGTTTGTCACAGGATATTTTCTTCCCCAGGTGTCTCAGGGGTAAAGAATCTGCCTGCCAAGCAGGAGATGCGAGTTTGACCCCTGGGTCAGGAAGAGCCACTGGAGAAGGAAATGGCAACACACTCCAGTATTCTTGCCAGAAAACCCTATGGATAGAAGAGCCTGGTAGGCTACAGTATATAGAGTCTCAAAGAACTGAACGTGGCTTAGTGACTAAACAACAATAACAATTCTTTGTTTGGTTACTCTGGGTCTTCATTGTCGCCGGCATGCTTTCTCTAGCTGTGGTTCACGGGCTTCTCATTATGGTGGCTTCTCTTGCTGAGGAGCACAGGCTCTAGGCGCATGGGCTCAGTAGTTGCAATACACTAGCTTAGTTGCTCCTCAGCATGTGGAATCTTCCCAGACCAGGGATCAAGCGCATGTCCCCTGCACTGACAGGCAGATTCTTATCCACTATACCACCAAGGAAGTCCCGTCATAGGATATTAAATATAGTTCCCTATGCTATACAGTAGGATCCCATTGTTTATCCATCCTATATGTAATAGTCTGCATCTGCTAATCCCAAACTCCCAATTTATCCTTCTCCCACCTACCTTCCCCCTTGCCAGCCACAAAATTCTTGATGCCCCTCCAGGAAAGGCACTTTGTCCGTATTAAGTCATCAGATGCCTGGAAAGAAATTTCATGATCAGATTTTACCCATTATCAGGAATTAGCTTATTTAATTAACCCACTACCCTCTCTCCTCCTGACTTCCTACCTTCATCCCCACCCATTCCCACCTCAATTTTGCTCAAGTAGCTCCAAGCCCAAAACTGGGGATCGGAGTCTGGTGGCCATGATTAATCCTTAGTGGAAGAAGGACATCTGTTTATTTTAGAGTGCTTATACGTATCTCAGCGGGGAGTTTTACTTTGGGTCTGGGGATATTTAAAGAAAATGCAAACAAAGAATTGCTGAAAACAAATTTTCCCCATATCACAATTGCGTGAGCTCCCTCCCTGATCTGCATGTGATAGCTCTTCTCCTACTCAAATCTCAAGGCTGGTTCAGAGCTCTCTAGAATGTCTGCTACAGGCACAAAAGCCCCATTAGAATGCTTGACAATCTAACCCATGCAGTTTCTCTCTCACTAGCAGCTACACTAAGTGGCATCCAAACCTTGGTGATGAAGAGACATCTGCATACACACTGGTTTTGAAACATAAAGCACTGGAGGAGTTATGAGCTGTCAATCATTTCATCTGTTCTCAGTCCTGTGTTTATTCAGAAATAATTTTTGAGGCTGCAGGAAGTGTTGTTTCTAACTGATGAACGAGTTTGAACACTAAGAATGAAGAATGATTGATGTTCTTTGAGGTAGGCTGGGAAACTCTCCATCCACTAGAGGCAGCCACAGCTCAGGATGCTGATAAGGTTCTGACACAGAGAGTGAGTGATGAGTGGTGTGTAATGTCTGCTGAAAATGAGAAGCCATGACAACAGTGTGAGGAGGAATCCTCTAAACACAAATCCTAGGGCTCCACGCAAGCAAGTTAATAGCTCTGATATCTGACTTGATCTATGGCAGAAACCCCTTGTCAGGATCACTTTTCCTCTTCTGTTGAAACAGACTGTAAAGGTAAAGACTCATTAATTGGTAATAAAATCCTCTTTGATTTACTGATTGGTTGGTAATTTGGGGATTTTCCAAATTTGGAATATGTAATTCAGTGTATTTTCCAACTGGTTGTATGTTCCAATTTACTAGAGAAAAGGACAAGAACTTGTAGAATACTAAAACTATTAGAGTCTAGGAAATAAGGATCCTATCTTGGGATTCATACTGGGAAGAAAACAACACTGAGATATGGTCCAGCCAGCTTTCCTGAGCCCTGGTCTCAGGATTCAGGATGCTGCTTTATTACAAACCCATCCTTTCTGACAACTACAGAATTCTTTTATTCATTGTCCATTGATAGCCCACTAGCTGGCTATCTCTGGCAATGCCTTATCATTTCTCTCCACAAACTCCCCACCCTATGTGCAGCAGCTGTATGGATGTACACATTCAATAACACTGGGTTGCGGCATCTTCCATACCAGGCATGGTATTGGCTCCAATTATAGACTGGTCGACAAAACAAAAAATGCTCTCTGTCTGTGAGGAGTTTACACTCCAGCAGAAGTCAGAGGCACTGAATGTAAAATATACATTTCAATCTGAAAGACCAGATGCACAGAAGAGATCAATGAGAAGAATCTAAAGGACTCATGAAAGATCTCTCTGTGGAAGTTATATTTTAGTTGAGATGTGAAAATTGAATAGAAGGCCAGGCAAAAGACAGGTGAGTGAGTGGAAACATTCTAGGCAGAGGGCACTGCATGTGGTAAGAACCCGTGGCAGGTTATAGAGGTTACATTGATGTAACCTGTATTCCTTAGACAACTGAGATCATTCAAATTCAATGAATACCATCTTTATAAATAAATAATGAAATTTATTATAGGGACTTATTATAAATCCTGTCCTCCTCTGGAGGAGGAAATGGCAATCCACTCAAGTATTCTTGCCTGGGAAATCCCATGGACAGAGGAGCCTGGTGGGCTACTAAAAGAGTTGCCTAAGGCAATGGCACCCCACTCCAGTTCTCTTGCCTGGAAAATCCCATGGACGGAGGAGCCTGGTAGGCTGCAGTCCGTGGGGTCGCTAAGAGTCGGACACGACTGAGCAACTTCCCTTTCACTTTTCACTTTCATGCATTGGAGAAGGAAACGGCAACCCACTCCAGTGTTCTTGCCTGGAGAATCCCAGGGACGGGGGAGCCTGGTGGGCTGCCATCTATGGGGTCACACAGAGTCGGACACGACTGAAGCGACTTAGCAGCAGTAGCAGCAGCAATGAAAGAATCAGGCACAACTGAGCAACTAAACAACAGCTGCCCCCTCACTGACTTTGGATTCTCAGGACTCATTAACCAGCATCTTTGGGTTCCCTCCTCTGGCCTCATCCTCACTCCTTAAAAAATGGATATATCTTTTTTAGTAACAGTGATAATGATACAGGACAATCTGTTGGGGTATGAACATATGACTTGAACTTACTGCTATGGAAAACAAGAGGGATTAGAAAGATGGTGGAGGCAGGGCATGTGGGTACTGGGAGAGAATGTTAGAGTAATTATGACAAGGCAGAGCTTCTAGCTCCCTTTCTCCCCTTCATGGGAAGCACAGCTAGCCTTTATCTTTTAAGGTCTCTCTCTCTTTCTTTTCTATTAGAAGGTAATTAAAACAGCTTACTTTTGTATCAGAGACCCCCTAAAAGTCTGCCGTTGTGCAAAATGTCAGTCAATCAAAATGCCCATCAAGAGGAAAAAAGTATTGTTGGTTAAAGAGAAAGGATGATTTGCCTTGTTGGCACTGATAAAGACATCTTTGGCATTCTCCCATTCAGAAACTTATAACCAGGCACCATGGTCTATAAAACTCAGTCTAAAACGAGTTCGACTCATATCTTCTGCTAAACTGAACCTTCAATCGCCTCCCTGACCATTCCTCTCTGTGGCCAAATTCATTGCCAACATCAAGCCCTACACCACAAATTCAATCTCTTCCATAATTCAGTTCAAGTCTCTTTCCCCCCATGTTTTCTCCTATATCCACTTTTTTCACTCCACCCTTATTTCAATCTCTCATTTTCCTGACAAGGCATTAGTACTCACTGTCTCTACTCCACATGCAGTAATTAATTATATCCTCTTGTGTATAAAACAATTCAAGAACAATGTGTGTACTTTTTTCCTCCTCAACTAATTTGTAGAATCTTTGATTACAGAGATAAAGTCTTACACTCCCTTGAATCTCTTCCAGTGCCTGGTGCAAAGCTGGATCTGTAGCAAGCTCTCAAAAATAAAAAACGTAGATAAAGTCAAATCACTTGGCATCCAATCTATGTATAATGTCATTCTGGATGCTATAAGGATTTGTAAAGGACTTATCAGCCTGGCCAACTCTTTCTCGTCTTTCCAGCCTCAGTTTACATACACTGCTTTTTTCTTGGTAGGTTCCTCAACTCCAAGTACAGATTAGATGCTCCTTCAGTGTGTTGCTAAAGTAACCCATGCTTCCCATAGTACACCACTTAACACAGTGAGCCACTTTATGCAACAGCTCCTTTGCTAGACTTCCTTCCAGGCTGAATGCACCATGAGAATGGGGGCCAGGATTGACTTACACATCATTTCGCCCCAGTGCTTAGTGGTCCCATGGTAGAAGTTCAGTAAATATTTGTTGAATAAATAAATGCAAAATTTACTGACTTCAAGGCACAGATGATCTCGTTATCTAGAAATGCTTAAATACATATATGATGTGCTATATACTAATTATAGGTGTTTGCCTATTCTAATGAATCTGTTGACTCACTTGCCTTTAAGGCTAACTACTGTGGTTAGAATTTACTTTTGGAATGGTAAGTGCTCCTCATAATGACAGTCAATAAACTGTGAGCCTGAAAACAGCAGTTCTTAACACAATATACATCTTAGTGGATTTTCCACATATAATAGCAGGTCAGAAAGCTTAGCCAGGTACTCGCTTCATGTTCCCACACAAACGCTCATCCTTCATTCCTTTTGTCTTCCTTGACTCTATTCCTCATTAAGGCCACCTTCCAAATGAAATATATTTACTCTTAAAACATACATGAGAATAATTTTCCTCTTAATGTTTCTTCAAGTCCAGAGAGTTTTATAAAGACTGAATTAAGATTGGAGGAGCCTTTATGAACTGCCATGACCTTTCCTCTACCTCAAAACCAGATTTCATCAGAATCTGAAATCCAAAAGCAAAATACTGAGTGCAGTTTATAATTTTTGTAGTAACTTTATTTCTAAATAAACTCTTTCCATTACTTGACTTTAATATACTTTCTTATTTTGTTTTGAATATTGTTACTAATCATTATTGAATATGACCTAACACTTCCTAGCTGTCTATCAAAGTAGCTATCATTTGAAATTCACTAATTCCCACCTGGGGGCTGCGAAGGCAGATAACAGATTTCAGTACCATAGCATTTTCTTCATTTATTCTTTCACTGAACAGTATTTAAGGAGCATCAACTATGTACCAAGCACTATCCTAAGTGCCAAAGATTCAGAAGAAGGCAAAAAAAGTGTATTTATCCCTGAGGTCTCTACTCCAAGGTAGACTTCAGTTTCTCTTTGCTTAGCATCTTTAGCAGGCCCAGCTGCCCAAGTTCCTTGGTGAACATGAGACTTCAGGTACCAAGTTAAATGACATCATTATGTTTGAATACCTCCAGCTTACTTTCTGTATCACTAACTTGTAATATCTTACATGTTACCTGTACTGTTAGTAGTAACTTACACACGTTCTATCTGCCTAAAGAGATTGTAAACTCCTGGAGGACAGGGACTTTGACTAACACCTCATTGTGTTACAAAGGCAGCGAGGCGTTTCCACACAAGCAAAATGCTACTTCTCTTGCAGATTTTTCATTCTGGACTTCCTTCTAGGAACCAGTCTGAAAACACCTGCTGCAACAGTAATATATCGATAGGATTTCCCCCTAATTGAATGAATAATTTTTTGTGAACCATTAAAAATAAAGATGAAGGAAACTTTTTTCCAACTGAGCCTATTGAATCTGACTCCTGGAATTTCAACACATTTCAGCATTAAATGAAAATTTAAAAGCTATCCTTGTCATAGTACCAATGAAGATCATGTAAAAGAAAATAGAAAATGAGGAATAATCATAATCCAATGGAAAAATTTCAGTAACATGGATAGGAAAATTCATAAGCCAGAGATCAGACCTCAGAAAATGCTTTTTTTTTTTCTTCATTCAACAAGGTACTGTGTTTGGTACCAGGCTGCAAGGAAGATCAAGATGAGATATCTGCCCTTTCTGAACTAAGTTTAGTGAGTTACTCTTGGGGTTACACTCTTCTAATGGGTGCATATGGGCAATGGCAGCAGTGACACAAGACCAGAAACCCTTGGCTCTGAGTGCTCAGGACTCTTCCTGGTCAGTCCAGTGAGGAAAGTGTGGTCTTTACAGTCTGTTCTGTTGTAGAGGATAGTCCCACCCACAACTTGATTGGGAAATGAGTGCTGTTGGCAGTAAAGGAAGGATTGAATTAATTATTTATTGTTATCATTAGTGTATCCAGAAGGTCAGTTTTACTGGTTGTTCTCTTTTTTATTGTGGAAAAATTGTTAAAACATTATTTCAACATATGATCATTTTAAATTGTGGTTTTTGAACTCTGCTCCTGAAAGCCTAAGATTCTATGAATGTGCCCCCCAAGGACCCTATCTAAGTGATTCTTATGTCTCTCCATTTCCACTTCTACTTGAGAAACTCCATTTCATGTTTTATTTCTTTTTAAAAAAAAATTTTTTTAATTTAGTAGAAAGTGATTTCTTGAGGGAAAGAGGGACAGAGGATCCTGTAGCTTTATATGGTATATAAACCAATGATTTAAAAATGAAAAACTACAGTATATACACATGATTTGTATTTTTTCTGTTCAAGAAGCATATTGAATTTTAGTAAGCACAGCACAGATCAGGATGTAAGGGAAAGTTCTTTGTTTGTTTGCTTTTGGCCTTTATTTATGCAAGTTAGTGTCACGAAGATGACTCCTCTAGTAGGTCAGAGTGCTAAGTGATAGTGTGGAACAAACATTCTGTAAATGCAAAGCTACTTGTCAAAACAACTTAATATCTTACATAGTTTTCTCCAAGAAAATCCCAAAACACTGGGCATCGCTGTCAAATAGTTTCCTAGCACCAGAAACCAAGTCCACATTGAAATAAAACATATACATATACCAACTTTGACAGGAAGCCTAAATATGTAGAATGTTTATGTAAGATAAAGATGTGCTCATTTCCAAAGGTAGTTTAAAATTCCACTGAACTAAAATACCATCCTATTCATTATTTAAATTCTCTCATGCGTTTTCACATCTTCCTAGTGCCCACTATGAACTCCTACTACAGGGAAATCTAGATGCATAATCCCCATTAACAATATGACAGAAACAGCAACTGTGTAACTAGTTTCCCACACTGTGTGTCCTCTGCTCACACTCCACTGAACATACTCCTTCATGAGTCTAGAAGGAAGCACACAACACAACACCACTTTGAAGAGTAGAACAAATTCAAAAATTCCTATGATGGCTTTGGGCACAAGAGAGTCCGGTCTTGAACGTGGAGTGTGCTGTGTGCTGGAGCCATTACTTCCATGCATGCATAGAACACTAATGCTAACACCTAATTAGCATCATGAAACTGATTAACTCTCAGTACGAAGCAGAGAAATACTGTCTTGATGCCACCTACTAGGTCATTTATTTAATAAATGAAAATATTTAAGGAAGAAAAGTCAGTCTGGTATTTTCTCCAGCCTATTCTCTCTGGTGGGTGACTGAATGGCAGAGAAAATTCAAAGAGTGGATGCAACACTACATTAAAAGCTCCATAATCAAAATAGAGAGTATAAAAACACTTGAGCATTGTCTAATGCACAATTTATCATCCAAACAGATGCATTCATTAAGGGAAAAAATTACCTTCAAATATCAGTAAAATAAATTGGGTCTATTCTGATTTCTTATTTCTGCAGCAAGAGTGTTCCACGCTACAGAAACAAGTATATAAAGGGTGCTTCAGTGCACGAGCAGGACATTTTATCGGGTAAAGCTGTTTGAACTGCTTGAAGGTGGTAAATCAAGCATATATGGAACAGTCCAACTGATAATGTCTTTCTGGGCCAATTATTTCTCTCCTATATTTCAAAGACAGAGACTGTTTTGTTACTGTGTGGCTATTGTTATTATTAATGGGACAACTACTACTAATAAGAAATCATTTTCTGTTTTGCCTTAGCAGTGTGGACCCCAATCACTCACAACAGTTTCCCTTTCTGTGGCAGGAACAACATCTCTCAAGCACAGAGCAGAAGACCAGCCCCCTCAGACCCTCTCTCCTTCTGTGAATTCTGGGTGCTGAGCTCACAGTCAGATGGCAGAGGGAATCATTCTGTACAGCTGGTGGCCTGAGCTGCCTGCTCCATCAGCTTGCTGCATTGCTATGAAATTAACACTTGGAAGCAGCACTGTAGTTGCCCTAAGGCCACAATTCAGCCACTAAATGGGATAAAGAACTTTCATAAATAAATAGGCTAAGCAGTAGCTCACTGAGCTGTGGCCTCGGGCATGTGGAAAGCTCTACTTTTCCCTGTAACTGCTCTAGACTAACTGGCAATGCTGGCAATAGTGATAGTGATGGCTGTGGCTTACACAGCACCTACTGTGTGCAAGCTTCTTAATCCTCACAACAGTCCTGCCTGGGGTATTGCTACCATCTTACAGATGAGGAAACTGAGGTTCAGCATCAGATACCAAAGTCTTTCTACTACATATACTGCCTCTGTGCTTACTGATTCCTGACTACATAAAATGTTTAAATGCTGATAATAGTCTAATGAACATTTGGGTCACATTATTTGTGCATATGAGAAAATAAAGGAGCAGAAGGGAAAAGTGCACACCATTAGTTTGTGTCTAACCAGGCTACATTTGAATAAACCACCTGTCTAGAGCCAGTCTGTCAAGAGACAGAGAGTGGGGCACTGTAGTGACAAGGACGAGGACCTGAGGTTGTCTCTGGTTGTGTGATCTTTGGCAAGATAATTAACTTTTCTGATCTTCATTTCTTAATTTGTGAAATAGTAGTAGTAGTCAAAATGGATTGATCACTTACTATGAGTGAAATGCTTTTCTAAACCCTTTATAATATACAAACTCATTTAATCCTCAGAACAATTGTATTATTAGCTCCAAATGATAAACGTGAATTTCAGAAAGCTGAAATGATTTATCCAGGGAGATAATAGCTAAGAAGTGCAACAACAGATGTTCTAACTCATGTATTCTATCTCCAGATCTTGGGATTGTAGTTAAATTATGCTTCCTTATCTCACATAGCTCTTTTAAGGATCAGAAACTATAAACAGCATATGAACTACATGGTCACATGTAACATGACCTATTAAGATTATGGCTGTATTTTAGAGTATTAAATGCTGATATGTCACACTTAATGGTAGCCACATTATTTTAATTGTTTAGGTCAAACTGACTTTGTAAATAAGGCCCAGTATATGCAATAGAAATTTATTGTTATTAAAGAAACAAGTTCCCCAGAGATCTTTATTTAAAATATATATGTAAATGAGATAAAATGGTAAATTTGGGGAAGAAAAGGCAATGTCTTAGGTATTTTGTTGGCCTAGAAAGTAGTACTTTGCATTTAGAAAAGACTCAGCAAAGTGACACAAGTTATACAATAGTGAAAAAATAAATGTAACCATTGTGTTTACATTTTAGTCATTCCTTCCCTCAACAATCCAATGAGCCCTCATCAAGACCCTAGGGCTGCAAAAATGCTCTTGACATGACTTCTGGGCCTGAAAATAACAAAGTAAATCTCTAAAATATTTCAAGACTCGAATAGTCTCCAAGTTATACTATGGTAATGACCAACTTCAGAATCTTAGTGATAACAAATAAAAAAAGTTTCCTTCTCACACTCAGCTACATGTCCTCCATGAGTAATCTTTGAAGACTTTTTTCAACAAAGTTTCTGGGACCCAGGCTAATAGCAGTTTTGTAATTTGTAGCTAGAACATCTGGAACATGTGGCCTCCCATCACCAAAATAGAGCAAGAGGATGCATAAGGATATCATCCATCCTTTCCTCTTCCAGTCCCTGCCACCAACTCAGTCAACACAGCCCACTTTCCTGCAAGGGAGCAAGAGGTGTGGTGCTTCCCTGTGCTCCAAACAGGGAAAGAAGAGGAAATGGACAAGCACTTAGAGTTTGCAATATCTGGGCAAGCAGAAGGAGCTCCATCCCGGTATCTGGAGAACATTCTGTGCTTCTAGCCTTTCTGATGGAGAGATTGCAGGGTGGGTGCATAGTGCTGGCTAGCAAGGGAAAGTGAAGAGAATCTGTTTTTCTTCTCCATATCTTCTTAAGGGAAAAAATCCAAACCATCTGAAATAATCACAGCTCTAATTCTTGGTCTGGATAAGCAGGTTACCAGCCCCATATTTGGTTTGTTTCAGAGGGTTTGTTCTTTAAAATGAGTGAGTAATTTCCAATGAGTGAGGTGGTTTTTTGTTGTTGTTGTTCAGGTTCTTTACATGTAAAGTCCATTTCTAAACCTGAAGCTTTGACTCAACAAGAGAGCCAAATCACATTTTAGCAATAGCTACATTGCATAACATGGAGAGCTTTGATTTCTCCCATCTTCATTGAAAAAGTTGCCACAAAACACCAACAAATTCAAAACAGCTCTCAAAATGACTTTTGTTAAAGGCAGATTCCTGAACTATTCATCTGTGTTAAAATGCATTTTGCCTTGAATCACATGTCATGTTGCCAGCAAAGAGTTGTTTCCATGCCAACTCATTTGCAACACAGGGGAAAAAAATCAAAGCTACTAACATCTGGAAGATGTCAGTACCAATGTAAGCTGCTTGCAATGAAAAACACCGGATGGCAAGTGTCTGCCAAAGAGACCCTATATATGGCATAATGATTTACGATATAATTACCTAAGAATGCACTATCATTCCTTTTTTGGCTGTTTTCATGATCTAAATTCTATTTTATAAAAGATTTGAAGAAAAAAAGTAATATGGTTTGTATGCAGTGTTTTCGTGTTTTCTTATAAAGCCAGCACATTTTCCTCACATGAGCCTTTTAACAAGCCACTTAATTTCAGGCATAGTCTTAAAAGTGGAACAAGAAACAGTTATCTCACTTTCTACATCTTTTCCTTTCCATTTCTGGTCCTGCAGAGTCCCTTTTCAAATAAAGACCATCAGGATGTGATGATGTGAACTGGTGTCTCAAACCATGAATTTCATGAGCAGCAGTTCTATATACTTACTTCTCTTTCTACATACTTCTCTGTTTGTCTGTATCTGTGTGTGTGTGCACAGGCTTGTGTCCATGCACCCACATGTCTCTATCCATCAGTGTCTTTCAATAAAGCAGATATATTTTCCAGGTAATAAAGACTGTCACAATCCAGTCTTTGTTTCACCAAAGTGAAAGTGGCTTCTTGGAAATAGTATTCTACGGTCAAAGAACCTCAGGACACTACATTTTGAGATGATGCCTAATGCTGTCAGAACTGCTCAGGTCTTTTCACATGTTAAAAGGATTTACTGACTATGCTTAACTGATAATGGAAAAGCACAGGCAGTTCCTGTTCTGACTTAGAAATGGAACACAAGTTTGTACTAAGCCTTAGCAGATTGTAAGCACACAGGAAAGGGGTCATGTTCATAGAAACAGTTTATGTTCCTTACTCAAGCAGGACCTCAGATTCTTCTCTGAGTCCTTCTTATTCCCTGAATATTTCTAGGTGTCTACAGAACATGCTTCAACCATGCACTCAAGAAAACTCCATAAAGCTTTACTGCCACAGTGTCTTCTGATGCTCTGCTTGCCTTCACCGCAAGTACCTCGTGGCAGACACCAGGCACTGCTGCCTAAAGGTTATGATGTAGGAAAGTTTCACCAGTGTCTATCACAAGATGAGAATGAGTTTCCTTGTTAGCATCTTCATTGCTGGGTGCACACACAACAGTGTTATTTGTGGCCAGAATATTTGGTGAAACAATTGTTAAGGGTTTTTTTCTAAAATATTTCAGCTTTCTATGGGACTCCTACCTGATTCCAGTGAGATCGGGGCCAGTACTATAATCCCTAAGATAAATTCCCACTCATCATCACTGTATTGTGTCTTCCTCTTTCTGGTGGCATTCAGATTCTCTTACTGAGTCAACCTAGTCTTGTCTGGCTCCTGTCCATCTAGAATGAATTCTTTCTCAAGAAGTTCATTGGTCCCTCTTACAAAAAGATACCTGGCAGGTCCATGCCATCAGTTCCCTAGGTAGGTCTAAGTGCCAGAATAATGCTAGGTGGGAATCCACTGCAAAGTGGCTGGGATGTCTATTGCTTGTCAAAGACACAAGGTCTCTCAAGTCATTTTCAGAAAGGACTCTTCTTCAGTGTCAGCTCTGAGATGGTTACTTCAGGCATCTCCCTAGGACTCTCACAATCACTATAGTGGACTGTGATACAGTTCCTGATCTTCTCAGTGTGAATATGCTCTTCTCTCTCTGGGGGGAAAAAAAAAATCAGTGGCCTCTTGAGCCATCCTGCACCATGCTTGACATATTGGCCTTCCTGATTCCTTGTTCACAGCTGAACTTTAGGCAGAGTTCTAGCTAGTTCTAGGGCCTTCCTGAACTTTCAGGTTCATTCCATTTTTAGGCCTTGGAGCTCATACTGCTCTTATTGATGAGTGAATAGAGAGTCTTCAATCAGTGATCCAAGTGGCTCTGCCTCATGCATCCATCTATTCCTCATCTGAAACAAGTCTCCGCCTTGCAGTTCTAGTCCACATCGCTCTTCATTCTCTCAAGCCCCTTTTCCCTCCAGAACCTTACAGTAAGCAAGTGTGATCAGGCCTTGGGGACAGACATCTATTCCCTCCTTCCACTCCAAGGTTCTTCATCCACTGTCTGCTCCTTCACTCTTTCCCATATGTTGGAAACTCCTAACATGCCCTGAATGACTCTCTCTGGAAATTTTGCTCCCCGCACTGAACCTCACTACTCAGATTGCACCAACCCTCAAGACTTTGCTACTTTCTAGTTCTCAACCCCAATATTTAATATGTCCACTGCCCACTGAACTTAGAATACAGATTCTGACAATGGAATCACTCAGATTCCAACCTAGGGATTTGGAGAATCAATCTCAGCTGATGAAGGCAATGGGGCACCTCAGAGAAGCCAGAACTAGAGGAGAGATCACACAAACCACTGGGCCAGTGGCCCCCAACCTTTTTGGCACCAGGGATCAGTTTTGTGGAAGACAATTTTTCCATGGACCGGACCAGAAGGATGGTTTCAGGATGATTTGACCACATTACATTTACTGTGCACTTGATTTCTATTATCATTACATCAGCTCCACCTCAAATCATCAGGCATTAGATCCCAGAAGTGGAGGACCCCTGACTGGGCCACACTCATCTGGAAAACAGACTTGTTTTCATTCATCTTAGTAATATTTGTGTCAATCTTAAAATTTGCTAAATCTCACACAAAACCCTGATTTCCAGTTTTTCTGAGAAATCAGAAGCTCTCACAGTATTGGCTCAAATTTCCACATAGTAATAATCAACAGGAATGGTGGGCTGCTCCAGAGGACAGTGCCTGACAGTAATCAGTGTTTCCTGTGACACCAAGGTAGATTCAATATTACCTTGGCACTGATGGTTTTCCAGTAGTCAAGAACCATTTCTTGTATCCCTGCTGCTATCAAGAGTAGAAAATGAACAAAAGAAAGGGAAATCCATATATTTGAAGAAATATACAGGAGAGATCGCTGTGGCTCTGTGTATATATAGGTGCATGTGTAAGAAAAGAACAGTCTTAGCATGTTTAATAAGTAGAATGCATAATTGTTAGTATTTTTTACACACTGTCTGTGTTACCCATTTAGAGTTTTCTTGATTCAGCCCCTGGCCTGAAAGATTAATAGAGCACTTGCCACCCTGTCTAGCTATAGAAATAGTTCAAATAAATAACTACCTATATATTATGGCTTAAAAACCAACGAAAGTTGGCCTTATTCAGCAAGAATCTCTTGAAGATGCATTACCCCCATTCCCTTGGCACCAAAGGCACAGATGCAACGCCCACTATGAGCACTATCGAACTTACTCAACTAACATGTAGTAAGCTCCTCTATGTGCTTGGCACAGAATCTGCAACTTTACATAATTACATTTCCTGTCATTCACAGAGGGCCTACTGTGTACAGTACCAATCCATTCCCAGGTACTGCATTATTTATAATCCTCCAAAGCAGCAATTATCCCCATGTCATAGTCAGGAAACTACAAAGCAGCTACAAAGCATCCTACAGGCCCACATTAAAAATGGGGTGCCAAAGCCCAACCCAATTTGGTCCAAGTTTAAATGTCATTATCTTTCAGGAGAATGTGTACATTTGCTTGGACTACTAAGTCTCTCTACATTGCTCAAAGATGAATACTTTACAACTTGTATGGAAGAGATGACTTAGTATGAATCCGAGCACCGTCTCTCCTTATATGATCCAGAAGAGACTTGTCTACAGACATGAGTACATGACTCACCCAGCAGGACTCAGCCTGGTTGTTAAAAAGGTTTTATTTTTAATTTCTAAAATAAACTCAGTATGTGACAATATTGAAAAGAAACTGGGTGTTTTGTTTTTTTTTTAATTTGACATCCAACTGCATTCTCCACTGCAGGGTGGCACTTAGCCTTCCATGATGTTATGATTGGCATTTTAGGCAAACTTTAACCTCTACATGTTAATAAATAGCAGTAGATTCCCATATGTAGTCACACAATGAAACAAAGTAAGAAAGCTGTTCATTACCCTTAACTCTTCTGCTCCTTTGCCCTTGTTTTCCCTCTGCACGTGGTCAGAAATTGAATTGATATTGAATTTGCTTCACTTGTGTAATACTATTCATACATGGTTTTATAATTCATTCACTTCATTCACATTTCACCTTTTGTCATTTCGATCACTTTAATCTGCTATGGTCTCTTTCACATTTCATCTGCTAAGTTCCTGAGCATGAGTAGATTTATTAATTTTACTTTCTGGGCTTCTAGTTGCAGTATGAATGATCCCATCAGGACATGGGTTTAGATACTGCTAGGCCTGAAGTAAGGCCTAAAGAGTAGATAGATACCAGCATTCACAGCAAGTATTCATCAGGAAGGGGGCCTGCAGGTCATAGAGACAGTATCACGAAGTGGCTAAATGTGCAGGCAGAGTTCACATCCTGGAGTGCCATTGTTTGCTCTGGGAACTTTTGCAGATTCCTTAGCCTCTGCATGCCTCAATTTCCACATCTGCACAAGGCATCTAACAATATTATTGACCATATAGAATTATTAGGATGAAATGAGAAAATCTCCACCAAGCACTCAGCTCACAACACATACGCAATGAATATGAATCGTTATTGTTGGTGAAGCTACGAAGATGCAGCCTGGAGGAAGAAATGGCAACCCACTCCAGTATTCTTGTTGGGAAGATAACATGGACAAAGGAGCCTGGTAGGCTACAGTCCGTGGGCCTGCAAAGTTAGATATGACTGAGCAACTGAGCCGAGCACAAGAAGATGTATAGTTAATCACTTTTCTTTTGGAATGGGCTGATGAAAACATTAAAAAGACCTAAAAAACACACCACTTCAACAGTGTGATGAACATAAAAATGACAAGAAAAATGTCTCATTTAAAACAACTGCTCATTCAACCTGATGTCAAGAGTTGCATCTAGTGAACAAGCCTGGTTGTCCCTCAATATCATTTTCCAGTGTTATAAACACTCTTCTAGTGAGATAATGGATCAATCTTTTCCTAACTGAGTCAAGCTCTTTGGGGGACTCTATATTCCTGGTCTATAAACTCTGGGATAATAATATGTCTTAGACTTGCTGCCTGCTATGAAAGGGGGATAATTTCACTACCCTAGTTCTTAAACTTTAGAAACTTGGTTAATGGATCACAATTTTATAGGCTAATCAATAATTTACTTTCCGTTTCTCTTTGCAAAGAAGAGAGTATTCATTTTTCTGTCTTAAATGTAAAAACATTCAGTGATCAAAGACATCAGTGGACCAAAGCAGATCAAGGCCAAGGCTGTGTCATAGGAAAGACATGGATGACTTCATGACTTCAACATTGACAAGGGTGTGATTGACCCAGGAAATACTTTCAACTGGAATAACAGATGAGGAGACATTGAGTCTAGACATAAGTATATTTCAGAATTAAGTCTGGTTTAGCAGACTGGGTAGAATAAAAGTATCTTAGTGGAAAACTTTAAAGTCATCTTGTGTCTCTAACAGAGATGGGAAGCAAAATAGATTCAATTATTTGGAGACAACTTAAGTCTTTTCCATCTTAAGAAACCAGAATCTGTTACCGCAAGCTTGCTACTGAGTCTTTAAAGGCCGAAGTGATTTCCTCACTAATTCAGGGTCACTGACGACTTTATCTGTGGATAAAACCACATGAGACAACCAGACCCAGGGATCCTTTGCCAACCAGACCCAAGGATCTCTCAGGAATCCAGTTTAACAGAGGTCATCTCTTTGGAGTTCTCATGTTCCATTTAACAGAATTTTCTTTCTTTATATATTATTATAGATGTTTCTTTGGTAGCAAAGGCTTCTAAACAGCCATGATACTGATCATTTTAATTTGTTTTATTGAAGCTATTCCAGCATTTTTATCAACCCAAAGCTGCCAATCTCTGGCCCCTTTCCCAGTCAGTTATAGCTTTCTGGAAGTGTAGTGACCAGAACATGTTCTTCCTCAAGGGTAATATTATACTTTCTATTTTCATTCTAATACACTTCTTGGTAATGCCAAGAACACTCTGGCCTTTTTTCCTCTGCAGCTACATACAGAGTCTTCAAGACCTGAGACTCCATGGTCCCTTAGAAGCAGTTCAATTCAGCCACTATTTATTGAACTCTTAGGATACAAAAGAAGCAAAAGGCTCAGTTTAGACCTCAAATAGCTACAATCCTTCTAAAGAGATAAATTCATGAATATATTATTAAATAATAACCAGTGCAATGCATTACTAAGTATCATAGGTTAGACTGCAAGTATAGAAATTCAAAAGAATCCCAGTACTTTATTTTAAAACAAATATATTGATGGGTTATAGTAATGGTAATGCAATTATTCAGTAAATGTAATTATTGAGTAATAAATTATGGCACTAAAGGGATAAGGCTATCTAATATGTGATCCAGAAGAATTTCTTTTACATTTAAGCTCACACCAGAGATGACAAATACAGAGCATGTGTATTTCTCTGCCTTCTAAAATAAATACTAGATCACAGCCTCTTCTTCCTCACTGAAATTTTCTCAGTTCAGTTCTCCTAATGGCCATCACCATCTACCACGTATTAAAAGGCATTGTATACGTGTTTTTCAGAGAAATGGAGAAAATAGGATGTGTATACACAGAAAGAGAGACATTTATGGAGTTGACTACTGTAATTATGGAAGCCGACAAGTCTGATGTCAGCAGGGTGGGTTAGCATGTTAGAGACCTAGGGGAAAGTCAGTGTTGCATTTCAAGTCTGAAGGCCACCTGCTGGCAGGATTTCTTCTGGCTCAGAGGAAGTCAGTCTTTGTTCTATCAAGGGTTTCAACTGATTGGATGAGCACAATCCATGTTGTGGAGGGGAATCTGCCTTACTCAAAGCCCACTGACTTAAATGTTAATCTTGTCCAAAAAAACCCCTTACATCTAGAATATCTGACCCAATATCTGGAACCATGGCTTAGTCAATTTGACACTTCAAATTAACCATCACAGGCACTTGTTTATGTCCAACTAGTAACCTGCAAAATCTGAACTCTCTCAGTAGTAAAGCACCTGCATAGTCACGGTGGGTGACTTGGTAATGAGTCCTCCTCTCTGGCATTTTTTATTTACCAAAGTTTTTCTTTCTGTTAGGTGAGGGCAATCCATACCAAAGAGTGTACAAAATTTAAACATACAAATATAACATTAACATTATCTGAAAGTTTACAGCCTATTCTGTGTATCCAAAGACATCCTTTAGTAAATACCATTTTAAAAATCCTATTATCAAAGTAGTGATCTCATGTGGTCTTATTGTCAAATGTGATTAAAAAAAAAACAAAAAACTCCAAACAGTATGGATTTTTGGTATACTGACTTTTTTGTAAACTTTATTCTTTCAAGTATTAATAAATAAAAATATTTTAGAATAGGATCTAGATTATAAAATCTCCTCCAAATGAATAAGAGAAAGTAAACTCAACAATAAAAAATGGGTAAAAGACACAAAAAGACAAATTTATAGAAAATGGCTGATAAACTTATCATGAGATAATTTATCAGTGTTCAGGGAAATGGAAATTAAAACAAAAACCAGCTGTAATTTCACATTGAAAATACTGGCAGAATTTTAAAAATTCTCATAACATTGAATTTTGGAAAGAATATAGAATAGCAGGGACTCCCTTTTAGAGTAAATCCTAATTAGAGAACAACTTAACTGTATTGATCAAGATTGAAGCTGTACCCATCTTCTGGTCAAGCAATTCTACTTCTAAAAAATTCTCAAACATATACTTAGAGATATGCTAAAATATTTGTAGCAGCATTTTTTGTAGTAACCAAAATATTCCCTGGATTAGGAGAATAAATTGTGATATACACATAAAATGGAATACTATACAGCAACTCATTAAATGGACTCGATCCATGTGTCAATACATTTTAACCTCAAAAATAATATTTTAATTTTAAAAGGCATTTGCAGAAGAAATATTTTTAATATGCACAACTCTATGCACTGTATAAGCAAAAAGCAAAGGAGAAAAGGAAAAATACACCCATTTGAATGCAGAGTTCCAAAGAATAGCAAGGAGGTATAAGAAAGCCTTCCTCAGTGATCAGTGCAAAGAAATAGAGGAAAACAATAGAGATCTCTTTAGGAAAATTAGAGATACCCAGGGACATTTCATGCAAAGATAGACACAATGAAGGACAGAAATGGTGTATGGACCCAACAGAAACAGAAGATAGTAAGAAGAGGTGGCAAGAATACACAAAAGAACTGTATAAAAAAGATCTTCATCACCTAGATAATCATAAAGTTGTGATCACTCAACTAGAGCCAGACATTCTTGAATGTGAACTGGGCCTTAGGAAGCATCACTATGAACAAAGTTAGTGAAGGTGATAGAATTCCAATTAAGCTATTTCAAATTCTAAAAGATGCTGCTGTTAAAGTGTTGCATGCAATATGCCAGCAAATTTGGAAAACACAGCAGTGGCCAAAAGGACTGGAAAATGTCAGTTTTCATTCCAATCCCAAAAAAAGGCAATGCCAAAGAATGTTCAAACTACTGCACAATTGCACTCATCTCACATGCTAGTAAAGTAATGCTCAAAACCAACCCAGGCTTCAACAATATGTGAACCATGAACTTCCAGATGTTCAAGATGTTTTTAGAAAAGGCAAAGGAACCAGAGATCAAATTGCCAACATCCATTGGATCATGGAAAAAGCAAGAGAGTTTCAGAAAAACATCTATTTCTGCTTTATTGACTTTACCAAAGCCTTTGACTGTGTGGATCACCACAAACCAAGGAAAATTCTGAAAGAGATAAGAATACCAGACCACCTGGCTTGCCTCTTGAGAAATCTGTATGCAGGTCAGGAAGCAACAGTTAGAACTAGACATGGAACAACAGACTGGCTCCAAATAGGAAAAGGAGTACGTCAAGGCTGCATATCGTCACCCTGGTTATTTAACTTATATGCAAAGTACATCATGAGAAATGCTGGGCTGGAGGAAGCACAGCTGGATTCAAGATTCCTGGGAGAAATATCAATAGCCTCAGATATGCAGATGATACTACCCTTATGGCAGAAAGTGAAGAAAAACTAAAGAGCCTCTTGATGAAAGTGAAGAGGAGAGTGAAAAAGTTGGCTTAAAGCTCAACATCCAGAAAACTAAGATCATGGCATCTGGTCCCATCACTTCATGGCAAATAGATAGGGAAACAGTGCAAACAGTGAGTGAAGTCATTCAGTTGTCTCTGACTCTTTGCAACCACATGGACTGTAGCCTACCAGGCTCCTCCATCCATGGGATTTTCCAGGCAAGAATACTGGAGTGGGTTGCCATATCCTTCTCCAGATCTTCCCAACCCAGGGATTTAACCCAGGTTTCCCATATTATAGGCAGACGCTTTACCATCTGAGCCACCAGGGAAGTCCTAACTGAAAACAGTGGCAGACTTTATTTTGGGGGGCTCCAAAATCACTGCAAATGGTGACTGCAGCCATAAAATTAAAAGACATTTACTCCTTGGAAGAAAAGTTTTGAACAACCTGGACAGCATATTAAAAAGCAGAGACATTACTTTGCTTTTTGCTTTGTTGCTAGATGCAACAAAGGTCCATCTAGTCAAGGCTATGGTTTTTCCAGTAGTCATGTATGGATATGAGAGTTGGACTGTAAAGAAAGCTGAGTGCCAGAGAATTGATGCTTTTGAACTGTGGTGTTGGAGAAGACTCTTGAGAGTCCCTTGGACTGCAAGGAGTTCCAACTAGTCCATCCTAAAGGAAATCAGTACTGACTGTTCATTTGTAGGACTGATGTTGAAGCTGAAACTCCAATATTTGGCCACTGATTTGAAAAACTGACTCATTTGAAAAGACCCTGATGCTGGGAAAGATTGAAGGCAGGAGGAGAAGGGGACAACAGAGAATGAGACGGTTGGATGGCATCATTGACTCAGTGGACATGAGTTTGAGTGAACTCCAGGAGTTGATGATGGACAGGGAGGCCTGGCGTGCTGCAGTCCATGGGGTCAAAAAGAGTCGGACTCAATCAAGTGACTAAACTGCACTAAACTGATGCACTGTGTTCATTGTAGGTAGAGAAATAACAAACATTTGATTATCTGAGGAGAGAAAGGGAAATGAGGTTAGGTTAGGATTTAAAGAAGTTTAAATGAAAACTAGGATTTTCTTCTTTATTTTAAAAAGAGAAGTGAAGAAAATGTGGTAAAATGCTAACATATGCTGAACCTGAGTAGTGAGTACACATGTGATTATTCAGATATTCTGTATATTTTTCTAATATCTGAAACATGTAATTTTAATTTTATTTCCCAAATAATTTTTAAGGTATAAAACTTTTCCTCAGGGTTCATCTGTTGGTCTGGTTTTAATTACCAAGGCAACTTTTAGCAAATAAAGGTAAATGCAGAAAAAACTTTCTTTAAGAATTTTGCAAATCAAGCCATAGGTCTAGACAGTTAAGGCCATTTCTGTCCTTCTCGTAGCTGGACAATGATAATTTTCTCTTCTTCAGAACTCCCTTCCCACCAGAACCAAAGACCTCTTTTTGTATTTATTTTAGTTGTTGCAAAGGTCTGCCTCTAAATTCATTTGTTCTCTTGTTTTTTCACTGAACCAACAGTGATTATGTTTTCCTTACATCCCTACCACAGTTCCCTGCAGTTCCTTTCAAGTCCATCAGTGTTAGCTGGATACCAAGCCTCAAGGTTTGACTAGATAGGCAGTAATAAAACTTGGATTCCAGTCTTAAGTTTATCAATCTGCATATTATTTATTTAGCTATTCATAGTCTTGGGTTATGTTTAAGTGCCTCAGTTTCAACAAGCATAATGTGGAGATAATGCCATTTCTAATTGTATAGGATTGCTGGGGGGCATTAAAACAATTTTTTTTAAAGAAATTGGTTGTTAAAACACCAAACAAAGCAATCTCCGTCTTCTCAATAATCCCTGACTTTGTTCACTCCATCCCATTGATTCATTTAAATCATTCAATAAACAGATATTCACTCTGCATCTACAAAATGCGGAAAACTGTGAAGAACTCAGGAACTCTCGGACATGCTGTCATTCTTTTCCACACAGCATATAGGCTAAGGGAAAAAAAAAATTCAGTAGAAATAAAAGATGTTTTATCCAAGAGAACATTTCAAACAACAAAGTTGACTCTAAGACCACATGGGGTTATAGATGAGCAAAAACTTTAAAGGTTAATAGCAAGTATGGTCCAAAGAATTAAACAGGTCAAAAATGATACTGTGCAATAACAGAGGACCTTATGTTCCATTCTTTGACACAGTGAGACTTTGTGATTTAATACACCAATGAAATTCCTCTCCCAAATTTTACATGATGGCCAAATTCTCTTTTCCAAATAAAATCATTAAACTTACAGACAAATAAATCCTCCCACAGTCTATTACCAAATTTAATTAGAAGTACATAATTTATGTCTTAGTTCATATGGACTGCTGTAACAAAATACCATAGACTGGGTTGCTTAGAAACAACAGAACTTCCTCACAGTCTGGAGGCTGGATGTCTGAGATCAGAGTACCCACATGGTCAAATACAGATCTTCCAGGACGCAGATTTCTCTTTGCATCCTCACTTCATGGAACTGATGATTAATTTAGTTTAAAATACAAAATTTGTTTTTCACATTGAATCACAAAATTTTCTTCTAAAAATAAATGCAGATCTTCAATGAAGCAAACAAACCTGCTCCATGTTTGTAAAATTCAAAGGATTTACTAAATAGGAAATGAAGTTTTATTTCAAAATTAGGTGAAAATTTAAAGCTGAAGATACTGAACTACATTCAATTGACTGAACATAAAAATTGAAGTTTGTTTTTATAATTAAAATCTGGATTGTTTTCATTTCCTTTTATATTTAACATGCATATTTCTAGCTGAGCAGTTTTAATGACTCAGTTATTACTGGTATCTCTATTGAATTGGGATAGGTCAGTTTCTGAGGTACCTCTGAACAAAATATATTTTTTCATAATTATTATTATTTCATATTTTAGTCAAATTGGATTGTTTTTGTCACTTCTCTAAATTAATATTATCTGACTGTCTTCATACTGATTTTATTTTTACAAGCAATATTGAGTCAACTTATACCTTGACTAAAAATTATTGTTAAGATGTCAAGAATACATCTAGATATTTAGCAACCCTTGAGTTCTCACCTTACAATTGCCATCAAGAAAGATTTTTTCCATATATGCTTTATTTAAAGGAGATATCTCTATCTCTCTAGTGAAATTTTTGATACATTTACTTTAGACTTAAGTCAGACACGACTGAGCGACTTCACTTTCACTTTTCACTTTCATGCATTGGAGAAGGAAATGGCAACCCACTCCAGCGTCCTTGCCTGGAGAATCCCAGGGACGGCGGAGCCTGGTGGGCTGCCGTCTATGGGGTCACACAGAGTCGGACACGACTGAAGCGACTTAGCTTAGCTTAAGCCAGAGATAAGTATCTAAATGCCTAAGGCAGCCAGAAAGGTGAGAGAAATAAACTGTTCATGAATTTAGTCTATAAGAAAGTAAGAAATTATGAGGGGCTGAATTTATGAGGGGCTACAGTAGAACCAGAATGTGTTCTAAAGGCATTTAAATATGCACCATTTTTCTGTGCATGACCAAGTCAAACATACCTGAAGGTACAGCCTGCAGTTTATTGACTGCTTGCCTAGATTACTATAATTTTCTTGGCATACATTAGCTTGGCACAAATCTTCAGATTCTAATTATTGTTATAAAAGAGGTGGAAAAGAAGTGAAAGTGTTAGTCGCTCTGTCCTGTCTGACTTTTTGCGACCCTATGGACTGTAGTCCACCAGGCTCTTCTGCCCATGGAATTCTCCAGGAAAGAATATTAGAGTAGGTAGCCATTCCCTTTTCCAGGGGATCTTTCTGACCCAGGGATTAAAGCCGGGGCTCCTGCATTGCAGGCAGATTCTTACTATCTGAGCCACCAGGGAAGTGCAAAAATGGTAAATACCACTAAATAACTAATAAAGATATATTTTGCAGATGGTCAAAACCAAAATTGGATTGATTATGTTCTTTGCAGCCGAAGATGGAGAATATCTATACAGTCAGCAAAAACAGGACTGGGAGCTCACTGTGGCTCAGATCATGAACTCCTTATTGCCAAATTCAGACTGAAATTGAAGAAAGTGGAGAAAACCACTAGACCATTCAGGTATGACCTAAGTCAAATCCCTTATGCTTATACAGTGGAAGTGAGAAATAGATTTAAGGGACTAGATATGACAGACAGTCCCTGATGAACTATGGATGGAGGTTCATGACATTGTACAGGAGACAGGAATCAAGACCATCCCCAAGAAAAAGAAATGCAAAAAAGCAAAATGGCTGTCTGAGGAGGCCTTACAAATAGCTGTGAAAAAAAGGGAAGTGAAAAGCAAAGGAGAAAAGGAAAGATATACCCATTTGAATGCAGAGTTCCAAAGAATAGCAAGGAGAGATAAGAAAGCCTTCCTTAGATATCAATGCAAAGAAATAGAAGAAAACAATAGAATGGGAAAGACTAGAGATCTCTTCAAGAAAATTAGACACACCAAGGGAACATTTCATGCAAAGATGGGCTCAATAAAGGACAGAAATGGTAGGGACCTAACAGAAGAAGAAAATAGTAAGAAGACGTGGCAAGAATACACAGAAGGACTGTACAAAAAAGACCTTCACAACCCAGATAACCACAATAGTATGATCATTCAGCTAGAGCCAGACACCCTGGAATATGAAGTCAATTGGGCCTTAGGAAGCATCACTATGAACAAAGCTAGTGGAGGTGATGGAATTCCAGTTGAGCTATTCCAAATCCTGGAAGATGATGCTGTGAAAGTGCTGCATTTAATATGCCAGCAAATTTGGAAAACGCAGCAGTGGCCAAAAAGACTGGAAAAGGTCAGTTTTCATTCCAATCCCAAAGAAAAGCAATGCAAAAGAATGCTCAAACTACCACACAATTGCATTCACCTCACACACTAGTAAAGTAATGCTCAAAATTCTCCAAGCCAGGCTTCAACAATACGTGAACTGTGAACTTCCAGATGTTCAAGCTGGTTTTAGAAAAGGCAGAGGAACCAGAGACCAAATTGCCAACATCCTCTGGATCACTGAAAAAGCAAGAGAGTTCCAGAAAAACACTGGTTTCTGCTTTATTGACTATGCCAAAGCCTTTGACTGTGTGGATCACAATAAACTGTGAAAAATTCTGAAAGAGATGGGAATACCAGACCACCTGACCTGCCTCTTGAGAAACCTGTATGCAGGTTAGGAAGCAACAATTAGAACTAGACATGGAACAGACTGGTTCCAAATAGGA
>NW_011495027.1:14365283-14374430 GCF_000754665.1 Bison bison bison
TATTTAACTTATATGCAGAGTACATCATGAGAAACGCTGGGCTGGAAGAAGCACAGCTGGAATCAAGATTGCCGGGAGAAATATCAATAACCTCAGACATGCAGATGATACCACCCTTATGGCAGAAAGTGAAGAACTAAAGAGCCTCTTGATGAAAGTGAAGAGGAAAGTGAAAAAGTTGGCTTAAAGCTCAACATTCAGAAAACGAAGATCATGGCATCTGGTCCCATCATTTCATGGCAAATAGATGGGGAAACAGTGGAAACAGTATCAGACTTTGTTTTTCTGGGCTCCAAAATCACTGCAGATGGTGATTGCAGCCATGAAACTAAAAGACGCTTACTCCTTGGAGGAAAAGTTATGACTAACCTAGACAGGATATTAAAAAGCAGAGACATTAATAAAGGTCTGTCTAGTCAAGGCTATGGTTTTTCCAGTGGTCATGTATGGGTGTAAGAGTTGGACTACAAAGAAAGCTGAGGGCCAAAGAATTAATGCTTTTGAACTGTTGGTGTTGGAGAAGACTCTTGAGAGTTCCTGGACTGCAAGGAGATCCAACCAGTCCATCCTAAAGGAGATAAGTCCTGAGTGTTCATTTGTAGGACTAATGTTGAAGCTGAAATTCCAATACTTTGGCCACCTCATGCAAAGAGCTGACTTATTGGAAAAGACCCTGGTGCTGGGAAAGATTGAGGGCAGGAGGAGAAGGGGACAACAGAGGATGAGATGATTGGATGGCATCACCGACTCGATAGACATGGGTCTGGGTGGAATCCGGGATTGGTGATGGACAGGGAGGCCTGGCGTGCTGTGGTTCATGGGATCTCAAAGAGTCAGACATGACTGAGCGACTGAACTGAACTGAACTTTCTGGTCTACTATTATGCTAGCTATTATGATTAATCAAAAGAAGTATAAGGTGTGGCTTCTTTTTTTAAGGAATGAGAAAGAAAAGGAGCAATTATTTGGCACCTGCTATGTGCAAAGCATTATGTAAATAAGACAGAAATAGTATATCTTTAACCATCACAACTTCACAATTAACTATTATTCATTTTATTCATTCATTCAACAAACATTTATTAAGAGCATCTACGTATCGGATACTTCCCTAAAGAGGAAAATTTTAGAGATGAAGGAAATGAAAGGCAGAAAGATTAGGAAATTTGCTCAAAGCCCAGGATTCAACCTCATACCTTTCTCAGCCCATGGTCTTTTCACCAAAGGAAAGTGCAGAGGAAGAGGATGAGCACAGGGTGAATCTGACATGACTTTGAATTCTACCCTCGCACTTTGGAGCTACAGTCTTTTTCTTTTTTTCTGTGTTGCACTTCTTACTGTCTCTCTTAGAGTATTGTGGCAACAGGAAGGGCTTTATAACCAGTCCTGGCTTTTTGATGGATAGAGAAAAACTTCCAAGCTGAATTCTACGTGAAATTGTTTTCCCACTGTGCAAACTCATTGATTCTGTGATACTTCCTGTGTAGCCATATCAAAGAACTTCCTGCCTTCAGAGACTAAGGTTTTGCTATTTAACTGTTTCTAGCATATGTGGGGAGAAGGCAATGGCACCCCACTCCAGTACTCTTGCCTGGAAAATCCTATGGATGGAGGAGCCTGGTAGGCTGCAGTCCATGGGGTCACTAGGAGTTGGATATGAGTGAGCGACTTCACTTTCACTTTTCACTTTCATGCATTGGAGAAGGAAATGGCACCCCACTCCAGTGTTCTTGCCTGGAGAATCCCAGGGATGGGGGAGCCTGGTAGGCTGCAGTCCATGGGGTTGCACAGAGTCAGACACGACTGAAGCGACTTAGCAGCAACAGCAGCAGACATACATATATATGTTATTACCAGCAATAAGTTGACCATTGTTCAAAATGAATAAATAGTTTTGGTTTTGAGGTTGTTATTTCATGACTAACATAATAGATTCAGCTGTTTTTATCTGAGCTGTTGGCATATTTTGGAGTATACTAACTATTAACCATCAGTCGAACGGTTCCTTTCTACCTTGTACTGGCAGGATGTTAACTAAAGACCAAAAGTTCTTTAAGGACAGAGGCTAGAACTCCTTTCATTTATTTACTTATTTTAATCCCTCACAGCACAGGAAGAGCTGCTGATGAATGAGCGAGTGGGGGCGTAGATAAAGAGGCTAGTCCTTCTCCAGATGGTCTCTAAATTTGAACAAGTCATTTTTTAAGGGAAGCCCATATCTCAGGGATTCATTTTCCCTCCTGTTTGACAAATTTCAAATGTTTCAGGACATGATGCAGTGCCCTGGCATTCAATCAAGGTTTGATGGATGGGGAGAGGTGAGTATATGTTTGGAATAGGAACACTTGTAATTGAATGCTGTGTTACTGTTAGTCAAGTTCTGTGGCTTAGGCATAAAAGAAACTAAATAAAAATAAAAATCTTAACACCAAAGTGTCAGTTTAGGAAATTATCTAAAAACTTTTTCCAGGAGAAAGGAGGATACATTACTGTTTCTCCCACCAGGGGAATTTGTTAACACACTTCAATTTCTATCAGTCATTACTTTCTTGATCATACTTATATTTCTTAATGTAGCATCCAGTTTATATCCTCAAGGGTACATTTCATCTGGTTTATATCGAGCTAATTGGCAATTTTACTCTGTGTTGACCTTATTTCTCATCTGTAGCTGTTATTTGCAACTACCTCTTTGAACGCTAAGCTCTTTGGATAGTGACCCTGATTTTGTCTATTAGCCTTTCACATAGAGAAGAATTGACATTATTGCATTGGGGAAAGCATAACTGCCCTCTGCCTGTTGTTTTTCCTGTGGGCATCATACGATACACTTGACTCATTTTTTGTTCTGGCTTTGCCTCTCCAGAGAGAACCCATAAGAGCTGATTTGCCCTGAGCTAATAGAGCACTAACATTGCTGGAACCTTCACATCTTCTATTCCATTTAGCTTTAGCTTCACAGCAGGCTTTAAGTCTTCTCTTCCTATATGTATACTGCGGCCATACTGATGTACATAGCTTCTTCCAAAACTCAGCAAGCAATTTCCTGAGATAATAACTAACATTATCAAGTGCTTATCCTTTCATCTTCACAACAACCCAAAGAAGTAGGTATTGTTATTATTCCTCTTTTACAGATGAGAAACCATGTTCTTAACCACTACAATGCTTTCAGGGTCACTGTCTCAAACCAATGTACCTTTACACAGTTTTATTCTGTGTTTCAATCAGTCTTGCCTTTATTCCTCTACCTCCATAGCCTTCCAAGCTTCTACTTAACCTTTAAGATCCATTTTGAATGCTTTGTAAACTTTTTGAATCCACTCCAAAGCTTTGATCATTACCGTTTTGTGCTGGAACTATACTACCAACCACAAAAGTTTAGTATTGCTCACCTCACACTTCATGTTTTTTTTGTTTTGTTTTGTTTTGTTTTTTACATATCGTCTTCTCTTATCAAATTATAGTGACTTCGAGAGCAGGAACTGGGATTGTTTACCTTTAATCCTTGTCTTATTTGGGCAATAACTGGCTCATCTCAGGGTTACTTTCTATGAATTGTAATTGTCTATTTCTTTGTGATTTTTTTTATTGGATACTAGGCATCATTGCTTTTACATTGCAGAGACTCTATTCTGTCATATTCTTCTGAAAAGTACTGATTCTTATATCGACAGTTCAATTGCTGGCTGATCCCTGTGTACTGGAGGGTTTCCCAAGTAGCACTAGTGATAAAGAATCCACCTGCCAATGCAGGAGACGTAAGAGATGCAGGTTCAGTCCCTGGGTCAGGAAGATCCCCTGGAGAAGGAATGGCTGCCCATTCCAGTATTCTTGCCTGGAGAATTCCATGGACAGAGGACCCTAGCAAGCTATGGTCCATAAGGTTATAGACTCGGACATTAACAGCATGCATGCCCTGTGTACTGGAATGACTTGGTTTTCTGTTTTGTTATCAAGATCCATGCACAGTTTAATGCATATTCCAAGTGTTTCAATATCCAAACCCTGTCGTCTGTACAAATCTGTCTAAATGAGCTTTGACTAGCTCCACCCTGAATGCATACAGCCTAATCCTCAGTCACAGATTCATAGGGGACACCACACATAGATTTCTGGAGCCTCCATTCTGCCTAGTTCCCTGACTTCGATACCTCATCCTACCAAATCCAGTCATTTCAGTTGTCTGAAATTAGCATCTCAATCTCCTTAGCTCACTGGCTGCTGCCATGCTATTCTCAGATACCAGCTTCCTGCACCATTATCAGAAATCATCCCCAGGCACTGTTGAGCAATCTCGAGTCTCATGTCTCACTTACCTTGTCCCCAGAATTACAGTGTTATGCCTGTTGATGTCCAGTGCCGGAAAATAGTTGCCTAGTATGTTCTGTCCAGTTTTACAGTTGATTATGGCAAATGACAGTGAAAGAGGAGAGTGAAAAAGTTGGCCTAAAGCTCAACATTCAGAAAACAAAGATCATGGCATCTGGTCCCATCACTTCATGGCAAATAGATGGGGAAACAGTGGAAACAGTGTCAAACTTTATATTTTTGGGCTCCAAAATCACTGCAGATGGTGACTGCAGCCATGAAATTAAAAGAAGCTTACTCCTTGGAAGAAAAGTTATGACCAACCTAGATAGCATATTCAAAAGCAGAGACATTACTTTTTCAACAAAGGTCCATCTAGTCAAGGCTATGGTTTTTCCAGTGGTCATGTATGGATGCAAGAGTTGGACTATGAAGAAAGCTGAGCTCCAAAGAATTGATGCTTTTGAACTGTGGTATTGGAGAAGACTCTTGAGAATCCCTTGGACTGCAAGGAGATCCAACGGTCCATCCTAAAGAAGATCAGTCCCGGGTGTTCATTGGAAGGACTGATGCTAAAGCTGAAACTCCAGTACTTTGGCCACCTCATGCGAAGAGTTGACTCATTGGAAAAGACTCTGATGCTGGGAGGGATTGGGGGCAAGAGGAGAAGGGGACGACAGAAGATGAGATGGCTGGATGGCATCACTGACTCAATGGACATGAGTCTGAGTGAACTCTGGGAGTTGGTGATGGACAGGGAGGCCTGGCGTGCTGCGATTCATGGGGTCTCAAAGAGTCAGATACAACTGAAGAAGCTGTCTGGTATCAGCTGTAACAGTATAGTCAGATGCAGAAATCTACTCTCTTACTGATCTTCATTTCTATATCCCCAAGGATCAAATATCCCTATATTTGATCCTTGAAATACATGGGGTTAGTACTGTGTACTTTGAAAATAATCCTCCTATAAGTGGACTCACATAGATCAAACTCCTGTTTTTCAATGGCCAACTGCTGGAGACTAGGAAATAATCACTAACAAGCAATAAATCTTTACTTAACAAAAGACTGACAAAATGATACTTTCAATGAGTTATACTAATCTAGATAAGTAATATTTTTATTATTTTGTGATATCACCAAAAAGATTTTATTCTGATGTAAAATTAATTTACTAAAATTAATAGGGAAAGGAGAGAATTCTCTGGGAGTTTTCATTTGCTTCCCTTTATTTATAATGAATACAATTTTCTAGTCCTATGGTGATAGATAAATACTTAGGCAAATTAAAGTGAAAAATCTAGGTTAACAGGAGTGCTTCAGAGAATGTAATTTTCTGTTAATATAATTTTTACACCCAATGAGGGTTAACAGAATATCCTTGTTTTGTTTCTTATTTACTGAGAATGTCTATGGAATAAAGCAAATCACATTCCTTTAGATGACAGAGCCTTTATAACATACAGTAAATTTGAGACAGATCTTCCTTCAATGCCTCTGGATACCAATCCACACTGTTCAGTCCAGACCTGGAACACACTCACAGAAGGAAAAAAATATCCAGGGCACTCCTCTAAATTATGACTTCACCAAATTCTGGTTGTATGCAACATGGGTGCTTTCGGGAAATGCGTCTGCCCCTGCTACCAGGTTCAAGGACTATTCCAGAGACAAATGAATATTCTCTCACAACACTTTTCATAAAGAAGACCCCAGATTTTGAAGAACAAATTGAAGGAACACTCAATTCCTTTCCCTGTTTCTGGCCAACATCAGAGGAAAAGCAAGACTCCAGCTCTCTGAGATCCCTGAACTGTCTCCTGACACAAAGCTGCAACTGAAGGAATCCTGGACCAGTTCCTGAGAAGGTTCCCCTACTGCTGCACTTTGTCTCTTCTTGGTTACAGCCTTCACAAACAAGAGGCCAACAAGTCACTTTGCTGGCTGAGGAGCAAACCTTGCTCCCTTTCCTTTTTATTTACTTATTTTTAAATTTATCTTATTTGACTCCTTGATGTTGTCAATTATAGCTTTCATCACTTCTGAAAAACCTTCAGTCATTATTCTCTTCAAATACAGCCTCTGCTACATTTATCTTATTCTATTTTCCATATTTCTTTATCTTTCTTTTATATTATCCATCTGTTTATATTTCCTGCATGCAGTCTGCATATTTCTTCTGATATACCCTCCAACTTATTAATTCTCTCTTCAGCTCATTTAAACTGTCATCAAATGTATCCCCTGGGTGTTCATTTCAGTGCTACTCAAAGTGTATCTTTCAGAGAAATGGTACTGGTATCACCTGGGAGCTTGTTAGAAATGACATTTCTTGGGCCTGACTTCAGACCAACTAAGTCAGAAACTACAAAAGTAGGGTCCAAGAAACTGCTTTGACAAAGCCTAACCATCAAATTTTTACGCATATTAAGTTATAATAAGCAGTCATTCACAATATTATACTTTTTAAATTTTATAAATTCTATTTAATTGTTTTTAAAATATGGTTGGTAATTCCTTGTTTTCTGTTTCCTGGAACATGTTTTGAAGTTTGTCTTCTATATCTTAAACATAATAACCATATTTGTTTTCTCTTCTAATATTCTAATTATTTGGGGACATATTTCTGCTTTATGTTGTTTGCTCTGGTCTCATGCACAGTATCATGTTTCCTTCTAAACTTAATGTTTTGGGGGTTGTTGTTTTTTTTATTGTTTGTAAAATGCTCATTTTCTTTCACAATTACTTTGAGGCCTGGGATGAAGGTGCATGTCTCCAGAGACAACTTGCATTTTTGTGCCATGTTTGTAAGGGTACTCTAGATTATAGAGTGCTTAGATTTACAGAACCACTTATGTAGGCTGCCAATACATTTGAGAAGTAGCTAGTGGTTAAAACCTCTCAGAGTAATTTTTTTTTTCTCCTGATCTGATTAGTTGGATGACAAATTTCCATTCAGTCCCCAGAAGCTACAGGAGAAGGTAGAACTACAGTGGATTACACTGAAGATTTTTTAAGAGATGAGAATACCAAACCACCTTACCTGCCTCCTGAGAAACCTGTATGCAGGTCAAGATGCAACAGTTAGAACAGGACACGGAACAATGGAATGGTTCCAAATTGGGAAAGAAGTACATCAAGACTGTATATTGTCACCCTGCTTATTTAACTTTTTTGCAGAGTTCAGTTCCAGAGAAGGCAATGGCACCCCACTCCAGTACTCTTGCCTGGAAAATCCCATGGACGGAGGAGCCTGGTAGGCTGCAGTCCATGGGGTCACTAAGAGTAGGACACAATTGAGTGACTTCACTTTCACTTTTCACTTTCCTGCATTGGAGAAGGAAATGGCAACCACTCCAGTGTTCTTGCCTGGAGAATCCCAGGGACGGAGGAGCCTGGTGGGCTGCCATCTATGAGGTTGCACAGAGTCGGACACGACTGAAGCGACTTAGTAGTAGCAGCAGCAGAGTTCAGTTCAGTCGCTCAGTTGTGTCCAACTCTTTGTGACCCCGTGAACTACAGCACGCCAGGCCTCCCTGCCCATCCCCAAGTCCCGGAGTTTACTCAAACTCATGTCCATTGAGTCGGTGATGCTATCCAACTCATTCTCTGTTGTCCCCTTCTTCTCCTGCCTTCAATCTTTCCTAGCATCAGGGTCTTTTCTAATGAGTCAGTTCTTCACATCAGGTGGCCAAAATATTGGAGTTTCAGCTTCAACATCAGTCCTTCCAATGAATATTCAGAACTTATTTCATTTAGGATAGACTGATTGGATCTCCTTGCTGTCCAAGGGGCTCTCAAGAGTCTTATCCAAAACCACACTTTAAAAGCATCTATTCTTTGGTTCTCAGCTTTCTTTATAGTCCAACTCTTACATCCATACATGACTACTGGAAAAACCATAACTTTGACTAGATGGACTTTTGTTGGCAAAGTAATGTCTCTGCTTTTTAATATGCTGTCTAGGTTGGTCATAACTTTTCTTCCAGGAAGTAAGCATCTTTTAATTTCATGGCTGCAGGCACCATCTGCAGTGATTTTGGAGCCCCCCCAAAAAATAAAGTTTGTCACTGTTTCCCCATCTATTTGCCATGAAGTGATGGGACCAGATGCCATGATCTTAGTTTTCTGAATGTTGAGTTTTAAGTCTACTTTTTCATTCTCCTCTTTCACTTTCATCAAGAGGCGCTTTAGTTCTTCACTTTCTGCCATAAGGGTGGTGTCATCTGCATATCTGAGGTTATTGATATTTCTCCTGGAAATCTTGATTCCAGCTTGTACTTCGGCAGGTTGTGCTTCATCCAGTCCAGCATTTCTCATATGCAGAGTACATCATGCCAAATGCTGGGCTGGATGAAGCACAAGCTGGAATCAAGATTGCCAGGAGAAATATCAATAACCTCAGATACATAATTGACACCACCCATATGGCAGAAAGTGAAGAGGAATTAAAGAACATCTTGATAAAAGTGAAATAGGAGAATGAAAAAGTTGGCTTAAAACTCAACCTTCAAAAAACTAAAATCATGACATCTGTTCCCATCACTTCATGGCAAACAGATGGGGAAACAATGGAAACAGTGACAGACTTTATTTTCTTGGGCTCCAAAATCACTGCAGATGGTTAACTGCAGCCATGAAACTAAAAGACGTTTGCTCCTTGGAAGAAAAGCTATGACAAACCTAGACAGCATATTAAAAAGCAGAAACATTACTTTGCTGACAAAGGTCTATATAGTCAAAGCTGTGGTTTTTCCAGTGGTCATGTATGGATGTGAGAGTTGGACCATAAAGAAAGCTGAGGGCCAAAGAATTGATGCTTTTAAACTGTGGTGT
>NW_011495027.1:14374530-14387431 GCF_000754665.1 Bison bison bison
GACAGGGAGAAGACTCTTGAGAGTCCTTTGGACTGCAAGGAGATCCAATCAGTCCATCCTAAAGGAAATCAGTCCTCAATATTCATTGGAAGGACTGATGCTGAAACTGAAATTCCAAAATTTCTGCCACCTAATGAGAAGAACTGCCTCATTAGAAAAGACCCTGATGCTGGGAAAAATTGAAAGCAGGAAGAGAAGGAGACAACAAAGGATGAGATGGTTAGATGGCATCACCAACTCAACGGATATGAGTTTGAGCAAGCTCTGGGAGATGGTGAAGGACAGGGAAGCCTGGCTGCTGCAGTCCATGGGGTAAGCAAACAGCTGGACACAATTGAGCGACTGAACAACAACAACCCTGAAGATCTCATTCTTAGAGTCCCTTTATAGAGATACTCTCTTCAATTAGACCACCCATCTTTTGTGAGCCTGAGACTTATTCTGCTATTGCTCAAGCTTAGGAGACCACATAGTCCAAAGCTCAAAGTCACCATCTTCAATAAATGATCTCAAAACAGCATCAATGCTTAGTTTTATTTAGACTTTAATCTGATCATTTATACCATTTTATCAGTACTTTCATGTCTTTAAGGTCACACATGTATGATACACACACAGAGAGAGCAGTGTGCTGGAGCTGACTTCTACTGGTTCTCAACACTGAGCTCTTAACATCTCTTCCTAAGTATGCATTGTGATATAATGTTGGCACTTTAAAATCAGCTGTGGTGGGAGTGTTCATACCACGAAATTTGACAAATACAATAAATTGGTGTGCTTTTTTCTAGAAAGCCTACTGTTGAATATTTAGCAGCACACAGCAATATGCTTATATAGTCCCATATTTTTCTCACATTTCTCAGGAGGATTGGTCTATCTAGCAAATGGAATTGTTTTCACTCCTTCCCCTCTGGTACTACAGACCTTGCTTTCACTTAAAACTGACTGTGTATACCTAAGATATATGCTAGTTTTCTTTTGCTTTTCCTAGTTCCTCAAAAATAAATATTCCAAATAATTTAAATCTAGATAAAGACTCTCCTTTTTTGGTTTCCAATAACTTCCCTTTAGTCTTCAAAAATACCCTCTCAGGTTGTTATTAGTGTTATTTCTCTATTTTGTAGATGAAGAAACTGAGACTAATCAAGATTATATAACATGAGGTTATATAATTTATTTATTACATAAACATAAGGTTTATTACATAAACACAAGTTTTACACACCTAGAAAGAACTAGAGTATGTTTGTCGCTCAGTCGTGTCTGACTCTTTGTGGCCCCATGGACTATAGCCCACCAGACTCCTCTGTCCATGGGATTCTTCAGGCCAGAATACTGGAGAGGTTTGCCATTCCCTTCTTCAGGGGATCTTCCCAATCCAGGGAACAAACTCTGTCTCCCACCTTGCAGACAGATTCTTAACTATCTGAGCCACCAGGGAAGCCCAGAAAGGGATAGAACAAAGTTTCAACTCAGGTCTAACTCTAAAGCCATCCTGCCTCAACTGACTCTTTTCTATTCCCTAAAACTGACTAGTTTTTCACAATCCTCCCTTACTAATCTTTTCTTCTTCCATAGTCTTTTTTAATATCTACATTTTTTCCTTCTGTTTAAAAATAATAATTTTCCAAAGTGTTTTCATGAAAAATAAAGTCAGGGCATGTTCTGGAGTTAGTCTTGGAAATGATGAGCATTATAGCCTCCTTTGGCATGCTGCAATTCATGGGGTCACAAAGAGTCGGACACAACTGAGCAACTGAACTGAACTGAACTGAACTGATAGCCTCCTTTTATAGATCCATATATACAGTGACATATCAAGAACTCTAAACAGGACTTCAATTTTTAAAATCTCTCTAACTATATTGACAGCTTCCTGGTCAACTATCTCTTTAAACTCCAAATTAACTGCATGGAACTTCCTTTTATTTTTATTTTATTTGCCACAATGCATTTCTGCAAATTGAGTCACAAAGAAACTTAGGAATAATATTATGATTTGGATGCCATATTCTTAATGAAGCATTTGTCATTAAATAAATTATGAATATCACCAATAATCTTTCTATAAAGCTGCCAATTTTTAAAATACTAAAACAGTGCAAATAGACTGTATATTTGATTATTGAATAGACCATTGTACTATAAAGAAAATTCACATCTTATGAAATATGCAATCCTGCTATCTCATAAATTTGATCTGAAACTAGTATTTTGCCATAGTAAACATGATTAAACTTTTAAAGAGCCATTGACTTCTAGGATGTTAGAAGGACTTTGGACATTGGTGGAAACCCTCAAAGGGGGTAAATGTGTTAATATGGCAACTCATAGATGATGAATATTGCCTTTACTTAATATATATTTTAACTATTGGTATTACAAATCTATAATTTCATTTTTACTATAAATGTATAGCATGTCAAGTTTAACCTGGTCTTTTGTGGGCTTGTTATACAAACTATCATCTTTTCATACTGATGCTATTTAAAAACTGTACTCTGAATTTCAAGCAGTCAGCTAAGAGATGAACATTGGAACTTGATACTCTACTTTATCTGGCAAGATAAAGTAGAACAATCTGATGTATGGTCCAAATGCATACTGAAATCAAAACCTATATATAATTATATAATATATATATAGCTCCTATAGGAGCTCATTTGCTTGAAAGTTATTTCCTTCTTTTGAAAGTTGATCAGTGACTTGTTAATCAAACCTATTGTAAGATTCTACTATACTTTGATATATTGCAAATGAATCTAACTTTTTGAGAAACTGGGCTAAGATTATCCACCTTTCATCTTCTCAGACTCTTTTAGGACATTATTTCCCTACACATGTTTCAACTATTTGGCGTTTTCTGTGTTTAAGCTAGGCATCTGAAGATTGAGAAAAACTTTATTGCTCCTTCACTTCTGTAAGATTATTTTACAGAGTACAGAATCCTAGGTTGCTGGCTTCTCTTCTCAACACTTTAAATATTTCACACCACACTCTTTGCTTGCATGGTTTCTGTAGGTAAGTTAAATGTAATTCTTATCTTTTCTCCTCTACAGGTAAGGTTCTCCACCCCTCATCTGTCTTCTTTAAGGACTTTACCTTTGATTTTTCTGTCATTTGAAAATGACAAGCCTAAGTGTAGTATTTCCGGTAATTTTCCTGCATGGTATGCTATGAGCTTCCTGGATCTGTAGTTTGGTATCTGTCATTAATCTAGGGAAATTCCCACTTATCATTGTTCCAAGTGTTTCTTCTTGTTTTGGAATTCCCATTATGCATATGTTACACCTTTTGTAGTTGTCCCAGAGTTTGGGGACATTCTTTCTGATTTTTTTCATAGTTGTTTTTGCTTTTCAGCTTTGGAAGTTTTTCCTGAGATAGCTTCAGGCTCAAAGAGTGCTTCTTCAGCAATGTTTGGTCTACTAAGAAACCTATCAAAAGCATTCTTCACTTCTGTTACATTATTTTTTATCTGTTGCATTCATTTTTATTTTTTTCTTAAACTTTCTATCTCTCTGCTTGCATGTTTTTCATTTCTCCTTCTCTTTCCACTTCTTCAGTGAAACAGGATGGCTAAAGTAGTCTGGAGTTGGTATTTTCCATCTTCCATGTCAGTTAGGCAATCATAAAACCCTGGAAAGTTAGGCTCTAGCTAGATAATTTTTCTTAAGGACAGATCTTGTTGAAAACAGAATGCTCAGAATGCTCTGACACATCTCAGTATGATTCCTTTTCCCCTCCCCTTGCCAGAAGCACAAGGAAAGTTTTCTCCACTATTCACTGTGAGAACCAGGTCAAGCTACTAATAAAACTCACAAAAGTGTGGGGACCCCCTTATGTCTGGGTGCTCCTGGAATTTTTAATTCTCAGAAGTTGTCCACACTGAGCCTTCAGCAATTCATCAATTCCATTTTAGGTTTTCCCTCTCTGGTGGTACCAGTTTCCATGAGTCTACTGCTCATGAGTTTCTGTATGAACTTGGTAAGTTATGACTCTCTGCGCTTGCCTGTCAGTCTCTCCAATTTGGGGGGCAGCAGTTTACCCTGTGACCTCACTTCTCTTGTGGATCTAGGAAGAGTTGATTTTTCAATATGTTCAGCTTTTACTTGTTGTTGAAATGAGATGGAAACCTCCAGTCTTCTTATATGCCAGACTGGAAATTGTCTTTTGGGATCTGGGGATTATTGACAGTCTAGACTTGTGTTGACTTGAATACTCTTCAAATCTCTTTTTAGTTTATAAGTGTTTTTGCAAAGGAGAAACATTCTGTTGGTACTTTTATTGAAGCTTTCAGCTGTACTCAACAACACTTTTTTCAAAATTTTGTTAAACTTGAATTGTCTCTAGAATTTAGTTTGTTTGTTTTTTTTTTATCTCTATCAGTCCACTTGCTTGGTGAGTTTTCTACACTGGAAAAGATAAACTGATAATTTCTCCTATTTTTTTTTTTTTATTCTAGTTATATTTCTGGTCCCTTGTCTTTTCATCTCTTTCATTTGCTCTCAGAGGATACTGTCTTTGTTCTTATCATTAAGGTCAAACAGACTCCTTATCTTTCTGATCTTTTCCCTTTGGGTTTTCTTCATAGACTCCCTTCTCTTTTTTATCTTATCTGATAGCAAACAATATCTCATATCCCCTGATAACTTGGATTTTTTTTTCATGTAATTTAAATTATCAATTGGTTACCTCTATTATATGAAAAAAAATTAATGAAGAATCTAGCTAGGGAAGATCTCTTATTGGCCCAGTTAATCTTTACATATTAGATTCAAACTTTGGATCCCAGTTTTTCTCTGCTTACAGATTTACAATTTGGTGGACACAATTTAACCCAGATAGAGTACAACTCATTCAGAAGTTACACGCTTAAAACATCTGGCGAAAATAGAGTCACAAAATTTAATGATTTATCATTAGTTGCCATCTGGTGTCTTCTCTTGATGGAATAAAGCTTTTATTGTAGTAGGATGTTTTGCTATTAATTGGCCATCCTTAAATTTAAGAATTAAATATATACAAATAAAGCATCTCTTATTGTTCTAATAGTTTTTTTGTTTTTTGCTTATTTGATTTCTCCTGTTCCATGTTCTTATGTTAGGATTTTTCAATATTATGAGTTGGCACCTTTTAGATATTTGGGTACCTACTGATATTTGTTAATTTTTAAATTTTTGTTTATCACTGATATGCTGATAATATCAAATATAAATTGATCTCCCCACTTTTCCAGAGATAAAAGCCATCATATCTTCTGTACTCAAACATTATGAAATGTTATAATTCTGTGAGACTAACCACATTTTACTCCTGATCTTTAAAATCTTACTAATTTTCCTTCTCTTTTAAGTGTAATTTTAGATATGGATCATAAATATTTACCTACACTAGTTAGAAAACAATGTGATTTATATTCAGTTTTCAAGTATTTTAAATATTTAGCAAATTGATACCAGTGGTTATATTCATTATTTAATACTTAAAATGATGTCCCCTGGACATTTCTAGTTGAAGTCAATGTGTTGTTTAGATACTCTGTCTAAATTATGTTCATGGTAATAATAACTCTTACTGAGTGCCCATTATATGACAGTAACCCTACATATTTTTAATACTTTTACAAAACTATTTTACAGATAAGAAAGCTAAAGCTTATAGAAGTCAATTAATTTGCTCAAATTGTGCTTATATATGGAAAATTCATGATATGAACCCAGATTTTTACAACTCCAAATCCTATGTCGTTTTCTCTACAGCATTACTCTCTATTGTACACGTGAGCCATCTCTTCAGTGACTGTGATGTCTGATTATTATCTTAACTCTCTACCTCATTTTTCCTGTCTAGATTATTAATGTGTGGCAGAACCAATGAACCTGGCACAGTAAATCCATTTATTTACTCTCTAAGTGACTGATATAGATCACTGGATGGCCATTAACACCATGGCTGTTAATATACACTATAAAAGGTGGCTGAAATATTTCAGAATGAATCAGCTCTGGAATGAAGACACCACATATGGTGTTTCCCAGCATTCCTTGATGAAAGTTAGAGCACAAGGTTTGGGGTCACAAGCTTGAATTGAGACTCTGCTCCACTACTTACTGGATGTGTAATATTGCACAATTCACTCAACCTGTCTGAGTTTTTTTCACATCTATTAAACAGAATGGGGATGCTGATCTCATAGTGTTGTCTAGTAGGTTAAATGAGATATATATGTACAAAGGAGCTTCCCAGGTGGCACTAGTGGTAAGGAACCCGCTTGCCAATGCAAGAGACATAAGAGACATCAGTTTGATCCCTGGATTACAAAGATCCCCAGGAGGAGGTCATGGCAACCTACTCCAGTATTCATGCCTGGAGAATCACATGGACAGAAGAGCCTGATGGGCTACAGTCCATAGCGTCACACAGAGTCAGACATGACTGAAGCAATTTAGCATGCACGCAATGTGTATAAAAGGCTATTACCTTCTAACGAGCACTCTATAAATTTAAGGTATGATAATTATTTTATTAGAGCAGCCAGCCATCTGTTGTGTGTCTGACTCTTCTGAGATCCCATGCACTGTAGTCCACCAAGCTCCTCTGTCCATGGGGTTCTCCAGGCAAGAATACTGGGGTGGGTTGCCATTTCCTTCTCCAGGGGATCTTCCCAGCCCAGGTATCAAAAATCCACGTCTCCTGCATTGGCAGGTGGATTCTTTACCAATGAGCCACCAGGGAAGTCCTTTTAGAGTGGCAGTCACTGGTAAATTCTAATGATACTGAGATTACTTGGAAAAGAGAGAAAATGTGTTGCATGCTACTGTTCTATTATTTAAATCTTTTCACACTTGGACTCCTACGTTGCTTTACAGTCTGGATCTTGCTTAACTTTCTGTTTGCAGCTTAACATCCTGCAGATGATTTATCACTTGCTTTACCATCTGTGCTTCTATAAAATCTAGGTTACATTATAGGATTTTTGTGTATTTAGTGTCCTATGAAGGTTTGAATAAATATTTGGGGGATCTTCTAATGTGTGTTTAAGTCTTCCTTCTTCCTTCTATAATATTCCTCAATATTTTGGTATGACAGAAAGGGAGTGTATGAATTAATCAATAATAATTAATAAGCTTTTGACTGTGACATATGCTAAATACAATCAAATCCCATAGGGCAACACATACAGCATGTTACAAGTCTGTCACAATATGTATGATTTATGTATGTAAATACTAGATCACAATCAATCTTCATTTGAAGAAATCACATATTTATAAAACAAAATAAGTCAGCATTTAACATTACTTCTGTCATCAGCAATATTATCTGAAGCCATCTTGTTTTACTATATCATTAGAATAATCAATTATGGTACTTACAGAGAAAAACATTTTATATAGAAATTTCAGAGTAAGATGATATAAATAGGAAGTTGCTTTTTTAATGACATATTTTTTCTTTATTCCAAGTAAAATGAACACTAAGCAATAACTAGGGCAATTTGATGGTCCACTGACAAATTTTAGTGGGTACTTTCCTATGGAAAGTATACATAGTTGACATATCCCCACAAAAAAACTCTGTGTTTTAATTAGGGAGATTTGATAAGAGTAAATTATTTCAGATTTAATGTTAAAACAAAGATGTAGCACACAAAGCAAAATTGAACAAAGGTCCAAGTGGAATATTATTAAAATGTCAAAGTGAGTAAGCAGATGGAGTTTGTATGGCTCAGTGGATTAGTCACCAGGCCCCATTACCTTGGGGACTCTAGTGCAATCCAGTCTCAGTAGAATGATCAGAAAGTAAAAATAAAGGGTATATGCAGAAGCAAATAAATCATTTCATTTGTGTTCCCAACTGTAACTGGCTTTTTTAAAATATTTATTTTTCTTTCTTTAATCACAAGACTACAGGAAGATTACAATACAGCTACATTTATTTTTATCAGAGTTTCTTTTCCTCTAAGATTGTGGAAATGAAAATAGAAGGAGAGATTGGAAACTATGCAGATTTGTCATGCTCTTCATGTAACAGAACGCATACCCTGCAGAGACTGGGTGAAAGCACTGCTCTCTCTCTAATGGAGCTTTCTGCACAATACACCAAGGAGCATTTGGGGAGGCGCCACTCTAAGCGGTGACTCTGTAACAATCCCATAAAGAAGAAATTAAGATTTTTTTTTTTAACTGTCTTTCATCCTGGTCATCTTGCTAAAGCAATTACTACTACCTACTCTTTGCAGACACAAATTGAAATGTAGCCATTTACAGCTCCTCCGAATTTTTGACAAATCACTTTGACTTTTATTATGGCTCTACAGTTTAACACACATCAAGACTCACAATCTGTACTGGTAAGTTAAGATTTAGAACACGAACACACATCCTGCAGGAAAAATTAGAATTGGTAGAAAGTCTTTTTCCTAGATCAAATCAAAGTATTGCTTGGATATTTTATGATAAAAAGAAAGTAATTGCGTGTTACACACTAGAGTTTGTGAAGTGTACTTTCTGGATGACTTTTTAGTAAGCACTCAGAACAGTTTGTGTGGCACTCCACTGCATAAAATAAACACTTGCTGAATGCAGATTTCCAGCCCCCATCCCCCTCCCGGCCATAAGTAGCTCTTGAAACAGCAGCTGCGGTGTAATTGTGCACCCATTATTACTCTAGACATGGAAGTCAAAGCAAGCCCAAAGAGTAAGAGGACACGACCAAATCTACTGAGAAAATTATGTTGATTTGGGGGGGATACCATAGTTAAACACAGGCTTCTATCGAAATGTGGTCTGCTCTTTGAAAATTCAATGCACCCATTTGTACTAAATGGGCTTCCTAGGGGGCACTAGTGGTAAAGCATCCACCTGCCAATACATGAGATGCAAGGGCTGCAGGTTTGATCCCCTGGGTCAGCAAGATCCCCTGGAGTAAGAAATGGCACCTCACTCCAGTATTCTTGCCTGAGAAATCCCATGGGCAGAGGAGCCTGGCAGCCTACAGTTCATGGGGCTGCAAAAAGTCCAATACGACTGAGCATATACATACCTCATACATACATACCATACCTATTGGCACTAAATATGTGTGTGTGTGCATACAGGGTTCTGCAAAGAATCAGAACCAAGAGGATTTTATATACATATATAATTCTAAGTATATGTGGCAATATTTGTCAAGATACTGCAATAAAAGACTAAACTGAAAGTAGAATAGGAATCTTATATAGCTACACAGTGCCAATTACATTACCACGTTGTTTCCTCCCTGCAAGACTGATAAAAATCTACAGGCACCCAGAGCCCAAGAGGCCTGAACATGACTGGTGAAAACTGGAAATCAATAGGTGTCTATAATCGCAAACAAATGGCACCTTTTCCATTGGAGTTAAGGAAGACAGGCATCACAGAGCTCAAACAGCACTGCTGCACACAGGGCCAAACGATGTCCTTTCTCCTTGGCCTGCCTGCATGTTCCTAGTTGGACACACCTGTCTGTTCATTTGTATGTTTAACATTGTGCTTAGTGGCTCAGTTGTGTCTGACTCTTTGCGACCCCATGGACTATAGCACGCCAGGCTCCTCCGTCCATGGGGACTCTCCAGGCAAGAATACTGGAGTGGGTTGTCATGTCCTCCTCCAGGGGATCTTACCAACCCAGGAATTGAACCCAGGTCTCCCACATTGCAGGCAGATTCTTTATCAGCTGAGCCACCAGGGAACCCCAAGAATACTTGCTTAGAAAAGCAAATTATTCTTTAATTTTATGCAACAAAGAAACTTTGCATTTACCTCATGCTAATTAAATAATGATATTTTTTCAGAATTTACTAGAAATTGGAGGTAGTTCATCTGAACTTGGCTCCTCTGATTATCTGTACTTCTGGTATCAAGTGAGCAAATGTTTCCAGGCTTTCTGTCAACTCACCACAAATTCATCTCAATTATGGCTTGAGATAAAATCCATTTCCAAAGCTAAGAGGTAATTCAGTCTCCAGGGTCATTTGGTTCTGCCCCTCATTTAAGCAAAATCTACCAATTCAACGTGAAAATGAACATTACTATCCACTAGGGGCCAAGCTAAACCAAACATTTAATTTAGTTGCAAATGCCTGTTTTTTCTGAGTTGAAATTACAAAAGTCTTTTTGTTGTTGCTGTTCTTGATTTTTAGTCCATTTCATGATACATTCAATTCAAAGCTGTCCTTGAGCTCTCTAGCTGAGACAGAAACATGCAGTTCAGCAATACGAATGTGCAGTCTTTATGAAAGACATGAATGCCTCCACCCACAGAAAGGCAGGTAGTATACTCAGTGACAGCCTCCCCGAGACAAACACGGAAAGAGATGTCACTGTTCAGACAACAGCTCCTTCAAAAGACTTTCAAATGTAAACCAAAGTTATCCTCACAATATTCATGGCTACCCTGTCCACTTTTTGAGCAAAGGAAGATGTACTGAATTTGATGGGTGCCTAGGTCAGTTCTCAAAAAAATAATGCCAACCAACAATTTTATTTCTAATGGTTTTGAACATATAATATGCCAAGATACTACCTTGTTAGTGGAAAGTGTGTAAAGGTTTTAGATGTTGCCTGAGTGGGATGATGAATATACGCCTGGATTTAAGGGCATTTTTGAGATTGAGGTGGTTCTATCTTGAAGGTTCAATCAGTTCAGTTCAGTGGCTCAGTCGTGTCCGACTCTTTGCGACCCCATGAATTGCAGCACGCCAGGCCTCCCTGTCCATCACCAACTCCCGGAGTTCACTCAAACTCACGTCCATCGAGTCGGTGATGCCATCCAGCCATCTCATCCTCTGTCGTCCCCTTCTCCTCCTGCCCCCAATCCCTCCCAGCATCAGGGTCTTTTTCCAATGAGTCAACTCTTCGCATGAGGTGGCCAAAGTATTGGAGTTTCAACTTTAGCATCATTCCTTCCAAAGAATACCCAGGACTGATCTCGTTTAGAATGGACTGGTTGGATCTCCTTGCAGTCCAAGGGACTCTCAAGAGTCTTCTCCAACACAACAGTTCAAAAGCATCAATTCTTCTGCGTTCAGCTTTCTTCACAGTCCGACTCTCACATCCATCACTATTAATAGTTTCCAGAGATATTGGGACTTAACTTGTTGAAAGAGATGTAGATAATAGTTACCAATGTCCTGTAGTGCACAAAATTCAGATTTAAGAGAAAATGATTTTTCCTACAATTGACTTTTTTGACCCCTTCTACACTGCTTATGTTCAAGTAATTTAGTTTGTAAAAGGGAAATGCTTACTCCAAACAAACAACAAAGAAAAATACCCAGTACAACATTTTACAAAGATGACACATGCGTGCATGCTCGGTTGTGTCCGACTCTTTTTGACCCAATGGACTGTAGCCCACCAGACTCCTCTGTCCATGGGATTCTCCAGGCAAGAGTACTGGACTGGGTTGTCATTTTAGCCTCCAGGGGATCTTCCCAAAAACCCAGGGATTGAATTGGCTTCTCCTGCGACTCCTGAATTGGCAGCAGATTCTTTTACCACTGAGGCACCAAGTAAACAACAAAGAAAAATAACCAGAACCATGTTTTACAAAGATAACACAGTAGACAAGTATTTTTGAAAGGCATATAGGATTTTCCATAGAGTTTAACTATGCCTTATTTTTAGCATCTTGGACTTCTACAAAACGATTTTTTTGTTGTTTTTTTTTAAGAGAAAGCTGCGTCTTCCTGCCATGGATGCAGATATATTTTATAAGGTGTGTACATTCCTTAAGCACAGACTAGTTTAGGGCAGAAGCAAAATGGACATCAGCTTATGGACTCTGATTTGGGAAAAACACAAGTACTTCCCCCTTAAGGCTTTAAGAACAGACTTGAGTTCCTCCTCCTTGGGGCTTATTGTATTCTCTCTCGGGGATTCTTATCTCGATTCCTTCCAAAAGAACTGTCTTTCTCAACACAGCTCTCACTCATGCTTGCCAGTGGTTCCTTCATTGCATGGATTTTGGAAGAAAGGGCAGAGGAAGTCTGAACATTTTAGGCATTCTAGAATGTCCCTAAGAGGCTTCGTCACATCTTCCTAATTTTATTCCTCCTACAGCCCCAGAGCATCATTTTCATATTCACCTTCCACTTATATCAATCTGAGTGGCTGAGCCACTCATCAACACTTATCTCAGCAAACTTCCACCCTATGACTTAGGCGCTTCACAGGGCTGGCATGTAGTAGATGCACAATAAACTATGTGATTGAAGAAGAGATTATGCGGATGAGATGAGAACTGTCTTCGTGGTACATTTCAGACTGCTGCCCAGTGAGCAACTCCCTGGAAATTAGAACCTTACAAAATTATTTTCCTTCTGGCTCCTGAGAACACTTCCTAAGCAAGTTGACAAAATACATTTATTTCACAACTATGATATTTATAACTTAAAAAAAATATATATTCCTTCTTTCCAGGGGAAAAAATGGATGCATCTTATAAGAAGCAACATCTTATATGTTTTCATATACTATGTTTAAACTTCCATTTTTACCAGATAGATCCTCAAATATCATTGACTTGTGGCTTCCCTGGTGGCTCAGACGGTGGAGTCTGCCTGCAATGCAGGAGACCCAGGTTCGATCCCTGGGTTGAGAAGATCCTCTGGAGAAGGAAATGGCAACCCACTCCACTATTCTTGTCTGGAAAATCCCATGGACGGAGGAGCCTGGCAGTCTACGGTCCATGAGGTCTCAAAGAGTTGAACATGACTCGGTGACTTCACAGATGTTCAGTATGTTTGTGAAAGAGGTTTCTGTAAAGAATCTGTTTTTGACCTAGTAAAAAGGCAAAATATCAACATTTGGATTGTGTAAAATTCAACATTTAAGACCATTTTTTTGATCTAGTTCTATTTCTGCTCTTTTTT
>NW_011495027.1:14387601-14395572 GCF_000754665.1 Bison bison bison
TTGAACCTCCCTCCCATCTCCCTCCCCAGCCCACCCCTCTAGGTTGATCCAGAACCCCTGTTTGAGTTTCCTGAGCCATACAGCAAATTCCCTTTGGCTATCTATTTTACATATGATAATGTAAGTTTCCATGTTACTCTTTCCATACATCTCAATCTCTCCTCCCCTCTCCCCATGTCCGTAAGTCTATTCTCTATATCTGTTTCTCTGTTGCTGCCCTGTAAATAAATTCTTCAGTACCAGTTTTCTAGATTCCATATATGTGCATTAGAATATGATATTTATCTTTCTCTTTCTGACTCACTTCACTCTGTATAATAGGTTCTAGGTTCATCCACCTCATTAGAACTGACTCAAATGCATTCCTTTTTATGGCTGAGTAATATTCCATTGTGTATATGTACCACAACTTCTTTATCCATTCATCTGTCGATGGACATCTAGGTTGCTTCCATGTTCTAGCTATTGTAAATAGTGCTGTAATGAACAATGGGATACATGTGTCTTTTTCAAATTTGGTTTCCTCAGGGTATATGCCTAGGAGTGGAATTGCTAGGCCATATGGTGGTTCTATTCCTATTTTTTTAGGAATCTCCATACCATCTTCCATAGTGGCCGTATCAGTTTGAATTCCCACCAACAGTTTAAGAGCATTCCCTTTCCCCCACACCCTCTCCAGCATTTATTGTTTGTAGACATTTTGGTGATGGCCATTCTGACGGGTGTGAGGTGATATCTCATTTTAGTTATGATTTGCATTTCTCTAATGATGAGTGATGTTAAGCATTTTCCCAAGTGTTTGTTAGCCACCTGTATGTCTTGTTTGGAGAAATGTCTGTTTAGGTCTTTTCCCACTTTTTAATTGGGTTGTTTGTTTTTCTGGCTTTGAGTTGTATGAGCTCCTTGTATATTTTGGAAATTAATCCTTTGTCAGTTGTTTCATTTGCTATTATTTTCTCCTATTCTGAAGGTTTTCTTTTCACCTTGCTTATAGTTTCCTCTGCTGTGCAAAAGCTTTTAACTTTAATCAGGTCCCACTTGTTTACTTTTGTTTTTATTTCTGTTACTCTAGGAGGTGGGTCATAAACAATTTTGCTTTATGTCATCGAATGTTCTGCCTATGTTTTCCTCTAAGAGTTTTATAGTTTTTGGTCTTACATTTAGGTCCTTAATCCATTTTGAGTTTCTTTTTGTGTATGGTGTTAGGAAGTGTTCTAATTTCATTCTTTTACATGTAGCTGTCCAGTTTTCCCAGCACCATTTATTGAAGAGGCTGTCTTTGCCCCATTGTATATTCTCGCCTCCTTTGTCAAAAATAAGGTACCCATAGGTGCGTGGGTTTATATCTGGGCTTACTATCATTCCATTTATCTATATTTTTGTTTTTTATGCCAGTACTATACTGTCTTGATGACTGGAGCTTTGTAGTATAATCTGAAGTCAGGAAGGTTGATTCCTCCAGCTCCATTCTTCTTTGTTAAGACTGCTTTGGCTCTTCAGGGTCTTTTGTGTTTCCATATGAATTGTGAAATTTTTTGTTCTAGTTTTGTGAAAAATACCATTGGTAATTTTATAGGGGTTGCACTGAATCGGTAGATTGCATTTGGTAGTATAGTCATTTTCATAGTATTGATTCTTCCTACCCAGGAACATGGAATATTTCTCCATCTATTTGTGTTGTCTTTGATTTTTTTCATCAGTGTCTTATAATATTCTGTGTACAGTTCTTTTGCCTCCTTAGGTAAGTTTATTCCTAGATATTTAATTCTTTTTGTTGCAGTGGTGAATGGGATTGATTCCTTAATTTCTCTTTCTTATTTTTCATTGTTAGTATATGGAAATGCAAGTGATTTCTGTGTGTTGATTTTGTATCCTGCAACTTTGCTAAATTCACTGATTAGCTCTAGTAATTTTCTGATACTATCTTTAGGGTTTTCTATGTCTTCTTTAGGGTATCATGTTATCTGCAGTCAGAGCTTTACTTCTTTTTTTTTCTGATCTGGATTCCTTTTATTTCTTTTTCTTCTCTGATTGCTGGAGCTAGGACTTCCAGAACTATGTTGAATAATAGTGGCAAAAGTGGATACCCTTGTTCCTGATCTTAAGAGGAATGCTTTCAGTTTTTCACCTTTGAGAATAATGTTTGCTGTAGGCTTATCATATATGGTCTTTTCTATGCTGAGGTAGATTCCTTCTGTGCCTATTTTTATTTTTTTTTTGAAGAACTTTAATCATAAATGGGTGCTGAATTTTGTCAAAGGCTTTTTCTGCTTCTATTGAGGTTATCATATGGTTTTTATCTTTCAATTTGTTAATGTGGTGTATCACATCGATTGATTTGCATTTATTGAAGGATCCTTGCATTCTTGAAATAAACCCAACTTGACCATGGTGTATGAGCTTTTTGATGTATTGCTGAATTCTGTTTGCAAAATTTTCTTGAGGACTTTTGCATCTATGTTCATCAGTGATATTGGTTGTAGTTTTCTTTTTTTGTGTTGTCTTTGTCTGGTTTTGGTATCAGGGTGATGGTGGCCTCTTAGAATGAGTTTGGAAGTGTTCCTTCCTCTGCAATTTTTTGAAAGAGTTTTAGAAGGCTAGGCATTAGCTCTTCTCTAAATTTGATAGAATTCTTCTGTGAAGCCATCTGGTCTTGGGCTTTTGTTTTTAGGGGTTTTGAAATCACAATTTCAATGTCAGTGCTAGTAGTTGGACTGTTCATAATTTCTATTTCTTCTTGGTTCAGTCTTGGAAGATTGAACTTTCCTAAGAATCTGTCTATTTCTTCCAAGTTATCCATTTTATTGCCATATAGTTGTTAATAATAGTTTCATAATCCTTTGTATTTCTGCATTGTCTGCTGTAACCTCTCCTTTTTCATTTCTAATTTTGTTGATTTGATTCTTCTCTCTTTTTTTTTTTTTTTTGATGAATCTTGCCAAAGGTTTGTCAATTTTGTTTATCTTCTCAAAGAACCAGCTTTTAGTTTTATTAATCTTTACTACTGTTTCTTTCATTTCTTTTTCATTTATTTATACTCAGATCTTTATGATTTCTTTCCTTCTACTAATTTTGGGGTTCTTTTTCCAGTTGTTTTAGGTGTAAAGTTATGTTGTCTATTCGATGTCTTTCTTGTTTCTTGAGTTAGGATTATATTGCTATACATTTCCCGCTTAGAACTGCTTTTGCTGCATCCTGTAGGTTTTGAGTTGTCATGTTTTTATTGTCATTTGTTTCTAGAAATTTTTTGATTTCCCTTTTTATTTCTTCAGTAACCTGTTGATTATTTAGAAATGTGTTGTTTAATCTCCATGTGTTTGTGTTTCTTTCAGTTTTCTTTTTCTTGTAATTGATATCTAGTCTCTTAAGGTTGTGGTTGGAAAAGATGCTTGATATAATTTCAATTTTCTTAAATTTACTCAGGTTTGATTTGTGACCCAAGATGTGATCTATCCTGGAGAATGTTCCATGTGCACTTGAGAAGAAGGTTTATTCTGCATTTGGATGGAATGTCCTGAAGATATCAATGAGATCCATCTCATCTAATGTATCATTTAAGACATGTGTTTCCTTATTAATTTTCTGTTTTGATAATCTGTCCATTGGTGTGAGTGGGGTGTTAAAGTGGAAGTGAAAGTGAAGTCACTCAGTCGTGTCCAACTCTTTGCGACTCCATGGACTGTACCTTACCAGGCTCCTCAGTCCATGGAATTTTCCAGTCAAAAGTACAGGAGTGGGTTGCCATTTCCTTCTCCAGGGGATCTTCCTGACCCAGAGATAGAACCTGGGTCTCCCACATTGCAGTCAGATGCTTTACCTTCTGAGCCACCAGGGGTGCTAAAGCCTCCTACAATTGTGTTATTGTCAATTTCTCCTTTTATGTCTGTTAGTGTTTGTCTTATGTATTGAGATGCTCCTATGTTGGATGTATATGTATTTACAATTGTTAGGTCTTCATCTTGGATTAACCCCTTGGTCATTATGTAGTGTCCTTCCTTATCTCTTGTAATCTTTATTTTAAGGTCTATGTTGTCTGATATGAGGATTGCTACTTCAGCTTTATTTTGCTTCCCATTTACATGGAATATATTTGTCTATCCTCTCGCTTTCAATCTATATGTGTCTTTAGGTCTGAAGTGGGTTTCTTGTAGACAGCATATATATGGGTCTTGTTTTTGTATCCATTCAGGCAGCCTGTGTCTTTTGGTTGGAGCATTTAATCCATTTATATTTAAAATAATTATTGATATATATGTTCCTATTGCCATTTTCTTAATTGTTTGGAGTTTATTTTGTAGATATTTTTTCTTCTATGTATTTCTTTACTATATAAGTCCATTTAACATTTTTTGTAAAGCTGGTTTGGTGGTACTGAATTCTCTTAACTTTGGCTTGTCTGAAAAGCTTTTTATTTCTCCATCAATTTTGAATGAGATCTTTGCCCGGTACAGTAATCTTGGTTGTAGATTTTTCCCTTTCAGTACTTTAAATATATCCTCCCATTCCCTTCTGGCCAGCAGAGTTTCTGCTGAAAGATCAGCTGTTAAGGATATGGGGTTTCCCTTGTATGTTACTAGTTGCTTCTCCCTTGCTGCTTTTAATATTCTTTCTTTGTGTTTAGTCTTTGTTAGTTTCATTAGTATGTGTCTTGGTGGGTTTCTCATTAGGTTTATACTGTATGGGACTCTTTGTGCCTCTTGGACTTCATTGACTATTTCCTTTTCCATGTTGGGGAAATTTTATAATCTCTTCAAAAATTTTCTCATTCCTTTTCTTTTTCTCTTCTTCTGGGACCCCTATAATTCAAATGTTGGTGCATTTGATATTGTCCCAGAGGTATCTGAGGCTATCCTCAGTTCTTTTCATTCTTTTTACTTTATTCTGCTCTTCAGAAGTTATTTCCACCATTTTATATTCCAGCTCATTGATTCATTCTTCTGCTTCAAATATTCTGTTATTGATTCTTTCTAGAGTAGTTTTAATTTCAGTAATTGTGTTCTTTGTCTATGTTTATTCTTTAATTCTTCTAGGTCTTTGTTAATTGATTCTTGCATTTTCTCCATTTTGTTTTCAAGGTTTTTTATCATCTTTACTATCATTATTCTGAATTCTTTTTCAGGTAGTCTGCCTATTTCCTCTTCATTTATTTGGACTTCTGTGTTTCTAGTTTGTTCCTTCATTTGTGTATTATTTCTCTGCCTTTTCAGTATTTTTTTTTACTTATTGTGTTTGAGGTCTTCTTTCCCCAGGCTTCAAGGTTAAATTCTTTTTTCCTTTTGGTTTCTGCCCTCCTAAGGTTGGTCCGGTGGTTTGTGTAAGCTTCATAAAGGGTGAGATTTGTGCTGAGTTTTTGCTTGTTTGTTTGTTTGTCCTCTGATGGGCAAGGGTGAGTGAGGTGCCTATCCTGTCTGCTGATGATTGGGTTTATATTTTTGTTTTGTTTGTTGTTTAGATGAGGCATCCTTCACAGGGTGCTACTGGTGGTTGGGTGATGCTGGGTCTTGTATTCCAATGGTTTCCTTTGTGTGAGTTCTCACCATTTGAAACCCCTTAGGGTTAGTTCTCTGGTAGTCTAGGGTCTTAGAGTCAGTGCTCCCACTCCAAAGGTTCAAGGCTTGATCCCTGGTCAAGAAAAAGATTCCACAAGTGGTTTTCCTACCAAGTTTGCATGGGTTTTTTTTTTTATATATTCTTTTCCACTGGTCAGGTACTCCTGACAGCTCTCAGCTGGTGTTCTGCATGCACTTCTGTGTTTGAAGGTATTCTTGATGTATCCATGGAGAGAGATGTACTCCATGTCCACCTACTCCTCTGCCAACTTATTCTCTCTCCATTTCTGCTCTTTATTGAATACAAACATTTACACACACACTAAAAAATGTTTTGAGAGAAGCTAATTTTCTTTGAGAAGGTACTAGTTAATATTTCATCTTTTAAAGTTTCCTTAGTTAGAACTAGGATCCCCTATACCAGTTGTTCAATTATACATATTACTATACATATACAGTGTATCAAACTAATTCCAAAAATTCTTCATTAAAATAAACTTGTCATTGGTGACTGATATTCTTCATAAAGTTCTGTGTTTGGCATCTTCACATTTTCCAAAATATATGTGTATATCAAAAAAAGTCATTATTCTAAATGTCTTTTTAGTGTAGAGTCCTTTTAATGCTGTACATACATTGCATCTTTGTTTCATGGTAATAAGCAGTTTTTAAAATAGACTTCAAAAAAATTTAAAGAGTTGGACACGACTGAGCAACTGAACTGAACTGAGAATGCCCTAATGGAAAGGCAAGAATGTAGGGAAAGAGGCTGTCTCATCTTTTAGTTCACTAATCTTTGGGAGAGCCTAATCAAGGCCAAATCCACCAAGGATGACTAAGAGCTGTAGGCATCTCCACAGGTTCAAGTAAGCAAATCCAAAGGAACATGTTATACTAAATATTTAAGAATTTTAACATTGCAAGAGGTGTTTATTTTATAGGCACTGCTACAAACTGAGGATTTACCTTAAAATATATCAAATGGAAAACAACAATTTAATTTCATTTTACTTGATGTTTGTAACCAATCATGACTTCTTGAACTTGCTTATAAAACTCTGTAAAGCAAAGGTTTACTATAATGAGACATAAACTGTCTCTAACCAACTGTACATACAAATTCTTCCCACAGGCAACAGTGCTTCCAAGTAGGCTTTAAACCTTCATAAAGCTGCACAATATTTGGCTTTCTATTAAAACTTTTACAGTCTCTTAGGAAGCTTAACCATAAAAATGTTATGTGTATAGCCAAACTTTAAACACTGCTGGTTTGGTTATGAGCATTAAATTTTTTACCAAAAGGTTTGGTGGTTTGGGGATGACATCTTTACCTAAATGGTATATTGTGATCACATATATAAAACACGTTCAGTTTGCTAACATTATAAAATAGGGTTCCGTTAAAAATATATATTGGGGGCTTCCCCGGGGGCTCAGTGGTAAAGATCCTGCCTGCCAACGCAGGAGACACAGTTTCAATCCCTAGTCTGGGATGATCCCACATGTCGTGGAGCAACTAAGTCTGAGTGCCAAAACTACTGAGCCTGTGCTCTACAGCTCAGAAGCCACAACTACTCAGCCCAAGCACTGCAACTACTGAAGCCCGCAGGCTCTGGAGCCGGATCTCTGCAACAAGAGAAGCCCCCACAGTGACAAGCCTATGCATCACAACTAGAGAATAGCCCAGGCAGCAATGAAGAACCAGCAAAGCCAAAAATAAATAAATAAATATTGTGCCTGCATGCCTAGTCCCTTCAGTCATGTCCAACTCTTTGTGACCTCACAGACTGTAGCCCATAGTCTCCTTTGTTCATGGGATTCTCCAAGCAAGAATACTGAAGTGGGTTGCCATGCCCTCCTCCAGCTTAGAAATTTTACATATATATATATATATACACACACACATATATATATAACTGAACTGGTAATATAAAATTATATATACATATATAATTTTATATTACCAGTTCAGTTCAGTCGCTCAGTCATGTCTGACTCTTTACGACTTCATGAACCCAGCACGCCAGGCCTCCCTGTCCATCACCAACTCCCGAAGTTTACCCAAGCTCATGTCCATCCAGTCAGTGATGCCATCAAGCCATCTCATCTTCTGTCGTCCCCTTCTCCTCCTGCCCCCAAACCCTCCCAACATCAGGGTGTTTTCCAATGAGTCAACTCTTCGCATGAGGTAGCCAAAATACTGGAGTTTCAGCTTCAGCCTCAGTCCTTTCAATGAACTCCCAGGACTGATCTCCTTCAGGTTGGACTGGTTGGATTTCCTTGCAGTCCAAGGGACTCTCAAGAGTCTTCTCCAACACCACAGTTCAAAAGCATTAATTCTTTGGTGCTCAGCTTTCTTCACAGTCCAACTCTCACATCCATACATGACCACTGGAAAAACCATAGCCTTGACTAGATGGAC
>NW_011495027.1:14395672-14409050 GCF_000754665.1 Bison bison bison
AAAATAAAGTCTGACACTGTTTCCACTGTTTCCCCATCTATTTGCCATGAAGTGATGGGACCAGATGCCATGATCTTAGTTTTCTGAATGTTGAGTTTTAAGCCAACTTTTTTGCTCTCCTCTTTCACCCTCATCAAGAGACTTTTTTACTTCCTCTTCACTTTCAACCATAAGGGTGATATCATCTGCATATCTGGGGTTATTGATATTTCATCTGGCACTCTTGATTCCAGCTTGGGCTTCTTCCAGCCCAGCGTTTCTCATGATGTACTCTGCTGCTGCTGCTGCTGCTGCTAAGTTGCTTCAGTCGTCCAACTCTGTGCAGCCCCATAGACGGCAGCCCATCAGGCTCCGCCATCCCTGGGATTCTCCAGGCAAGAACACTGGAGTGGGTTGCCATTTCTGCATATAAGTTAAATAAGCAGGGTGACAATATACAGCCTTGACATACTCCTTTTCCTATTTGGAACCAGTCTGTTGTTCCATGTCCAGTTCTAACTGTTGCTTCCCGACCTGCATATAGTTTCTCAAGAAGCTGGTCAGGTGGTCTGGTATTCCCATCTCTTTCAGAATTTCCCACAGATTATTGGGATCCACACAGTGAAAGGCTTTGGCATAGTCAATAAAGCAGAAACAGATGTTTTTCTGAAACTCTCTTGCTTTTTCGATGATCCAGCGGATGTTGGCAGTTTGATCTCTGGTTCCCCTGCTTTTTCTAAAACCAGCTTGAACATCTGGAAGTCCACTTATTTCTAAAGCCTGGCTTGGAGAATTTTGAGCATTACTTTACTAGTGTGTGAGATGAGTGCAATTGTGTGGTAGTTTGAGCATTCTTTAGCATTGCCTTTCTTTGAGATTGAAATGAAAATTGACCTTTTCCAGTCCTGTGGCCACTGCTGAGTTTTCCCAATTTGCTGGCATATTGAGTGCATCACTTTCACAGCATCATCTTTCAGGATTTGAAATAGCTCAACTGGAATTCCGTCACCTCCACTAGCTTTGTTCGTAGTGATGCTATATATATTATTAAATATATAATATATATTATAAATGTATATAATATATTATATTATAATAAAGTATATATTAATATGCAGATGGTGACTGCAGCCATGAAATTAAAAGACGCTTACTCCTTGGAAGGAAAGTTATGACCAACCTAGATAGCATATTCAAAAGCAGAGACGTTACTTTGCCAACAAAGGTCCATCTTGGCAAGGCTATGGTTTTTCCAGTGGTCATGTATGGATGTGAGAGTTGGACTGTGAAGAAATCTGAGCACTGAAGAATTGATGCTTTTGAACTGTGGTGTTGGAGAAGACTCTTGAGAGTCCCTTGGACTGCAAGGAAATCCAACCAGCCCATTCTAAAGGAGATAAGCCCTAGGTTTTCCTTGGAAGGAATGATGCTAAAGCTGAAACTCCAGTACTTTGGCCACCTCATGTGAAGAGCTGACTCATTGGAAAATACTCTGATGTACGGAGGGATTAGGGGCAGGAAGAAAAGGGGACGACAGAGGATGAGATGGCTGGATGGCATCACTGACTCAATGGACATGAATTTGAGTGAACTCCGGGAGTTGGTGATGGACAGGGAGGCCTGGCATATTGCAATTCATGGGGTCGCAAAGAGTCGGACATGACTGAGTGACTGAATTGAACTGAAATGATATATTAATATAATATAGCATGTAAATATTATTAATAATATATATGTATATATATATATATATATATATATATCGAGAGAGAGAGAGAGAGAGTTTTCCCTAATGGCTCAGATGGTAAAGCATCTACCTGCAATGCAAGAGACACGAGTTCTATCCCTGAGTTAGGAAGATCTCCAGGAGAAGGGAATAGCAACCCACTTCAGTATTCTTGCCTGGAGAATTCCATGGACAGAGTGTCCCAGCTGGCTACAGTCCTTGGAGTGCAGAGTTGGACTTGACTGAGCAAGTAACATGCATACATACATATATATATGTATGTATCTATCTATATATAGGCAGTTGTATCTGTATTTTAGGTAGAACAAAAGGCATGTTAAAAGGAGCATGTCAAGGCTATATATTGTCACCCTGCTTATTTAACTTATATCCAGAGTACATCATGAGAAATGCTGGGCTGGATGAAGCACACAGTGGAATCAAGATTGCCAGGAGAAATATCAATCACCTCAGATATGCAGATGACACCACCCTTATGGCAGAAAGTGAAGAAGAACTAAAGAGCCTCTTGATGAAAGTGAAAGTGGAGAGTGAAAAGTTGGCTTAAAGCTCAACATTCAGAAAACGAAGATCATGGCATCTGGTCCTATCACTTCATGGCAAATAGATGGGGAAACAGTAGCAGACTTTATTTTTCCTGGCTCCAAAATCACTGCAGATGGTGACTGCAGCCATGAAATTAAAAGATGCTTACTCCTTGGAAGGAAAGTTATGCCCAACCTAGATAGCATATTCAAAAGCAGAGACATTACTTTGCCAACAAAGGCCCATCTAGTCAAAGCTTTGTTTTTTCCAGTGGTCATGTATGGATGTGAGAGTTGAACTATAAAGAGAGCGGAGCGCTGGAGAATTGATGCTTTTGAACTGTGGTGTTGGAGAAGACTCTTGAGAGTCCCTTGGACTGCAAGGAGATCCAACCAGTCCATCGTAAAGGAAATCAGTCTTGAATATTCATTGGAAGGACTGGTGCTCAAGCTGAAACTCCAATACTGATGCAAAGAGCTGACTCATTTGAAAAGACCCTGATGCTGGAAAAGATTGATGGTGGGAGGAGAAAGGGACGATAGAGGATGAGATGGTTGGATGGCATCACTGACTAAATGGACGTGAGTTTGAGCAAGCTCCGGGAGTTAGTGATGGACAGGGAGGCCTGGCATACCGCAGTCCATGGGGTTTCAAAGAGTCAGGCATGACTGAGTGACTGAACAGAACGTAACATTTTATATGCATTTAGCTTAAGCAAATTATTCTATAAATTATCTTAATAAAACATTTTGATTAAACACCTTATAAAAAGTAACCAAGAAAAGGTAGTTAACTTTTGCCACTGTTTGAAAAATATTGTTGGCTTGTATTGCCTTTCAAATTATAAGGGTGATGTTCTTCAGTTAACACAGAGGTGTGACACCAGAGGTGTGATGTCACAAATTTGACTATAAACATGATGGCTACATTTATTTTATATACAAAAACTTGCTGCACTGAACAATGCAGGATTTTCTACTTCAGTGGTAGTGAGTGTTCTTTTTTCTGTACATAAGCAAAAATGAAAATGATGTAGGAGTCACGGATAAAAATAAATTGGACACTCCAGAGTCTTGGCAATTTGTGTGAGTTCTTAGATTGTCATTGAATTAGCATCCTTTTGTGGCTCAGTTCCATGATCTCCATCTCCTTGTCACCAGCTCCTTGCTGCTCTTTCAGGCATTCTGACCCGCTCTGTGTCACAAACTTGTACGTCTGTCTCAGCTCCTGGCCTTTACCTGGTGCCCCTTCCTCTCCTTTGCACTGGTACCACCATGTCTCTATCTCATTGTTGGCATGAAAAGGCAGCAGGCCCTGCTGGGCCCTGAGTGAAGAGGCTGGGTCAGGGTCGGACCGAGCTGCCCTAGGAGGGTGGGAGCTCCCCAGCGGCTGCACAGCTATTCTTCCCACTGCAGCCCTGCTTCCCCGACCCCCAGTCAAGTGCCCTGCTACCGACCATGTGCAATCCCTTCTCTGAGGTTTTGCCACTCCCTACAACTCCTGCTTTCTCTAGGGGGCAAGGTTGGGCAGCCCAGATGGACCACGAACAGGCCTCAAAGAATCTGGGATAAAGGAAGGCAAGCAAGTCAGCCAGTGAACTACCTGGACAGTGGCCTTTATGCTGGGCCAGTGCAGAGGACAGGAAACTCAGCATGTGCTTAAATCCCATGCATGACCAGGCCAGAGCTAGGGCTCTTTTCCTGGGGACTAGGTAAGGCTGTTTGCTACATGTCACCACTGAGGAAAAAGATGGGCATGGGAGTTCCAAGAGACTGTGTGTGTGTGTGTGTGTGTGTGTGTGTGTGTGTACCTTTCTGAGTCTGAGGTTTTGGAACACTGGTTGTGAAGTACTGTTCTCCAGCAGTTACCTCCCCTACCCTCTGCCCCACAGCCAGCCAGCTGCTTCCCTCCCTCAGCCTCCCTGTGGTCTCTGAGTCTCAGAGGACCCAGTCAGTGAGAGAACAGGACTCCCAGGGGCTCTCGCCCACTTCTGTCTCCTGGATGCCCTCCTCCTGCACCCTACTCTTGCCCTGCCTCGGAGCTGGACTCCTCAGCCCTCAGGGCCCCCTCAGAAAGTGTTCTCAGGATGTCCCTGCCCCCACTCCTTTGCACTTCACCTATTTATAAGACTCAAGGACTGGTGCACTCCAATCTTCACAAATACTGACCTCAGAGGTCCTATATTGGTGCCCTCAACATTGCGGGCTCAACCTAGTCACATCCTTATAGCTTTTCAATGTACCCCTCAACCACTCACTGCTGAGGTTGCCTTCTTGCCCTCTTTCTTATCCTGGTAACTTGTTGCCAACCAAATGGTGGCAGGAGCTTGACTCATTCACTTCCATGATTGTGCCCTCCCCGTCCTCCCCCTGCACTAGCTGCTATGGGGGCTCAGTTCTACAGAGAAAGCTCTGAATCCCAGGGATTGTGGGGGCCCAGCCTAGGCTCCTGTCTGTGTATAAACTGTAGAGACCATTAAAAAATTCACTTAGATTAAATTTTCCACTAGGCCAGCAACATAGAGGCTTGAATTTGAAATTAAATGGATTTTTTAAAAACTTACTATTCAGCCATAAAAAAAAGAATGAAATTTTGCCATTTGCAGCAACATGGATGGCCTTGGAGGGCATTATGCTGAGAAAAGTAAGTCAGAATAGAACGGCAAACACTGTGTGAGATCACTTATATGTAGAACCTAAAAAAATACAACTAACTAGTGAATACAATAAAAAAGAAACAGACTCACAGATATAGAGAACAAACTAGTTACTAGTGGAGAGAGAAGTAAGGAGGAGAAATATAGGGGTGGAGGATTAAGAAGTATAAACTATTATGTATAAAATAAGCTATGATATATATTGTACAACAGAGAGAACATAGCAAATATTTAATAATAACTCCAAATGGAATATAACTTCTGTGAATCACTTCATTGTACACCTGTCATGTATATAATATTATGCATTAGCTATACTTCAATAATAAAAAGAAAGGAGCATTAAAATACAAAAACAATTAATATAATACTCCTTTGCCATTTGAAGACGGAGTTTCAAGCTGACTGTATATGGAAGCCAGGAAGGATTTCTCTCGTCTAAGTAGATAAGTACCAGGAGGGAAGGACCATGTTTGCCTCATGCGTTTTCCACAATGTTATAAAGTAGGCAGTCAATTAATGGTGATTAAATAAATGAGTGACTGGATCAACACATTAGCACAAATGTCATTGTTAAATTAGCCAGTTATCCAGCAGAAGGCTCAGAGTAAGAACAAATAAGCTTTTAGGCCAGAAATGAAAATTTCATGAGCCTTGGAGGACAGGAAATAAATGGACAACATATCACAACCCTAGGCTACAAATGTGCTCCATTACACAGAGGGCTGATGGGCAGGCAGGCACGGGTTTGCCCTTGGTGTTGAATACAGAGATGGCAGCAGTGGTAGGCACTGGGTAGGATTGCCAAAGACAAATTTGTTCTGACTCTTATCAAAGCCATGCAAGGGAAGTTTGGAAACATAGTGCTACAAAAGGAGACCTTTGAATTTTAGCCTTCAAAAAAAGAACTTGGAAACTTTTGCGGATATGCAACAGTCTAACTCTACCACTGCCAACAGTGCTCTCTCAGCCCCTTCTTTCCATCTTCCATTTTCCTGGTCTTCTTCTGAAAAAATGTGAGCTCAAAAGCTGTCCATCAAACGTAGAGGCTGTCATACAGAGTGAAGTCAGAAAGAGAAAAACAAATATCTCATATTAACAGATGTGTATGGACTCTAAAATGGTACCCATGAACCTTTTTTCAGGGCAGGAGTAGGGACCCAGATGTAGAGAACAGACTTGCGGACACAGGAGGGAGGGAGAGGGGGACAAACTGACAGAGTAGCATTAACATATTTACATTACCATGTGTAAAATAGAGAGCTCGTGGGAAGCTGCTGTACAGCGCAGAGAGCTCAGGTCGGTGCTCTGTGATGAGATACAGAGGTGAGGTGTGGGGGGGCAGAGGGAGGGAGGTTCACAAGGCAGGGGGCATTTGTATACATATAGCTGATTCATGCTGTTATAGAGAAACTAACACAACATTGTAAAGCGATTGTATTTCAATTTTTTTTTTAAGTGAGGAAAAATTAGCTCTCCATCATGCACCTGTAATCCAGCTGGGTAGCTTGTTGTGTTACTGTCATTTAGTCACTGAGTCATGTCTGATTCTTTTGCAACACCATGAACTATAGCCCGCCAGGCTCCTTTGTCCATGGGATTTCCCAGGCAAGAATACTAGAGTGGCAAGAATACTAGATTCTACAGTAGTTGCCATGTCCTTCTCCAGGGGATCTTCCTGACCCAGGGATCAAACCCACATCTCCTGCATCGTTTGCACTGGCAAGTGAATTCTTTACCACTGAGCCCCCATAACTGGACAGATAATAGCCCAGAAAGAAGGTGAAGAGAAAAGGCTTTTCAGTCTTTCCTACCTCCCAGGCCTGACTGGACCAGCTACAAAAAACCTGTTTCCTCAGCTACTATCAGCATTCTTTTTCTTTTCTTTAATTTTTATTGGGGTATATTTGTTTTATTGACCCCAGTGGCTCGGTGGTAAAGAATGTGCTTGCCTTTGCAGGAGACTCAAGAGACTCGAGTTCAATCCCTGGGGTGAGAAGATCTCCTGGAGTAGGAAATGGCAACCTGCTCCAGTATTCTTGCCTGGGAAATACAGAGGAGCCTGGTGGGCTATAGCTCATGGGACCACAACGAGTTGGACACAAAGGAGCCCACACATATAATTGACTTTACAGGTTGTGTTAGTTTCAGGTAAAGTGAATCAGCTATATGTGTACACATACCGACTCTTTTTCAGATTCTTTTCCCACATAGTCCATTACAGAGTGTTGATTAGATTCCCTGTGCCATACAATGGGTCTTTATTGGTTATTTATTTTATATATAATAGTGTGCTCTGCCAACCGAGACAACAAACTTTACAGAGTTTATGCTAGAAGGTCATCTGCAGGCCCTAAAATAATCTCTTAAAGCCCCTAGTACAGCATTACTTTTCCTCCATTCCATACACCCAGTCACTCCTCTGTTCTTACCCCCATCCCTTTCCTAGGGAGACTCACCTATTGCTTCTCTTTCATGAGAGAGCAACAAATGATCAAATAATTCACAAGATAAGCTACAGCTTGCAACAAGGTATAATTAAAAGGTGTCACATATTTACCAACTGGCTCACCTGTAGCTCAGCATATGGGACTAGAAAAATCCTTCACTCTGCTACAAGAATCCAACCGCCTGCTGAGAAAACCATGTCAGCCTGACAGCGCTTGGCTTAATTACTTCAAACTTAAAATAATTAATAAGTTCCTCATTTTTCAACAGGAAAGCACTTAACACTGTTCAGTAAAATAATTCATAGCCTACATAGCTTGCTGCTAAGAAAGAGGGAGTTGGGTTTGAGGCGTTTTTTCTTCCTGTAACTTTGCTTGAAATGATGTTTTGGTTGTTTTTTTGTTTTTGTTTTGTTTTTTTGCCAAGCCTCCCACAGATACGTGAATTCTGATCATTACATTTCATCTAGCAAACCCGGTCTTTCTCAAACTCACCAGGGAGAGCCTTGCTGTCCTCTCCTCCTCCCCCTTACTAATCCTTCTGGGTCATGGGCTTCACTGTAAATTGTCTGGGGAGATTTTCAGCTCCTAAACCTAAATATTTGCTTACAATAAATACAGAAAGAGAGTGTGAGAAGGTGATTGAACCAAAGAAGAAAATGGTGCTGGGAAAGGCAACGTTTTCCATTTTCAAAAGGGAAGCATAGTAATGAGAGAGCATGAAGGGAGGGTAAAATGGACCCCAGTTTCACTTTCCTCTGGTGGCTTTTTGAGGTGTCTGCACAGATGCCTGCAGGAGGTAATGTGGAGGCATAAGGCAATGAATCTCATCTTTTAAATTTTTAAAGGGAACTTTTTTAGTGTGAACATGAAATTTCTTTCAAGGAGTGAAATTTCATTTGAAAATGCATAATACATAACAATTGGAGAAGGAAATGGCAACCCACTCCAGTATTCTTGCCTGGGAAATCCCAAGGACAGAGGAGCCTGGCGGGCTACAGTCCATGAGGTCACAGAAGAGTCAAACACGACTCAGCAACTAAACAACAGCAATGCAGAACAATAGAGGAAGCTGTGGTTTCTCGAAAGTTGTATTTTTGTAATCTGCCCTATAAAGAAAGCAGTTATTTCATCCTGAGTGGGTCATCTATAATAGAGAAGTTATTGCTGGGAGTTCCATAAGGCTATTAAAAATGATGTGTGTGTCGGGTCAGGGGGAGAAATGAGACAGGAATAAAAGCCTAAATGTCAGCAAGACCTGCACTCAGGGCCAGTTGAGAGGAAGCTGTGGCCTCCAGCCCACTGTTGTCCAGCCTTGGTGGGCATGTGACAGTCCCTTGGATGCTTGTTGAAGTGCTCAGAGCTCCATTCCACCTCCAAGCTTTGAATTCAGTGAGTCAGCAGTGGGATTCACAAACCACCTCAGTAATAATGACTGGAGGTGTTTCTAATGCATGTGATCAATGACCCACACTTTGAGAAATCAGTTCTCAGCTTCTCGGGTGTCCTGGATACCAGAGGGAGGCCTGACCACCCCTGATGTTGCTCCTCAGGGGAACCAAATGAGATAAACAGGTCTCAGGATCAAGTGTTCTTAAGCAAGAAGCCAAAGTTCCCTTGCCTATTCCAACAAGATAAGCTCTCTGTCAGCAGTGAGGCAGAAGCAGTGACCTCACAAATCCATACTTAAACTTGGTGTGTTTCAAAATCCTGCTAGCTCCTTTGGGAAGCCAAAACCATAAATAAATTGGAGGAGAGCTCTCCCTTTCATCCCAAATAATATATTTTTAAAGTTGTGGTTAGTTGCCGCCATGAGTCCACAGATGTTCCCCAGGAGAGGGGATTTGGACTCCCCCTTCCTTCGTTGGCAGTATTGCCCAGTTGGCCTCACAGGGGCCTGGCTGGACTGTGAGCAGCACCCTTTGTATCCACACACGTCCCAGCACCAGCTGCACCAGCAGAGGGTTCTGAGGCTGTCCACTCAGATGAGGACTCTTGCCTTTAGCAGAGGAATAAGAGCACGGAGGGCAACATCAGAACCTGCCCAGGCATTTTTCAGACAGCCAGTGAGGGGAGTGGAATTCTGACTGCTTCAGTCTCTTGACACTCTTTTCATTATGATCAAAACATCAAAGAACACTCGTATCCAAAGAGGGGAGAAATCTCTACTTCTAACAGATCTATGTATTAATAACAATAATGACATATATTATTATAATATAATAATATATTAATATAAGAACATAACATTATATATTATATTAATAATACAATATAATAATAAAAATGATATATATTATTATATAATAATAATATGTAGCCTCTCCAGAGAAGCAAAAGTTATCCAGTGTTTCATCACCAAGGCTTTGGCAATGAGCAGCTCAAGGTTGAAGCCCAGCTCGGGCCTTCACTGTCTGATTTGGCCCCTATCATTGACCTCTCTGAAGCTCCATTTCTTTATCCATAAATTAGGGGTAGTAATAGAACCTGCTTTTGGTGTGGATGTGAGAATTAAATGAGATAGTTTGGTAGAGTGCCTGGTACAGGTAAAAGGAATAAAAAAATTGTTAGTCATTCTCACTCCCCTCTAATTCCACAGGGCAGAATCTATGCCTCAACTGTTATCATCACAATTCTTGGCAAATAGTTCATGGTCCATAAATAGTTTTAGAATGAAGAAAAGAAAGAAAAGTAGAGAGGAAAGAGGGGAGGAAGATCAGAAGATTGAAAAAAAAAATTGTTCCAAGGCAAAAAATGAGAAGTGTTCAGAAGCCATATGTTGGCCCACAGTAAGCTATAATGACAAATAAAATGCATAACCTTATTTCTTGCCCACAAAATTCCCTTTCAGGTCCAAGCAGTGAGTGAGTCAGGATCTGTTCAGATGCCATCTGGTAGCGCTGGCCTCTCAGCATGTGTCTCCCAGGATGACCATGGCAGAGAAAAGAGACGGGGAGCCAAGCCTCAGCCTGTTGAGTGACAAACATCACTTCTCTTCAGGTCCAGGGGCTAGAACCAATCACATGAGCCACCCAACTGCAAGGGGGTGGAAATGGAATGTGCAGGAGCCACAGGAAGGGAGGAGAACAGGGCAGCATGTTGATGTCCTCCACTTCATGTGTCCTGGCACAAAAGTCCAAGAAAGGCAGTTAGCAAAGGACTTGTAGAAAAGAGTATCCTGAAATGAATCAACCACAAAAAACATTCAATGATCTTGGGTTTTGATTTTTTTTTCTTTGCCTTCTTAATATAATGGGATTTTCACTTAATATGTGGTACATGCAGGTACATAGGTGAAACCTTTAGTTAAACCTTTAGTTTTCTCTCACTCTTTCTCTCGCTCTTTTTCTCTCTCTTTCTCTCTCTCTCTCTTGCTCATCCTTGCATTCTTGCTCTCATGCAAACACACCCTTCTCTTACTGTAGATTAGACAAGAATTCTCTCCATTCATGTTAAGCTTGACCCTAGGAGGAGAAAAATAATTATTAATACAAGTGTTTGTTGATCTCTAACACATACTGAAAGGCAATAGCATATCAGCGATGGATAACCTTGACATGTTAACTGCCCTGAACAGGTCTTTATTCTCACCCTATTAGATAAATAGCTTCCCTAGTAGCTCAGATGGTAAAGCATCCACTTGCAATGCAGGAGACCCAGGTTCGATCCCTGGTTTGGGAAGATCCCCTGGAGAAGGATATGGCAACCCACTCTAGTATTCTTGCCTGGAGAATTCCATGGACAGAAGGATCGGGTGGGCTACAGTCCATGAGGTTGCAAACAGCTGGACATGACTGAGTGACTAACACACACACGCTAGATAAGTATAATATGAAAGTTTTGACCTTAAACTACCGATTGACTTGGCCCAGGTGACTACATCTAGGACAAATAAACAATGACCGAGTTAGCTCTTTCGGTGACCTACACTCAATGAGGGAAGCTGAACAGCTAATGTGCTAATATTTAACAGTAGGCAAACTTGGCCAGAGTAACCCAGATGGAGTCTGCTCATAGCCCATCCAAGGCTGTTACAAACAGCTATAGTTTGCAGGATTCTTAGATGAGAATTAGTCTCCTTTTTTTGGTCCTAGGTCACTAAACAGACAGTGAGAAATTTTAATGTCTTAGAACTAATGTACTGTAGTTTAATTCCAGGCAAAGTGTTTCAGCTAGCTTCACTGTGAGTCAACAACTTCCGAAATCTCAGTGATTTACAACAATGAACATGGTACATGCTGGCAGCTGCAGGTCAGTTGGTGTGAGCTTTTATCAATCTTCTTATTCCAGGATTCAGATTACGGTTAGGGTTATGTTTCAAGCTAGGAAAATCTCTTTGTTGAGACTTGCCATTCTTCCAGCAAAAAGAAGGTGACAATAGAATCATATAATGCTGCTTAGATCATCTTCTCAGGTGTAGTGTGCATGGTGTCCACTCACACACCATTGTCTAAAGTCAGTCACACAGCCAGGGAGATAGAGAAGTATATCCCCCTCTCACAGGACACACTGCAAGGTACATACATCCCCACCTAGGGAGGTCTAATCCTTTTACAGGAAGGGGAGTGAATATTTAAGAACAACAATGCAATCTACCGTGGTAAGTAACCAAAACTGAAGCTTTCTCATCTTAATATCTCTAGGGCCCAGCACAGGTGTCCAATGAATATTTATTAAATCACATTGAATATTCATTGTATTGAATGAATATATCATTTCCATGTAAGTCAGTCATCTGAAAGAAAGAGTATTTTACCATTATATCTAACACCTCTATTATCATTAACTGATATTTTTTAATTAGCATGTATACCTAGTACTTATCTGAGCATTCTAAGGTACAAACAATAGATTTTATTGATTACCTTTAGCAGTTTAACCATCTGAAAGATGAAAATGATAGAAAATAATTCTAAAATAGACATTAGCATACATACTTATGTGTTAACATGCAAACTCACAATTCCCTTTTTGAAAATACTATTAATAATGCCAATCAAACCCTGAAAAAAAGGAGAACTTGTTTTTCTGAGGATTGTCTCTGAAATTTAAAATTGTCTTTTTTCTAATAGAAATATTTTGGGGGAAACATCAGAAACAATAGGGAAAATATGAATGATTCCCTTGTCATAATGAATTCAGGAATTAGATATTGTCTTGAATCTGTTGATTTTGAAGGGAGTCACTGAAATAATTACAAGGTTGAAGTACAACATAAAGATTGCATGTTAAGCCTGAATTCCCTCAAAATATAATAAAAGTTTGGGATACATTTGGAGAAGGGTTGGTTACGCTGCTTTTGGATAAAAGTTCGGGCAAAATGAAATTCTGAGCCTCTGCCAGTCCCTCTTAGGGATCTGGGTATAGAAGCTACGCTACAGCACACTTTGCTATCACAGAAATCACTCATTTTCATTTGCATCCATTTCAGGAGTTGGTCACGGGCAAATTCACACATCCAGAACCTGGCTTTTCCTCAAAGATACCAGTATGCTACACATTACATTACAAGAATCAAAACTAATACCTTTATCCCGTAAAACAATGCAATCCCCTCCTAATTGTAACTAGAAATTGTGCCGAAGTTATCATTTGTGCTCAGTGAGTTTGTGAATTAATTCATTACCCTGTTAAAATCCCAACGTCTCTTATCACCTGCCGCTTTGAAGACTCGGTTGCATTAGTAGCGCTGCCCCGTCAGCTGCCAACTGCCTGAGCTGGAGGCAGCTAAGAGGCAGCTAAGAAGTGAATCCCCGAGCTGAGAAATTCCACCTAGGGGAGGAGACGCAGCTTTGACTTGCAAACATGGCCCAGGAACCCAGCAGAGCTATCTGGAGAACCACCTGAATCATCGATCCATAAAACCATCATGAAAGTCAATGTCTCCTCCAGCACAGATCACAGTCAGGCTTAGAGAAAATGCTGTTCATAATGATAACCCTGTTCTCTGAGTGTGGACAAGACTCAGGGATCAGCTGCACTTACTTGGAGGAAACCCTGTGCAAACAGTAACCTGAAAACAGT
>NW_011495027.1:14409150-14424147 GCF_000754665.1 Bison bison bison
CTGAAAACAGTATTCTGAAAAGCCAAGCAAACCCTTTGTTTCGGAATCCTATCTTAAAAATATGTGACTTCATGCGTTTAAAGTTTGATGTTACCTTTGAGGAAATAAGCCAGCATTGCTGATTAAAAGAATATTTATTTTCAGCAATGCCACCATAAACTGCATACATTTGCGTGACTGCCAAGGAATAATTAATTTCCTAGTGTGCACTGCCTGTCTTGAGACTTCCACGGAGCCACCCTAGTTTTTCTCATTAAAATGAATCCTGAAGGCACTTTGGTATTGTTTAGTCTCAGAAAAATATTGACAGGGGTTTTCTTTCTCCCTCCATCAACATCATTGTTTTATAAATGTTAAGTGTAAAAGATTTTTTTGTGCACCTTTGAAGTATTCCTTATCAATAATTCATTCAAAATCACAAAGGATGTAAAAGAACTAGGTGGTCAAAACCATAGCAATGTTAGGAAAATCACATCTGCTTTAAATCATCATGTGACTGAGATAAAGCTTTACTGAAAGCACAGTTACATCCACAAGTCCACGGGTTTCTCTTTGTGTTTAATTCAGCTGTGCTTTTTAACTAAGCTTTGCTGGGGGAGAGGGAGTAGGTTACCAGCATTCTAGACGACAGCACCAGGCGTGTGCAGTCTCCTACCCATTTCTGTTTGTTAAGAAAAAGCAGAGTACTTGTTTAGTAGTCCACCTTTACTCTTGTCAATATTACCTATTATTGAGTTTACCTTCTTTTTATACTATGCCCACCAGAATGGGATGATTCCTACTCTGTGATATTCAATGCAAAGACAAGTCTATTGCCAGTGCTACACAAATGTTAAATAATAAGAGTCATATCATTCCTGCCATGAAGAAAGACTATTTAAGAAAAGAGTAAGATCGACATGTATTACCCATTTGCCAAACAGATACTTTACAGAATTCAGATATAAAAAGGCAGACTCTCCATTTTACTTATAGTGTCCCAAGAAAAGGCCATATTGTTCAATTAACCCAACCACAGGTTAAAGAAAACAGCCGTTAGCTCTTTTGTTATAACATTCTTCTACTCTCTTCATTGATTTGAAAGTTAATAATGCCAGTGGTTTTCTATGTCAGGGCATTAAGTTTTAAAATTACTGAACCTTATTCCTGAAATCTGAAATGTCTAAAATGAGACATAGAGTACACAGAACAAGCTAGGATATATTTTCTTGAGGTTACTAGATATCTTAGAGATAAGGTTATTTCAAAACTACAAAAAAGAAATTAAAATGTTGGTCAAGGATTCCTCGACTGACTTACCAGTAAACTTACTTTGGAAAGTTCTCTCTTGGTGCTCTCAGAAACCCATTCAGCTTCCTCTGAGGATCTCATGAAGATCCTTTACATATCTACTTTTTAGTCAAAAGCATCAAAATCTTACTTAATATAAAATAAATCTTTAAAATCACTCTATCCTGTCATCCACAATGAAACATAACTGTGTGAAATTAGTTATTGGATAAACGTATCAAATCATAGCTGATAATTAACTTTCTTACCTACCACAAAATCTTTCAGTTTATTCCTTTTGACTTTGTGCTGCTAAGTCGCTTCAGTTGTGTCCGACTCTGTGCGACCCCATAGACGGCAGCCCACCAGGCTCCCCCATCCCTGGGATTCTCCAGGCAAGAACACTGGAGTGGTTTGCCATTTCCTTCTCCAATGCAGGAAAGTGAAAAGTGAAAGTGAAGTCGCTCAGTCGTGTCCGACTCTTAGCGACCCTGTGGACTGCAGCCTTCCAGGCTCCTCCATCCATGGGATTTTCAAGGCAAAGAGTACTGGAGTGGGGTGCCATTAAAATTTTCCAGGTCATTTTATTTAACTCAATGGAAAAACAAACTTGGAGAAGTTTTAGAAAGTGGTGGCTAAAGATAACTAAAGACAGTTGACGTTTCATACATAAAGGCATGAATGAAAATTCATCTCCTCAACTATTTATTTAGTTCTGGGTGCTCAGCAAGAGAAAGCAGTTTTTTGGGTGTACCTAACACTAGCATTAAGAAAAGCAAGCTTTCATTTGATTTCATTGTATATGGAAACATTAGAAACTCAAACGATTTACAAACTGAGAAACATGGAGATATAAATGTTAATAGGTCATCAAAATTCACCAAGTAAACTAAGCCAAATAAACCTCATTATTTTTTTTATGAGATCTTTGTCTGGTATAGAAAGACATATATATTGATCAAATTCTCTAAATTCTCATGATAATATCAATAATAATAACTATCTTTTGTTGAATAATTACTATATGTCAGGTACTCTTCTAGGGGAGAGATTTTTATGTATGTTTTAATATCTTCTGATATTAATATTATTAACCTCACTTTTCAGTGGAGAAGGCAAAGTTTTAAAAATATTGTATAACTTGTCCATAGCCAAAACAATGGACCAGGATTTGAACCTGTGTCTGTCTGACTCAAACCCTGTGTGCTTAAACGTTATTAGGTAATAGAATGTCAGAAATTTTAGTAGTTTATTGAACAACCACATCCATATTCTATGGATAGGTGTTACTAGACAGTATTCTCCCAGAGAGAGGGCTCTTGTTCACAAATTTTCAAATTTTCACATTTGTCCTACATTGTTCAATTTTTTTAATCACCAGCTTATTAAGACCTACCTTTCAAATTTACATATGACACAAATGGAAGAATAGTTAGTATATTGATTACCAAGTCTGTATTAAAAAGCACTCAACACAGAAATAATGAACTCAAAAGAGATACATTTAATAGAGAAGTAGAAAGGAAAAGACCTATCTTATCTTAGCCACAGCAAGAAAAAAAATCCTACAGACCACATATAGCACGATAATACTGTCCACAAATTAAACGTAAGGTCATTTATCCAGATAGAGGAAAACAGTTCCATCATTGTCCCTTGCAATCATCAGGTTATATCTAAAATATGAAAAATTTTTAAAGAAAGACATGACACAGCTTGTGTAGGCATGGAGAGTGAACCTCTTGAAGTATTCAACCAAATGAGAGATGATATCATGGTGTGTTATGGAACCTTTCTATAATTACATGGGCCAAGGCTTCCTCCTACTGAAAAACACCACCCCATCCCACTCTGATATAGTAGATGTATTCAGAGCCTTCAGCTGATATGGCATTTTGAAAATGTTTCTCCAGTGATTCTAATACAATTCTATACACCTTGCATCTTATACTCCTCCATCCATGCAAAATGTTGTTCAATCACCCTGTTGCTGCTGCTGCTGCTTAGTCGCTTCAGTCGTGTCCGACTCTGTGCAACCCCAGAGACGGCAGCCCACCAGGCTCCCCCATCCCTGGGATTCTCTAGGCAAGAACACTGGAGTGGCTTGCCATTGCCTTCTCCGGTTCAATCACTCAGGCATGTACAACTCTGCAATCCCATGGACTGCAGCTCGTCAGGCCTCCCTGTCCTTCACCATCTCCCAGAGCTTGCTCAAACTCATGTCCATTGAGTCGGTGAAGCCATCCAACCATCTCATCCTCTGTGGTTCCTTTCTCCTCCTGCCTTTAATCTTTCCCATCATCAGGGTCTTTTCTAATGAGTCAGTTCTTCACATCAGGTGGCCAAAGTATTGGAACCTCAGCTTCAGCATCATTCTTTCCAATGAATATTTAGGGTTGACTTCCTTTAGGATTGACTGATTTGATCTCCTTGCAGTCCAAGGGACTCTCAAGAGCCTTCTCCAACATGACAGTTCAAAGCATCAATTACTCAGTGCTCAGCCTTCTTTATGGTTCAACTCTCACATCCATACATGACTACTGGAAAAACCATAGGACCTTTGTTGGCAAAGTAATGTCTCTGCTTTTTAATATGCTGTCTAGGTTTGTCATAGTTTTTCTTCCAAGGAGCAAGCGTCTTTTATTTTCATGGCTGCAGTCATCATCTGTAGTGATTTTGGAGCCCAAGAAAATAAAGTCTGTCACTGTTTCCATTGTTTCCCCATCTATTTGCCATAAAGTGATGGGACCAGATGCCATGATCTTCATTTTTTGAATCTTGAGTTTTAAGCCAGTTTTTTCACTCTCCTCTTTCACTTTCATCAAGAGGTTCTTTAGTTCCTCTTCACTTCCTGCCATAAGGGTGATGTCATATCTGAGGCTATTGATATTTTTCCCAACAATCTTGATTCTGACTTGTGCTTCATCCAGCTGGCATTTTGTATGATGTACTCTGCATATAAGTTAAATAAGCAGGGTGACAATATACAGCCTTGACATACTCCTTTCCCAATTTGGAACCATGCAAGATATCTTAATTAAAAACCATTTATCTGTACATATTAAGGCTGCAAAATAAAAATGGACATTGGGGGATGGAGGAAGGGTCAAGAAGGAGGGAATATATGTATACATATGGCTGATTCCATTTTTCTATGGCAGAAGCCAATACAACATTTTAAAGCAATTATCTTCCAATTAAAAACAAACTTTAAAAAATAAATAAAATAAAATGGACCTTAAATCATGTATTTGGAGAAAGAAGCCAATACATCTTTTGTAAATAGTGGCCAGGACTAAGGAACTCATTAGCTTAAATGTTCTGGTATCAAACTAAAAAGTGAGAAACCAGAGTTTAAAGTAAATATTGTAAAAAAGTGGTTAAAAGCTAAGATTCTAAAGCCAAACAGACCTTGTTTGAACTTTTGCACATCATTTACCAGGTGTTTTAGTTTGGGGAACTTTTTTTAGCCTTTCTAAAACTCAAATTTCTCATCTGTAAAATAGGGTAGTTATCATTCCTCAACTTGAATCCTAGCTCCACCACTGCTAGCTATACAATCTCAGGAAAGATGCTGCTCTCTTAGGTATTCATTTCTTTATCTGCAAAATGACACAGGAGTATCTATTTCATAAGGCATTAAAGAGGAATAAATGAGTTAATATGTGCAAAATGTTTAAACAATGTGTGGCTTATAGCTGATCTTCAATGTCTATTATTTTTACCCTCTTTTTACAATAAAGATTATGTAACCTGCCCTATTTCGTAGGATTCTTCTAAGTATTATGTCATGTGATGAATGAAGAACCCTTCTACAAATTAACACTCCAATTCAGCAGTCACTGACATTTTTATTTTTATCATCCAGGAGTCTATGAAGCATTTGTATGAATTTTAATTTTAATTATATTTCTAATTGTGTGTTGAGCTTCCCAGGAAGTGCAAGTGATAAAGAACCCACCTGCCAATGCAGGAGATGTAAAAGATGTGAGTTTATCCCTGGGTTGGGAAGATCCCCTGGAGTAGGGCAGGGCAACCCACTCCAGTATGCTTGCCTAGAGAATTCCATGGACAGAGGAGCCTGGCAGGCTACAGTCCATAGGATCGCAAACAGCCGGACATGACTGAAGTGACTTAGCACAGCATAGCACAGATCAGACCTGTTTGGGCATTTACAATGGATCTCAAAATATGTTGCCCAGAATTTTGCATACACATTACAAATATACACTTAGACATTCACATTTGCAGGAGACTTTCAGAAGAATCCCAAAGTTGTGACTCTCAAAACAACTTTTTAAATTAATTTCATTTTCAGACTTCCAGTGGAAAAAGTAAAAAGTTGTTTTTTATTTTGGTTTTGTTTTTCCTCAGTCAGACCCAAGCTTGTTTTTAACTGACTTGATTTGCTAACCTGAGAAGAAAGAAATCACCAGTTAACTCTGAATGAGATCCCCAACCACCCACACAGAGATGGATCACCAGCTGAAGTATCTTCTAAAACATGGCTTCAAGTTGCACTTTTAAAGTCAACCTATTTTTTAAACTTCTAAAATGAATTTCTCTGTATCTTCTGCTTATTAAATAGCATTTTGAATTCGTGTTGGAATTCCCTTTAGCCTTTCAATAACAAATCAACTGCATTCATTTGCTGTTTGGCTCACTCTCATGCTAGTTCACATACAAAGTTCAAAAGCTGAAATTATACTGAGACAACTGCACATAATACTTCGAGGCTAATAGTATCAAATTATAGTATGTGCTGAATAGGTTTTCTAAACTTAGCAAAAGAAAGTCTTGTACCAAAGCATCTTTAAAAAGATTCTGGTTTTCATATTATATTATAGTACCCAACCAATGAAAAATCATGCTACCTAAAAATTTATTGGATTTACTGAACTGTGTCTTCAAAGAAAAGGTTGTTTTATGAAGGAAAGGAACCAACTTGTTTTTTTTTTTTTTTTTGATCAGAAGATTATCTAGTTTGAAGTGAACTGTTATCTCAAAATAAATGAGAAACAGCAAAAGAAGCTAAGTGAAAACCCAAGAGACAATGCTTGCTTTGAACTGAAAGTGGAGGAGTATCACACTGTGTGTAAATGTCTAGCAGGACCATCAGACACCCGTGTCCTTCGGCTCCATGAAGCATGGTAAATCCACAGCCTGTCTGAAAGCCATCAAAGCCTCCAAAAAAGGAAATTTGTTTTCAAATGCCCCAGAGTGTTGATGATGCCCTTAATTTCAGTGACCAAAAACAGGGATCAAATAAGATTTCTTTTTCGTTTCCCAGTTGTACAAACATAGTTACGTTTCTCACAATCTTCTCCTAGTAGATGATTTTTGTCAAATCTGCTGTTCATGGGGAAAGGAAGTAAGTATAGAAAGAATACCTGCCACCCCACACAAAAAAAATTCTCAAATAGGCAATTCTAAACAAACAGCCATAATGAACCAAAGGCTCATAAAGACTTTTGTCAACCATAAGAAGTTAGATATTTAGGATGTTTAGTCTGTTTTTTAAACAGTATTCACATTAAGTACTCTGGGATAATCTATCTGTAAGAAAATGAAGTTTTAGACCATCTTAGATTGAAGATAGATTGCACCATTTAGATTTGCTAACCCTATCTTACCACAGGAACAAGACCAGTTGTTCCTGAAAAGAAGGGGAAAAAGACAAAAAGCCATAGCTACTCCAAATAGGTATATCCCACTCCTCCCTAATGACCAGTCATTACTTTCTACACTTTCTACACTGTCAAAGTTATAGATCACGGTGCTTTATGACAAAACAAAGTCTTTAAATTGTCTTTTCTTTTTATAAAAGCAAAAATGTCCCTTAAAGAAAGAACCCTATGACTCCACTCCCCACAGAAAGAGATAGCATCCTGAATGCAGGAAATACCCACTGCAAAGCTTAAAAGAAATTTGAAATTTTCCCCAAATAACTTTGGAAAAAAGAAAGAACACTAGGGTTGCCATATCACCATCCCTCCCAGTAAAGAAGAGAATAATCTTTCCACTCAAGGTAAAAATTCTCTGTGATTGGGCCCAATTCAAACTCAGACTCCCAACAACATTTTTGTTCCAAGAAATAATATGTAAAAGAATGGAAAGGGTGCCAATTTAAGGCATCAACATTTAGTTTTCATTACCAAAAATATAATCAGAGAAGGGAGAGCTTCTAAAATTAGAATCCAAAGTAACTATTGAGTTGACCTCACCTTCAAAGGTGGTACTAAACATTTAATTAGGCTATTTCTGCAAGGAAAGAGCTGGTAAATCAATATAATCTAATAAGCTTTTGTCCAGGGCAAGGAAGAGTGATCACAATTGCTTGCCATGTGTTTATTCTTCAGGCCTTTTGCTGGGTAACTTATACTAAAGAACGAAACAATCAAATGGAAGAAATTGAAAGAATTTTTTTAATGGAAAAAATCTAGCTTCAGGATACTATTTTATATATTAAAGGTATATAAACCTTCTTTGGAAATTCTCTCTAACTATATAGCTTGAGGTTCATAAGTTTGAAAAATGGCCATTTTTTTTTTCCCCTCTAACCTACTAGAGAGGACAGAATGACCAGAACATTCATGGGTTTAAAGTACAGGACATGGATCTGTGAAAGTTAGCAGCTTTTCTGATTTGATTCACTATAGTACAAAAAGAAATTGGCTTACATTGCAAGAAGAGGACTTTAGATAATTCACTTAGCTTTTTTGAGTCTCATTTTTATTGTTTGTAAAGCAACAGTATTAGGTTAAATGTTTCCTAACTTATTTTATAAGAATGTATCTATTATTAAAGAAAAAAAATATTCTGAGACTTTGTAAAAATGGTAAGAGAATGGTAACTAGATTTATCATGGTGATCATTTTGAAATGTATAGAAATATGAAACACTACGTTGTATAACAGGAACTAGCATAGCGTTATAGATCAATTGTATTTCAAAAACAAACAAGATCATAGAAAACGAGATCAGATTTGTAGTAACCAGAGTTAGAGGATGGGATAAGATAGAATGGGATAAAGGCAATCAAAAGATACAAACTTCCAGTTATAAGATAAATAATTACTAGAGATATAATGCATAATATGATCAATATAATTAACACTGTTGTATGTTACATATAAAAGTTGTTAATACAGTAAATCCCAAGAGTGCTCATCACAAGGAAAAAATCGTTTTTCCTACTTCTTTAATATGACATCTATGTGAGATGATGGATATTCACTAAGTGATATCTCAGTATAAAACTGGAAGCAAAAATGGTAAGGATGACTTTATCTAGGGCTGTTAAAATAGGTGTCACAACTATCACAAGGGAGAGAGATGAGCTCAGTTCCACTCCAAATATAACAGAGGTAACTGGGGATTCATAGCCAACAAGCAGAATGATGGGGACGGAAAGGAAAGGAAAATTACAAGAAGAAGGAAAACTACAAGAGAAGACATCAAGGATAGAGGAGATTCTTGTTGAAGAGACTTAGTAGGCTTCTTGCTGAAGGCAGACAAGGGTGACCAGATCCTAGGAGTAAGGAAGTTGCTCAGGTATGGAGGGCAGGGCCTTGGGTCTAAAGTGACTTAGCAGGATCCTTACCACATCTTGGCTATGCAAGTCTAGCAATGATGGAACCAAGGACAAGGCCTAATGGAGAAGAAGGGTCCCAGGAGCCTGACTAAACTTTGTTCAAGGAGAGTCTTTGTCAATATGTGGGCTAAATCAGACAACATAGTTAGAAATAGATTATGATGGCCCCAAAAGAGGCGTTGTCTATAAACAGAGCATTTTTTTCAGGTACCTCAACAGGGGACAAAAATGTGGGCTAGTTCAAGAGTCAAATCAAAGGAGGCAGAAATGAATCCATTCAAGTCACTGCACAGCACACACAGCAGAACCAGGGAAAAGAAAAGTATTCCTGGATCCTGGTTTCTGGTACTGGTTTATGGGTTCTAGAAGAGGTTTGAGAGAGATTGAAGAAACTTTTGCTATCTTTTCTATGTTCTGTGAAAACAAATAACCAAAAGCTCTCAAAATTATCTCCGGACAGAGGCTCCAGATGGAGAGAGGAAACTAAACTTCACCTCTGTGCCCTGGCCTTTAGACATTCCTCTCTTCCCAGTCATGTTCATTGTACTAATACCCCATCCCTACCGAGTCTGGCCCATGAGCCACTGTCAATGAGAAATAGTTCAGTCCTGCATTTCTACTATTACTTCATTGGAGTTACTGTTGTGTGTGTGATTGGTTGTGTCCCACTCTTTGCAGGTCTCTGTAGCCTTCCAGGCTCCTCTGTCCGTGGGATTTTTCAAGGCAAGAATACTGGAGTGGGGCGCCATGCTCTACTCCAGGGGATCTTCCCAACCCAGGGATCAAACCCACATCTGTTCTGTCTCCTGCATTGGCAGGCAGATTCTTTACCACTAGCACCACCTGTGAGTTACTGTTACATGAGGATAAAGAGAGAACAAAACCTCAGTTATAAAGGCTACATCTTGAACCAGACTCACCTTGAATGACTCAATCCCCAACTTCATCTCACACTCAATTTGAAACATAAATTCCAGCTTTAGCAATCTTGAAATTGTGCTCGTCATGGACCTTCAGAGACTGTTCAGCTCAGAGATTCTCAAAGTATTTTAAACGTAAGAATGACTGTGCTTTTGTTAAATGCATATTCATGGGCCACCTGCCCTCAAAACTTCTGATTGATTAGGTCAGTCTTGGTCAGGACTCAGGAATAGGCATATTTAATAAGGTTTTCAGGAATACACATTAAAAAAAAAAAAATCAATGTATTTAAACTAAAAAATTCATCCATTTCTCCCATCCCTGCAATCCTCCACCTCTGGCACCTACCAATTGGTTCTCTGTACCCAGGAGCTTGGTTATTTATATACGAAGTGAAGTGATGTGAAGTCACTTAGTCATGTCCGACTCTTTGCGACCCCATGGACTGTAGCCTACCAGGCTCCTCCATTCACGGGATTCTCCAGGCAAGAATACTGGAGTGGGCTGCCATTTCCTCCTCCTATTTATATATATTTACATCCCTTATAAAATATCCTTGGGGCCCATCCATGTTCTTGAAAATGGTAAGATTTCATTCTTTTTTATGGCTAAATTAGATATAGATAGATAAATACATAGAGATAAAAATTACATTTTCTTTATTCATTTATCCATCAATGGATCCTTAGGTTGTTTCTATATCTTGGTCGTGGTAAGTAATACTGAAGTGAATGTGGGTATGCATATATCTTTTCAAATTAGTGTTTTTGTTTTCTTCAGATAAATACCCAGAGGTAGAACTGCTGAATTATATGGTAGTTCTACTTTTAATTTTTTGAGGAATTTCCATATTGTTTTCCATAGTGACTGTACTAGTGTATGTTCCCAACAACAGTGTACCAGGGTTTCTTTTCCTCCACATGTTCATCAACACTTGTCATCTCTTGCCTTTTTGATGATAGCCATTCTAACAGGTGTGAGATAACATTTTATTATAGCTTTAATTTGTATTCCCTTGATGATTAATAATGTATAGCATCTTTTTATGTTCATGTTATCCATCTGTATGTCTTCTTCAGGAAAATGTCTGTTCATATCTTCTGCCCATTTTTTAAATCAGATTCTTTTTTTGCTATTGGGCTGTATAAGTTCTTTATATATTTTGGATATTAACCTCTTATCAAATGCATGATTTGCAAATATTTTCTCCTAGTCTACTTCGGATTTTGTTAATAGTTTCTTTTGCTGTAGTTTGATGCAAACTACAGAAGAAGCTTGTAGTTTGATGCAACCCCATTTGCTTATTTTTGCTTTTGGTGTTAGATTCAAAAAAAATCATCACCAAGATCCACATCAAGGAGGTTATTGTTTGGATTTTCTTCTAGTAGTTTTATGCTTTCCAGTCTTATTTTCAAGTCTTTAATCCATTTTGAGTTAATTTTGGGGTGTGGTATAACATAGTCATCCAGTTTCCTTCTTTTGCATGTGGCTGTCCAATTTCCCCAGCACCACTTATTGAAGAGACTTTCTTTTCCACATTGTGTATTCTTGTTTCTTTTGTGAAATGGATTTTATATGCATTAGTTTATTTCTAGACTTTCTATTCTGTTCTTTTGAATGGTATGTCTGTTATGCCAATACCATGCTGTTTTAATTATTATAGCTTTGTAATATAGTTTGAAATTGGGGCACATGATATCTGCAACTTTGTTCTTCTTTCTCAAGATTTCTTTGACCATTTGGGATTGTTTATGTTTCCATACAAATTTTAGAACAACTTGTTCTATTCCTGTGAAAAATGTCATTGGAATTTTAGTAAGGGCTGCATTGAATGTGTATATTGTTTTCTGTGGTATGACCATTTTGACAATATTAAGGCCTTCAGTTCATGATGTGGAATATCTTTTCATTCATTTGTGTCTTCCTCAATTTCTTTCATTATGTTTTGTAGTTACCAATATATAGGCCTTTCATCTCCTTGGTTAAATTTATTACTAAGTAACTTATCAGGAATATTTGTTTTTAAGATGGCTTCCAGGAGATTTTGATACATTTCTTTGAGAAATCTTACCTTGTCAAAATCACAAGTGTCAAAACTCCTCTGAATTCCAATAATCTGTTATCTAGGTCAAATTGAAATGATTAGATCTATTATAGACAGCACAGCATTAAGGGGTGAATAATCATATAAGAACAAATCAAGCTTAGGTATCTCTATACCATGAACATGTGAAAACATGGTTTACTTATAAATCTCTTTTTATATAATTTAAGTTTTGAGAGCTTTTGTTAAACTACAACTTCTCATCATTATTGAAGGGAAGGAATGTTGTTGTAAAGTCAAAAATTGCATCCTTTGTTAAGTACCACTATAGTGAGGTCCCTGATTCACCACAGATAAATGTATTTTTCAACTCCCCAAATTAAGACAATCTATAAAGAAATGCTCATTTATTAGCAACTTGTGTTTGACAGTTTATTTCATGTCAGCCTCCAGCTTTCCTTTGCAAGCTTATTTGCATAATGTGTTATTATGTCTAAATGGAAAACTAAATGCCTCCATGTGGTCTTTAAATGACAAGTGCTTGTCAGCTTCATGCAATATTCAGAAGTAATAGATCCAAATCACAACAGCACTCACTGAGATGTTAAAAAAAACTTGTTGTGTATCCTTCCTTGACAAATTTACACTTTGGTACAGAATTGTCAATTAGACATTCCATGTGTTAAACAGTTTAGTTCAACTGTGAAGGAATTTACTGTAGCTTTATTCTATAGTGTTCTAAGTAATTACAATTCACATTACAATTTTGTTTTTATTTCAAACAAAGCAGCTCAGGGAATAATCTCCAAATGACCTTGGCATGATATCGCCAAGAATTTCTGTTTTAATTGTTTTAGAATATATACAAATTTAATGATCATGTTTTTAAGAACTCTGAAAAATCCATTGTTGGAACCTAAAATTTTGGGGTTCCTTGACTTGATGTTTAGTACCAGCAAAATGATGGTAACTTTTGGCATTCAATAATAAACACACTATTTTAAGAACATTTTTACTGCATCAAATCCTGCCCCCACCCCCAGCTCAGATATTTAGAACAGTTTTTTTTTCTCAATGTACTGATTCTACATTAGCATATGATTTAATATTACCACCAGCCACTGAATTCATGAACATAACCCATTAAAAGGGAGTCATTGTGTCTCAAAGGCCTTTTCAGTTGAGAGACAACAAAGAGAATGTAGCTACAAAAATCTCCATTCATACCACTTCTCCCACTCCACGCTGTCCTTCTCCCCTCCCGCTTAATATGCTGCTCCAAACAAAGCTCAAGCCTAAAGCTCCAGGCAACCCCCAGAGGACCCAGCCCAGAAAAACCTCCCCTAAGAGAGAAACGTAAAAAGGTAATGGTGACTTGAGATCCCTGGTTTAGGGATCCTGGGACACTTGAAGCAAAACAAGGCAGCACTAAAGTTCCCATAGGGAGACACGACGAACACTGAAGAGGCCTCTAAGTAAAGGGAAGAGCAGGAGGCCTGGTTTAATCTATACACACCATACAGACTCACTCCATAAAGTGAACTGGGCAGGAATGGAGCAAGATAACTGACAATGTGACTGATTTCCCATGTGGATCCCCCAGGACTAAGTTGATTTGAATGATGAGAGTCAGCACACTAAGTTCTAGTTGGTGGGAAATGTGCTTTTAGGGATGTTTGACCCTTATCCTGACCCTAGAAAATGATGATGTGTTCAATAGGTTTTGTTGGGAGGTCTGGAGACTGGTGATGGATGGCAGATGAGTGGATGGAAGCTGACCTCAGAATAACAAGGACCCAGTGAACCCAGATAATGGCCTATTGAAGTCAGTTCCTAAGAGACCTCAAAATGTATCCACAGAGAAAGAATTCAAAACAATGTGAGGAGAGTAAGTGGTTAGAGAGGCCAATTTATAAAAGAGGAATATAATTGATCCAGAACTGTGGGAATCATGGAATGCTAAATATAGAGGATATCTGGAAGACAAGTTCATCTGGTCCTTGTACTTTACAGAAAACAAAAGAGAAGCCCAGGAAAGTGAGTTACACAAAGATCCACCCAGCTGCTTTGTGGTACATTTGGATCTGGATCTGGACATCCAGCTCTTAATCATAGTTGCTTTCATCTTGTTGTTTTAGAGAAAATATTAGTTTACCCAGGTCCTCTCCAACTCTTCAGTCATAAAGTAAAATAGAGTTCATGGACAGATAATATATCTAATCCTCTCTTTCATTTACTGTCCAAGATGTCCCTGGCAGTTCAAAATTTTGTTACTTATACTAATATTAACATTATTGCCTATTTTAATTACAGGACAAAGAAGAAAAATTTATAGATCAAACAATGAGTAAAATTGCTCTTTTTTGGAATCTTATTAAACTATTCTGATTACAGATTTGCTCAAATCTCCTCTTAGTAGAACAAGAACATAGCATTCACATATTAAAAATCCAGCCAGTAAACTGATATGTATTTTTCAGTACCTACTCTATCATTCAATTCAGTTCAGTTCAGTCGCTCAGTCATTTCCAACTCTTTGCGACTCCATGACTCCATGAATCCAGGCCTCCCTGTCCATCACCAACTCCCAGAGTTTACCCAAACTCATGTCCATTGAGTCAGTGATTCCATCCAGCCATCTCATCCTCTGTCGTCCCCTTCTCCTCCTGCCCCCAATCCCTCCCAGCATCAGGGTCTTTTCCAATAAGTTAACTCTTCACATGAGGTGGCCAACGTACTGAAGTTTCAGCTTAAGCATCAGTCCTTCCAATGAACACCCAGGACTGATCTCCTTTAGGATGGACTGGTTGGATCTCCTTGCAGTCCAAGGGACTCTCAAGAATCCTCTCCAACACCACAGTTCAAAAGCATCAATTCTTCGGCCCTCAACTTTCTTCACAGTATAACTCTCACATCCATACGTGACTACTGAAAAAAACCATAGCCTTGACTAGACAGACCTTTGTTGGCAAAGTAATGTCTCTGCTTTTTAATACGCTATCTAGGTTGGTCATAACTTTCCTTCCAAGGAGTAAGCGTCTTTTAATTTCATGGCTTCAATCACCATCTGCAGTGAATTTGGAGCCCCAAAAAATAAAGTCTGACACTGTTTCCACTGTTTCCCCATCTATTTGCCATGAAGTGATGGGACCAGATGCCATGACCTTTG